>NT_176616.1:152335-184821 GCF_000188095.3 Bombus impatiens | reverse complement strand
ATCGTCTCCGAACATCACTGATTTCTAACCACTTTCTCTCGAGGGCGGTTAAGACCCTTCGTTTAACCAATTAACAACGAAGCCTATTTCCCTCACTCTCTTAATTAAAATCGTCACCAACAAATCCGATGGTCCCGTGCGCTAGACACACCCATCCTTAGCTTTCCTCCGCCACAGCATCGTCTCCGAACATCACTGATTTTACATCCTTCGAACAGTCAACATGCTTTGACCGGGTATACACACCCGTAGATCAGTCACTCACTCATCTCGTACATACGCACCAGCGTAACTGTCTTCGTTATAAGTTGTTAGAATAAACGGTGATATATAACTTACTATACTGTGTCATATTCATTCAACCACCTCTGTTATCTTAACCGAAACAGGGGAACGACTACTTCGCCGCGTCGATTAACCGAATCGTAGCGAGAATTTACGCCTCTCGCTGACGCGTTTTCCTCGCGACCGCGTCTCTCCGCGAACGGTCGTAACAATCAGGTTAGGTAGATTTATGGGAAATTCAAATGTGCTCGTAATAAGAAATAAGATGAAGTAGCTGAGCAAAGTATTTAAAAGTTTATCGTAGAAAATTCTTACATATTATGCAGATTGTAGGTTGTATAAAACATCTCGAAAATAACGTGATTTTATATCGTTCGTGGCTTTTTAAAAGAGATACGGATATTATATTTAAAAAGATTGTCGGCCAATCAGAATTTCAAAATCTAAATCTCATTTACCACTGTCACTTTCGTATACCCACAAGAGATGCTACTTTTTCCCCACAAGAAACATCTCCTTCCTGTTTCAAAAACTCCATTATGTCATCCACTTTCATCTTCCCGCTCCGATAAGAGTCCATTTCACTAGAAATAGCGTTAGGGTGGCAATCGTGCGGAGGTTGGTTCGTTAAGGTCGTTACGTTCTGTTTGCAAGGTCGGTTCACGGGTGGTAAAATCTTTTCGCGACAACAAAAGCTTTTCTTGCTCGTGTTCTTCAATCTTTCATCCCTTCTTGGTATCATTGTCCCTGCGGTTCAACAATTTCTCATTTACGTCTCATAGCAGAACAGAGTTTTTCACGGTTTTCCACGCGTGTACACGAGAGCCTTACATGCTACGTGTCTGTTCGACAATGGATTAACAAGGACTAGTGGCAAGCGTCGAAGAACGCGAGGTTCAAGCGCATGGGAGAAAAGGACGCGGATTTCTGTCGCGAGGTGGTCGACAACTTTCCGTCGAATTGAAAAATGTGCGCGAATTGTGTCGCGTTTCTCGTTAACGAGAGGAAATTTTAATCGCATCGCGATACGAACCGAAGCCGGAGTGTCGCTCAACCAGGCTGTTCATTGATCGAAGCAAATGAGCGTCGTTTGTATGGACCATGTTTTTCGCGAAACACACCGGTAATTGAAGCCGCCTCGCTTTAATTTGCAACAAACTCCTCGAAGGATTAACGGCTCTAATTGGGAGAGGGGAGAGAATCAGCGGTCGAGAGGGTCGTCGACGAGTTTCTACAAAACGGTGGTACCATGGAGTTGGAGCAGTCGTGGCAAAAATAAAGTACCAACTACGCTCGTAAACGAATCGAACTCGCTCTACTGTCGCTCGTTCGTCGTCATTACACGTCTCCAAACGTTATTCGTAGCTGTTCTTTTCCTCCTTTTTCCTTTTCCTTTTTCCGATCGAAATCAATTTGGTCAGGAAGTTAGGGACGTTCTGTCTGTCTATGCGCGTACGATCGCTACGAAGCTTTATCGTCACCACCTTTCTCCGGGGATTCGATTAGGCGCACCTGTATGCCTTTGCCTATCTGGCTCACTCGATTACGACGTCACCGTGAATTTGCCCCGGTAACCTGGTTACCGCGATGCAACGGCGCGGGTCGAGATTGAAAATTCGCGTGGAAAAAGCGCGCGTACACAGCATCTAATAATACGAGCACTGGCATGTTGTCCGGTTACAGCGAACGCGCACTCTGGTAAACTGTCGTTCGGTAAAATTTGTCGAACGAAACTCGAAGGAAAAATGAAACACACGGAGGTCGAAATGCGTACGCTCGTAATAATTTACAGGCTGTGTCGCAGAGAAACGTTCAAGTGTGCAGTACTTGCCGATATAAGCAAGAAAAGTCGTAAGCTACAACACGTTTTCGTTGGAGAAATATTATCTGCTTAAGAACATTATACGATGATATTGCACGTAGTGATGCGGTTAGAAAATCCTGAATATTTCTCGATAACTCGCGTCGAAATTCTGTCATCCTAGTTTCCATACGAAATTCCTTATTGACTTTGAAAATATAAATATCGTGTTTGCCATCTGCGGTCTTCGTCCTTCGTTGCTCTGACATATCCGCGTTCACCAGAACGCATAACCACCGAAAGCACGATCTTAGACGCGTTAGTTTCATCCTCGTTGAAGAAGTTGGTCGCGACACGCGTCGATTGTCCATGGCAGGTATATAACAGAAGCTAAAAGAAAAAGAGGAAAAAGATGGGTGCAGAGCGGAGGAGCAGAGGGAAAGAAGAAAGCGGCTGAAGCAGCGCGCCGCGAGATCTCTGGCAATTTGTCTTATCTTCTTTCTCTGTCCCGTCTCTGTCCAACGCTCGCCACTTTTCTCTTTCTCTGCTAAAGCAGAGCGTAGTGTGCCTATCGATCCAGCAGGTCCTTCGAAGGGTGTGGTTGTGTTACTCGACGTCGCGACGCCTCTACTCCCCTTCTACTCTCTCCCTGCTGCTCTGCCTTTTGCTCTATCCGCTCTCTTCCTCTCTTATGCTGTTCTATTTCGTTTCAATCCGTTCGATGCTCCATTGCCGGATCGAAACGAGATCGCCATGTGTCTTTCTTTCGCATGCACGCGTTTCCAAATGCGCGATTTTTCTTCGTTGCAGACCAATAACGCCATGTCATTGTTATTTGTCAATAGCGACTTCGTGTGACAGGAGGATTCATATTTTTAACGATGCGATGCACGTGAATTTTGTGATTGCGATATTGGACGCGTAAAGAGTATAGGTCTTCGCTAATATTCAGACGAACGAGTGTATTTTTAATCGAACATTTGCGTTCGTACTTATACCGAAAAAGGATCGTTCACCTATCGATCGTAGACAACTAGACGCGAATTTTATCGATTATTCATCAATAGAAAAGTACGATCGGTGAGGTCCAATATAGACAAACGATGTGACGTGGTGTAGTTGCAGCTTCGTATCAGTGTGGCTATAATTTTACAGTTTTATTTTTCTAAAGTAGAAGCACACGCAACAAAATTGCAATATTCGTCACATTACTTGTCTTTGAATCTAAATCACGAACCAACAAAATTCGACGAATGTCTCTCTTGGAATAGTTTTACTTCATCTGTCTTCTACGCTAGATAGACTTGGCTTCCAATTATTCGAGGCGTCGAGGAGGCGAAAATTGCTCGAAGTAATCGGGAAGTTTTCGGCATCGGGATATGGATGGCGATTATCGATGGCAACGAGTTCCAAACGAATTGCGATATTAAGTAAAAATGGGCCAGCCGATCGTTATCGGGCAGATATCCCTGCGGAATTTCGTTCGTCCACGTGGATTTAACGACGACGGCGGATATAATTGGAAATCGATATCCAAGAAAATTCTATCCATTCTGCACGGGTTATTATCCTATTAATTTGTTCGATTCGATTTCGACTGGAAGACAGCTGTGATTTTTCAACCTCGTTTGCTTTCCTCGGTTCTTATCTTTTAAGACAAGTATCCTCGATTCGTTTCCTCTCGTTGAGAACGTATACCGTGGCCGAAGAAACTTATCATGCAAAACTCTTATCTACATGTTACGTCTGTTACGTAAAACATTTTGCAATTTTTCCTTCTTACCTACAACATTTTGAAATCTCACTAGCGCGCGAATGAGATACGCGCGACTGTTATTGTGATTATTATGGCCAAATTCAAAACCAAAAATATAATAGATTCGTTCTTCCGTTAAATATTTCGTAAACACACAGGATATTCTCGTGAAAGATTTCTACAAGCGTTCGAGTATTTTCAGTTGTATAAAGACGGGCCAATTTTCTGTGTGGTTAGAAAAAATCATGATATACGCGTGTACTTTGCTTTCAAAGAATCTTCAGTTGAATCCTCGATATTGTGCTTTCTAGAAGATGAAGCTTGCTGCGAGCATAATTTCGGTGCTGGGAAAGTCTGTTCCTCCTCCTTTCGTCTTCTTTTCATAGAGAAGAGATCGTCAAATCGAAAGGGAACACGGCTCGTATCGTTCGCGATATTCAGATACCGAGCGACGACGTTCACAAAGCGATGTCTTTCTATCAAAAAATTTACCCGAATATTTCTGAACCACCTTTGAATTTATTTCAACCGGTTAATACCACTTGTACATAGATTTCTTCTTCTTCTTTATCTTCGTATTCTTTGGTGGTTTCGATGTTTCGCGTTCTTCCTCTTGCAGCGAAAAGAGTAAACGCGTGTCAATAGTAACAAATGATCCTTAGAAAGATTTGGATGAAACTTTATAGGCTTGAAGAATGTACACAGTCGCTGTACGTTCCCAAAAGAACGTGGTCGACGCAGTTTCCTTATACATTTTGGAAAATTCTTCGTCGTCTCTAGCATTTTCTTCGGACGTATTAAAAGGCATTTAGTCTTGTAAACATTTTCTTCTATCTCCGATCATTTTTTAATTAGCTCGCAGAGTTATGAAAACTCGAGTTATCGCATCCAAGAAAAGATACGTACGATTTTTAGCCGATCTTGAAGCCTGCAGATTCTCCAAATCGAAGCCGGATCTGCTTTGTCAGTTACGTCAAACAGGCTGACGCTTTTGTAATTCCTTTGCAGATGCGAGAAAAATCGCTGGGAAGATCTGCAAGGCGGCGCTTCTCAACGTCCGCAGGAAAAATTGTGCAAGAACTCGTTATACCCGGAAGCAATCGATTCGCAAATGGCTCTTTCCCATCGATCAGTCTGGCAGCCGCGCGTCGCTCCGAAGATTGAGATATTTATGAAGGCGATCCCGGTGGACGCAAGGGAACGATGAACGCGTATGTATTTGTACGAGCTGTATCATAAAATCGAACCGGAGCAACACGTTTACATAATCGCTTTCATATACGTGTCGCCGCTGCAAAATGTTAATGAAGAAGAACTTTCAGAATATTAGGTTGTCCGATAAGTGTCTTTCTTTCGCAAACGTGTTTTTTACAACAGTGCACCTTCGTATAAACGTGAAGCCAAGTCTGTGAAACGTCTGTGAATTACCTCAACAGAACAAAATGGATCGTGCATAATTCGACAAAATAATATAAAACAAAAAAACGTCTATTATTTTCTCATAACGTTGTGCGTCTATTATTTCCTCATAAAACGAAAGAAACTTTTCAGACAACCTAATATATTGAAATTTAGCCTGGAAGGGCGAGCAATCGTCAGAAAATGAAACTTACGAGTTTTGTAATTTCCCCAACAATGAATTACCCCATTAGGATGTTAGTATTGTAGTATCGTGGACGAGGGGCCTAGAGTGTCAGGCCAATTATAAACAAGCGGTTGTGGAACATGTGCGTGGTGAGGCTAAGACAAAAAAATAAGAGCTTGCTAAGGGAGAAAAACGAATTAACGGTCATTGTGAGTTGAGAAGTCAGAGAGTACGAATTGCGTTGCAGAGGTAGTCAAGTGTGACGTCGGAGACTCAAGAAATCACGAAACCGATAGATCGCCGGTGATCTCCTCGCGTCGCAGTTCGAACGTTTCACGAATAAGGTGAAGAAATTGAACTTTGTATACAATAATAGAATTTGTCATGCAAATCCAATAGAGCGACGATTCAAAGTGTTACAAGAGACTGATTCAAAATGTTTTAACAAACTGGGACGAGCGCTTATTTTGGAGGGTTTTTATACTGTGGTTTTAGTCCCTCTGGAGGAGTTGTCGTCTGGTGTATCTCAGAGGCGCTTATTCCGTTTCCATTTGGTTATTGTTTCGATGGCTGTGGTATGCAGGATGTCTAGCTTATCCTATTACTATTTCTGAGCGGGTGGTCTTCTTGAGCGCGTGCCACTAGCATTGTCGAGAGAGTGTCATGCGCGTGAGAGAGAGCGTTGCATCCGTGGTGACGAGAGTTGCAAATTAACTATCTAGTTGTCTTGATTATAATATATTATTGTGATTAACTCATGTTAAATAACCATTGTTTTCCGGTTTAACCAACATCTGTTTAATCCATTTATTGTAAATAAACTAATTGTAGTAAAGATCTTGTAGCGGCACATGAGCTAGAGGACAACTCGAATCATGTTGTTGTTTTGCCTCGGAGTATCAACATCGTTAGAACATACATAATGTAATAATAAATAAACTCCGGGCAAAACATTGACGTGCAACCGTCAAACAACCTCGAATTAAAATTTTCCGGCACTCCCCTGACTAATATAAATAAACGAACGCGATCGTAAGGTGACCAGCTTTCAGTCTCAGTCTCGTGCGATTTTATTAGCGATCAATACACAGTCTTTAGCGAATCAGTTAGTACCAAGCATCTTAGCGAACATTCTCTGTATTTATTCATTATTTTAAAATGTACTTGACAGTTTCAACATCGAGTTATCTCGTCATTTAAACCACACGACCAACCATCCTCTACAATCCTACAGTATTGGTGTTAATGTCTGATCGATGAGGATTAATATATTTATAACTTAAAGCAATGCTTGCCATAAAATCGCAGAAAATCGCGTAAAATATAGCGTCTGTGAAAAATTAGAAATTGTCTGCTTTAACTTTAATAGCAATGAAAGTACCTAGAAACGAGTTATTCTCCTCGTTTCGCAATTAATCAGCGGACCAATTAAACAGCGTCCTCGATGTGCAATTACCTGGCCGCGGAAATTCTTGTTTACCTATTTTCCCTTATTACGTTCACATCGCAAGTTATATCCGCGTAGCTGTTACTCGTTGTTCATATATATATATGTATGTATATATATACATATATGCATATGTATGCATAAACATATACGTACACAGAAATATACATACGCAAAGAGGAAGCCACGACGGGGATGAGGATTAAGGGCGCGTTTAAGGGCTGTTTACGGTTTTGCGGACGGCCGGCTATAAGCCTGCGTACGCTCGGCGTTCGTGGTGCGTCGGAATTTCGCCGCTGGTTTATGGATAGCAAGGGAAATCGGGACGGGACGAAGGGAACTGGATAAACGTTCGGCCGTTTGTTCGTGCCGCTTGTGGATTGCGTAAGAGAGGAGAGAGGCAGGCGATCCGAGGAGAGGGCCTTCGTTTAGCCAGGCGGTAATTCACGGTTAAGTCATTGTAATAAGCTTTGTCTACACGCTGCTCGGATCAGAGATTCGACGCGTAATAGGATTTCGTTGCGTGTTAATTCGGCCCGATTGAAGCCGCTTCCTCTCCAAGGATTAATTTAATTATTCAATCTACGCGTATCACTTGCATCGAGATAATTTTCAATGTCGTCTCCATTGATATTGTCATCCGGTTCGCGTTTCTTATATAGTTCACGAGTATGTTTTAAGGAATCGTTCGTACACTTTTAACGCGTTATGCGTGTTATGCGATATACCGAAATCTGACTATTATGAAACTCGACTACCGTGGTTATGTAAAGTTTGAAAGAAATTTGAAAAACATTACGACGAGATATTTGATGAATTTATGGGAGGATTATAATATTGCATTATTATTGTATGTGGTAAAATAATCGTTTTGAATTGGTTGCAGATGAAAACGAAGCATCTTACCGCAACGTAACGTAAATTTTTCTTGGAAATGGAGGTGATCTGCAGGTTTCAGCGATGGTACGTATAATTTATACTTTATTAATACTTTATTAATACTTAATTTATACTTTAAAAATTCCACGAATCGAAGAACGGTAAAGGTGTTGGCGTTACAAACACTATGTTTTTAATTCATCTTAGAATTTGCTATTATTCACGTTGCCTCTCACAAATGAACTCAAGAAGCTAAGTAACTCGTTGTTCGAGAATCGAACGTTAATCGCGTACTTACGTAACAAAATTGTGAAATTGGAAGAGACTTAGTTTTGTATAAAATGTATTGTTTTCTCGAGAGCAGACACGAACAAGATCAGTCTGCAAGTAATAGACAGTTGTAAGTCCCGTAAGTAATTCAAGACGATCTCTCAAATGCGGTAAATCCAGGTGAATTTGCCAGGTATTATTCGCGCTCCGTTCGATCCCGTACACCATGTTCAAACTTTGACAGACTCTTCGACTCGACGATGTCCTCTCGACAAATTCCCTCGTCGTGTTCGGCATCGTTAATTCGCGGCTGTTTTGAAAGTACACGGCCGCGTGGATCCTTAGTGGTTCGTTAAGCGCGAAAACTTCTAATTTCCACGTGTCTAACGCGAGCCAGCTGCGTACACAGCTCCTACAGTGAAGCGTCGTTGTTTGCCACTGTTTGACAACTGTATAGTAATGAGCTCTATGCCAGGTGTTTGCTGAGAAAGCAAAGAAAACGTTTGTTATCGCGTCTTGAGACAACGTTACGAAATTCCAGGATGAACTCATCGCCTTTCAGCTAAAACCTATCCTTTCGGTCGCAAAGTTTACAGGGTGTTCCAACTTTTTCCACTCAAACTGTATTTTTCAATCTTGCACACATGCTGTTCTTCTTCTTATTATTATTATCGTAGTATTATGTATTATACAAATAAGAAAATATAAATGGTCCGAAGCTTCGTCGAAAAGTTTGAAGAAAAATACGAAAAGAAGAGAACGATAACGTATTGGAGATTCCGATACAAGACGAGAATAAAACGTCGATCGATATAATTGCTAAAATGCTATAAATTAAATTGTAAAATGCTATATAATATGCTATACATAAAATGCTATATAATTAATACTTCAAAATATCTATCATTCTTGTCGGTAAATACAAGATCGACAGTGGTGAAAAATTGAATTTCGTCTCAATGAATCACCAATTCTTCGTACTAATCCGCCACGTAAATTAATTCTTCTTTAATATCGTCTTTCTTCTTCCAGGTTTCTAATACACAATGGCATAAAATCGAGCCTGTGTCACAGCATCGTTCCTTTCATATTTTGTATTTAATAAATCTCCAAACGATTTATATATTTTTTCGTCTAGAAAATCGTTGCCTCGTTATATCGAGAAGCTTGAACTTTCTCAAAGTATTGGGTTGATTGCGGATTTTGTCATTAGGTGGTATCGATACGATACAGAGCAGGTTAAAAAATGATAGTCCGAGGATATTGGAGCACCCGGTGTACATGGTCACTGGTAACAAGATATTACAGACTGAAATGTCTATTAACGTCGGGATCTTCGTTTTTCTCGTTTCCTTTTTCGAGCCTTCTAGCTGTCGCCGCGTCAACTTCGTACGAGCTTTCCAGACGGTCGGTCGATGGGAATTACAAAAAGGACAGGACGGAATACGTCGCCGTAGTTAAGCACTGTCACCGTTGTCCGCGGTAATTGCTTTTTATCGGATTGCCAGCGTTTTCGATTCGCTTGCTTCGGGGAAAAAGAGTCGACGCACTTTTGCGATATACGCCACGCGTAATCCGAAGTTTTCCAGCGCTAACGAAGGAGTTTGCGATCGCGTGCATGGAACGCACGAATCAGATTTCCCCTTGGTCCAGAACCGTAGATTGGACCTATAACGAGCACATCGTACAGCGCCGAGTATTAAGCTCGTCCACGGTGAAATCCCTTAAGCCAATTTACCTAGCTAACCCGACTTGCCACCTTAGCCCGCTGTCAGTGTCGATAGATAACGACGAAAGAACCCTGAAAGCTTTTAAGACTTCCGCTGTATCGTTTATCTTCCGTTTTTTCTATTTTTTCTTCTTGCAATGCAGCGTACTTGGTTATGGAGAAAAGGATATGGAGAAAAAGAAGGTAAAGGAATTGTGGGATTTTACGTTGAGAATATGTTGTTACTGTTGTCAGAAGAATATCGAACACGCGAAATTAGAATATCGATAACTGGTTCTTGCGTCGATTATAAATTACATTTAGCTTTTGTCTTGTCTTATACGCGTGACGAAAAATTCAAATTATCTCGTGTATGATTTTTTTAAATTACTGATGAAGCTTGGATCTGGCGTTTTGATAGATCGCGAAGTCATCGTAGGTGGAGATATTAATCGAACAGTTATGTGATTCTGAAATGCATAAGTTTGTCCAAGATACGTAGCGATGAACGCTATTTGGAATCGAATATGGATAATCATATGCAAACAAATATTAGTGTTAAATACTGTGTATAAAACTAAATATTTGTTATTTTAATTATGCGAAAATTCTTTTATCCAAAGAATTTTATCTCGCTGCTAACTATGTACATTTAAGCGCTTGATGTTTGCTCGAGGAATATCAGTAACCGAAATGTCGTATGGATTCTTGTTAGGAAAATGTGGCTGGATAAACGATAAAGTATTGTTACGGTTTTTATAGCACATCTAATATGGTAATGCCTCTTTTGTTGCATAAAAATACATCATATAAAACGTTATGGGTCATTTCGTTAGAACGTCGTTGCAACAGCGATGAAATTCACCCCGTTTCCCGAGGAACGTCGTAACGTAAATGTCTTAAACAAACCATTCCTTCGAGACATCGTATAAAATCCCTCTCTTAAACTTTGCTTAAATTAATCAAATTACTTAATGTCTCGTTCGTACTAGCTAACTTACTAAAATTCGAGTCGCTTGAATTTGAATAACCTGACTTATTATTACCACGTTTGATGACTCGATTTAGGTAAATCGATATCAGTGAAAATGAAACTAGGTATAGTATCACGTTGTGTAATAATTTTCGTTGCTTTGAAGTCATGCAGTCGTTGGGAGAACTGCAGCTTCGTTTGAAAGGATACTCCGACTGAAATAACAAGTTTCCATTAACAAAGTATTTCGAATTTGAATTCAAAGAGAAGTCAAAGTGAACTCGATTGTTCGATAAAACCGACGCTAGAAACTTGTAAATAAATTTAAAGCGGACAAAAACAAGTGTACGTTGCTAGAGCATACGTTTGAATCCAAGTTACTCGAATGTAGAAATTTATCGAACCGAATCGACACGAGGTTCGATAACAGAATAACAGAGCCTGTGTATAATTGGTACAATTAACTGATATAATTACGAATAATATATTCGTAAATCTAATTGTACAATATGCAAACTAAACGACCGTGAATTATAAGGTTAGACGAAGAGAAACTGAATAGCCTTCATGCAACGCGAAGTCACCAGGGTGAGAGAACAGCAATCAAGTGTCAGTTATCTGTTGAAGTGGCTTCTCAGAAGGGATCGTAATTACTCAGAGCTTAGTCGTAATTCACGAGGCAAGTGGTAATGTGTTCGTTGCGGTGCATTACTTAATTTTGCTCAGTGGCAAGAAGAGGACAGACGGTGAAATTCCGGTCGATCCCGCGAGACGAAATTCAAGGCGGAACGCGAGAGTTTTAATTTAACGTTCGTTTAACGGGTACGCGAGGAAAAACACGCGGAATGCTCGTTGGCCGGAAACGGACGCGAAACAGAACGTTAATTGTGCCGTGATTTTCCGGCGTCGTCACGAGCGAATTATACGACGAGAAACGGCGAACGAAACGAGAGAAAGAGGGGCCAGAAGTCGTTGCGACGCGGTTTTAAACGCTGATGCCGAGTCGGGGGACGAGCGTGGCGGCGCATAAATCAGACATAAATCGACGGTGAGACGCTCAAAAAGTCCAGTTCGCAACGGCGAATACAAACGAGACGGCGGCCTCGCAAAACCGATAGGAACAAACGCGACCGGAAGCAGACTATGGACCAGAATGGCCGAGCCATCGTTGACCGAGGGAAAACGCGCAGCTGCGTCCACGGTGAATGCATAATTTGTTTACGGAGCTGGGGATCGTTTCCGGCACGTCGGTCATCGAATGGCTTCGTTGTCCCGTACTTTCTGACCCAGAAGGCGACCACGATCAATTATCTTTTCCCCTTCGTTGCGTCTTATCGTTCTCAATTTATCGTTCATCGACTTTGCGCGAGAAATTTCTCATATTTCCTTGTAAAGCGTCTGACACTGCGATTTTCGACACGGTTTCGCGAGAATGTTTTTATTATCGTACAGAAATATTAAAAATTTGCATTATTTTCATATTCAAAGTAGTTCGTTCGGGGAGTCGAGTGTCGCAGGGAACGTCGTTCACGACGTATAAAATCGCGTAGGAAATTTCAAGCGGAACTGCTTTCGAAATCGTACGATCTGTGGTTCTAAGATGACAACCTCTGAGATGGGTTTTGACCTTTGAACGTAAAAGGCAGTCGTATAAATTCGGATCCAGGGCAACAGACTGTGCAACTTAACTCAAAGCTTACAATTACGTATACGATGAAAAATTAGAAGTCTACCTATTTGTCCCCACAGAATCCAACAATTTGTAGGAAACAAGGATCCTCTCACGCTGGGAATATCCTTGGGCACAGATATTCGTAATTCTATTAATTTAATTAATAAGAAAATCCGCTTAATGGAAGACCGAATAATGGTACAATAGAGAAAATCATTGCAAATATTCCACTAGTAATATACACAAGTCCGATATCGATAAGTAGAAGCTACAGTTCGAGTAATTAACCAACATCGAAGGAGAAGCTGATCGTGTCACTGATGAGCTATTAAACGCGATAAAGCTTGTAGTAGTGCGTCGCGCTGCTTGTTATTAATTATTATCATTGTCAAGGCTTGAGGTAGAAGAAATTTGCTCGCAGATGTAGATTTTTTGGATTTTTTTCTAATTAAGCTGATGAATACAAGGTGAGTCGCAAGAACCAAGAACGAAGAAGCATCGTCGTAGTGCATCTCGTGAAATCGTATGTCGTTC
Source organism: Bombus impatiens (assembly GCF_000188095.3). Taxonomy (NCBI): domain Eukaryota; kingdom Metazoa; phylum Arthropoda; class Insecta; order Hymenoptera; family Apidae; genus Bombus; species Bombus impatiens. The sequence goes on along the minus strand of NT_176616.1, from coordinate 171,911 downwards.
TTCAGATTGAAGTAGCCCCGTTGCATCGGAAGATTTATCTACAAAGCTTGTCCAGCGCACGAAGCACCAGCAAAAGCATTTTCGTGGAAAGAAGCGCGAGATATCGGCGCGGTACCTTCCAATGTGATTTCGTTGAAGCTTCTTTTGTGTATCCCGGTGTTTCTTGCCGGCTGACGGGATCAGATGATAGAATCGCTATAGAACGCGATAGCAGAGCGAGCTAGGACAGCTACTAGGGCCGGAAGATAAAGAGAGACAAGGAGCGGTGAGCAGAGGCGGAGATTAATCCTAAAGGACCTAAGTAAACCGCTTCTAATGGACCCTGTCACTGGGCTCCAGGACGCCTATCTCCTGTGTACTTCACTTTGCCGGACCACGGAGTGACGATAATAATGGAGAATCGAGCGCGAGAAGGGAAGAAAATGAGGGAAACGGAGGGAGCCAGGGTAGCAGCCTGAGCATTCTGTCTGGAAACCGTGAAGGCGGTGCTGGAAATTAATAGGCTCGTTCGAAAGTCTCCGACCGTCTGTGACAATGGCCAGTTTGGTCAATTGGATCGACGTCGTTTGGAACGTTAGAAGGCGAAGTAGGTGTTCGCCGTTCATCTTCCTGACACGATTTTTATTGAAACTCCAGGCCGGTTGAAACGAGCTTGGCCTAACATAATGGTTAGAGAATTTGTTAGCAGATAGGAGGGATTAGATAGGTGTTCGAACACACTCGTTTCGATGTTACGAACACTGTTCGTAATTTCCAAGTCTACTCGTGTCCATTGTGACGTCTATATCATCGATTTAATAACGCAAGAAACGACGGTTTTAGAAATTTCAATGGATAAGATCCATCCAAAGCTTGGTGTTCTTTGCTTGACTTTTACAGATGTTGAGGTTGGACTGATAGAAGAACGAGTGGATGAATTTGTAATAGAAAAATATATTGAAATAAACAAAGATATAAGTATAATGTATTAGTTTATACTGATCCAGATTATCATTCTCATAGTGTTACAATACAATAGAATCGATAGGGAGCACGTTCATATATTTGTAGCAAAAGACATTACCAAAAAAGTTAGGCTTCTGGCTTTAGCTAAAGGCTACAAGAAACATAAATGAAAATCTATACTCCTCTAGCTCCTAGACCCAAACATAATTTATATTCAAGGGCACAATAATATGGACTTTTCCTGATTTAGAATACTTTTGGTTTCACTAAATTCTATTTTCGGCGTAACAGCGGTCTCCGGATCACAGATATACAAAAATAAAGATGTAGAGTTTTTCATGAAGTAATTGCTTCAACAAGAGATTCTCCTTGCCCGTGGATAGACGACCGAGCTTAATTTTAAAGCGTGGTCGATAATAGTAGCAACGAAGAGACACAGGGCGGAAAGATTGAAACAGGTAGTAGAAGAGATACAAATTGTGAGAATTATCTCGGACGAAAGTTGCTGCAGCTACAGTTAGTAGGAGGCTAGGCACTTGTTAGTCTACACATTATTCCTGTCGTATTTTATTTTCTTCCATGCAAGTTAACGAGCGAGTGTGACATGTTTGTTTATTAAATATTATCTACGTTTCTGCAGTCGTGTCTCGTGCGAATCGACCGAGTCGTCAGACGGCGCTGTATAAATGTGGCCATTAGAATGCGGAACGTAATTTAAGTATAATGGGCCGTATTTGTAACATATTCAAAGTTTACCTAACAACCACAGTGAATCGCGTCGCTGCTGTGCCAAAACACGGGCATATGCATGCAAATGCGGCGAATAGACAAACGGGACTGCGGCTGTCCGTGTCAGAAGTTCGTTCGAGGATTTCCTTGCGAACAGACGAATTTACCACGGAACGCCGCGAATGCGAGTAGACGCGAGCGAACGAACGCGTGTACGGGCCGCATACGGCAATCAGAGTTTGCCTGAAGTTTCGGTTTGAACGCGGGGAACGTAGTTTTGCCGCGACGAGCTGCCGAAGCATCGTTCCATTCCCCGTGTTACCGCATTCCGTTAAAATATGCGGAAGGCCGTAACTCCCGTTACAAGAACATCGAACCTCATCTTTGATGCTTCAGAGTATTTCTTATCATTTCTGTGACTGGAAGTTTCTATTTTCGGCTTTTTCGCTGGCTTTTCACACCGATTATTTATTAATTTCTTCGACCGTGTTGTAAAACGTATTCTCAAGAAGTTTGAATGATAACGGAAGAAACGGATGTTTAATTTATAATTTTTACTTGTAACAATTCTCGAAATTGCCTCATTTTTTGTTTGAATTAATTATATGGAATTAATTATTTGTTTGATCGATAAAATATCTTCGACAGCGTTAATATTATCCTGATGAAATGTTTAAATCGTTTGATGTTCGCCAAACAGACATTTGCTAGTTTTTAAAAATATTTTTCGCTCACATCGACATTTTTCATTCCCGACATTTACGCAACTTTTAACTTTACAACTAGGTAAAACGTCAAATACACGTTATTTTACAAATATAGATATTACGGTACATCATGTTGAAACACGCAAAACCATCTTTGCTCTATAGCTAAAATATTCAACATTCTCGGAGGACACGTTCCACATATTCCACGATATATGCAGTTTGCATTCTGCATTGTTATAACACTAAACGTAGCGAAAATTCAACGAACGTTCGTTCAATTCAATCGCCTAATTTCACCAGCGTCGTGCGATGTATCTTCGTTCGCAATTTCTAAAAATTTTTCGAAAGGGTAGCCAATCAGCCTGTCACCGGTGAACGATGGCTGGCAACTCGCTGGCTCGAATGTATAGCGACGAATCAAGCGACAAATTAAGCGACGAGCAGAGAAATTGTATCGAACAGCCGAAATTGTCCAATCAGCGGCACATTCGAAATCCGCGACGGTCGGAGGCAGATTCAGGTTATCTTGCACCCTTCGCCACACGGCTGAGATCCGCTTCCACGAAGACGTTGTCGGCGGTCTCGAGACTCTGCAGCTTGTAGTCGGAATCCTCATCAGCAAACTTCCCCGTCGACAAATTACCGTCGATCCTAATAAGGCCTCGTCTCCATTGACACGAGGCAGGCAAAGGTTTCCGGGGCGTGGCTGAAGGAACACTGCCTCGAGGTGGTTGCTTCGACAAAGGCTGCGGCGTCGCGCCTCTTCCACGATTTATCCTCCCATCGCGACCCTTTGTGAAGCGAGCGTTATTGACGCCCTCCACGTCGGCCACTCCGTCTCTCTCTCTCTTCCTCTTTCTCTTCTTCCTCTTCCTTCTTTTCCTTCTTCTTTTTCCTCCGTGTCTTCCACTTTCCGGTATATAGGCACATTTGGTCTCTCTCTTTCTCCAGTTCGATTCCAGGCTGCATGAAAAGAAGACGCTGTCTTCTTGGGTGCGACTCGTAATTGGAAGGTTCTCATGCGTGGATATCTTTGATCTGTACAGTTACGGATTCCATATCCTACGTGCTTCCCCGTATTTTCCACCGCAACTTTCTCCTATCCCATTTTTATGCGAGGACACAGAGGTACGTGGTAGCTTCACGCGAATCGGTCCACATCGGTTCGAGACAAACGTCGATCGAACGGAAAGTCTAAGGTCTAGTTATCCTGCTCGAACGATTCTAATAGAACGGATAGCAACGGATGGGCGCTATCTTAAATTAAGATCAAAGTAACGAACGTTTGACAGCGCAACGCGAATACACGGAACAGAATAGAACGCGTAGAGTATAGAAAGCGCGTAGTAGGCAACGACCATAGATACCCGGTGCAGCTGTAACAATTCATCCTATAGCTCCGCTATATATTTCTCCTTCGGTGTATCGCAAAATTATGGTGGATACCGAGCAACTAAATTTTCCCGTCGATGTATGCCCTAACTACAGACGGGCCCCTAATGGGTTCGCGGTGGTTGATCGCAAGGGGCAACGATTTCATTGGGACGGTGTACTACGGGGGTTGGGGATTCGAGGCTCGCGTCGAGGTAACACAGAGTAGGGTAGCACAGAGGGCAGAGGGGTAGCAAGTATAGAGGGCTAACATAGAGACAAGGGGGGTACAAGAGAGATTGGGATATACTGGAGGGCCTCCGATCGAGCTATCAAATTGTCGCAGTGCGGTAGTGATGTAGGCAGAGGTTTAGGCAGGCTGGCTGGCCGGCGCGCTTCGCTCGGCCGGCTACTGTCAGCAATGTCCAAAGAGTGACAGAGAGAAAGATCGGAAGCGGATACGAAGAGCAGAGACGAAAGCGGGACGACACGAGTGGCTACCGGGACCGGGGAATCGTCGCTTAGGATCGCAGCTTGTTCCTGGCCTGTCCTCGTTCCTCTAATAGAATTCCGTAGTCCTCTGCAGCTGTTTCACTCGGCACAGTCATCTAGCCGAGCGCGTTCTCTTTGCCCCCGCACCGCCGTTTGCTTTCTCTTTCTCTTCTTGTTCTCCACTGTCGTCCGATCCTCTGTATCTTTCTCTCTCCATCTTTGCCACAGACAGGTACGATCTTCGCAGAGGCATCCCATTGCTCCCTTACTCTTGTATTTCTGTCGCTGTCTCGCGATTCTCCAAGCCTCCACTCTATTCCTCTTCGCTGGAGCCTCCACTCGACTCCCAAATACTACAATTTCAACCTTGTCGCCACTACGGCACTTTAGCTACGAAATGATAAATTCCTGGCCCGTCTGGCCTTCTCTGCTTCCTCTACTCTGCTGCTCGTCGTCGATTTCCTTCTTCCGTGTCCCGATGCTCCTTCAACCACTGACGCACACACCCAAAGTCGTTTCATTCGGTAACCACTTTGTGTTTCTACCGTGGTTAAGCCGACTCGCTCGATTGCTTCGTCGATAGCTGCGTTCCTTCTGTTCTGTCGCCTCGATTAGCCGCGCGCGTCGTCGCGCCGGCTGGAAAAATTTCAAGTATCCGGCGTGTCGATCGATCCATTGCCTGCTCTGTCTCTCTCCGTTTTCGCTCAGTTTCTTTATCTCGAATCTTATTCTTGCGGGAAACCGGTTCATTCAATCGAATTAACTTTCATTCACCGATCGCTGTTTACATATCGCGTTACGTAGCTACTCTCGTACAATTTGTTAACATTATTTTTCTTACACAAACGGACTCTCCACGCAAGATACTTTCCTCACTATGCATGAAAGAGCATTTTTTTCTGAAAAAATAGCAGAGTAACACGTTTCTTTATGGCGTAAATTTGAAGCCGATTTTTTCAAGTTTTCCATCCCGCTCGCGCAGCTTCTTTGTCTGTTTGCTCGACGAATTTAATCGACGAGGATGGTAGCTCGATAGACGAATCGAGGTTAAACGAAGCCCCTCGTCCCAGCCGGAACTTCCGGACAAACAGAGCTTGTGCAGATCCAGCCTCGCGGAATTCACAGTCGAACTCGGGTACAGGATCAAGTGGATAAAAACGTCCCAGAATAGGATAGAATCGTGGTCAAGGCAGATTTCAGAGTGATATATGGACTCACGGAAATATTCCAACACTCGTTGTGTGTGTGTGTATGTGCATACGAAACGTTTTGAAATTTTCATAGTACCATCACGAGACTCGACTGTCGTTATTCTCGTGTTAATTAGATTTGAAACAAACCTGGAAACTTATATAGAAATTGCAAGATGCTCAATAGAAGCGTACATTTCCTACAGACGACGAAAGTGTCCGAGCAATCGATCGTATTAATTAACAATTCTCGATATTCAATGGGATCATATTTAACAGATCCATCGCTCCAGATTGGCTGTTTATGCTGTATGCTAATTTTTTGCTAAATATGTATCTATCATAAATATCTTCTGACTTCTGGAAACATTTCCATGTTAATTTCCAAATGGAAATGTAATAATAAAAAGGTGACAATGTACAAAAGTAAAAATTTTTCATGGGAAGTGTTAAAGTATTTTATTGAGCCAGTGCAGAGCTTGATATAGTCAGAAGTGTGAACAGCACCGTTGTTCCATCATCGTTTCCAGGAAAGCTCATTAACCCATTTGCCTTCCGGTTGCTCGAGGGTGGTTTATGTCATCGATACGCACCTGTTCGCCAGCTCCACCGATTAGCTTATCGATACTCCGCGTCGCACTTGGAGAATTAAATTCCCTTTCATTCGAGGGAAGACACTACTCCGATCTAATTAAACGTTCTCGTCGAGGGTAGCTTTATATCTCGTGTAACCCCGAACGACGAGCGTTATTCCTGTAGGCGACGAGAAACACGAGCAAGAGCAGAGCAGAGTGTCTTCTCAACGGAATATCGAAGGAGGTATTACGTTAACAAAAGTATTACGTAGGTTTCTGTTTCGACCTGGACAGTCTCGTTTCCTTTGTACAACCGTATATCTGCTTTCCTTTCCGTCTTCCGTTGATCCTTCGGTAATGGAGGAGTTAGGAATATCGAATTTTAATTGAAAATTTGCATAATGGTATAATGTAGCTATGGTAATGTACGGTTGATCAAAATTCTTATTTCGCATGGTGTTTTCAAGGAAACTTTATTAGCCCTTTAATGGCACGGTAATGTGCAAGTGTAACACTTTTTAATTCCGTGATGGGCGGATTCCAAGCAGATTATAATAAAAATACTTAAATCCAAATTTCTATGTTGTAATTTCAAGATTTAACCTTATCGAGAGTTATGTTGACACTTACGTTTTGTTACTTCCAGCGATTCAATTTTCTTCGTGTTTACGACGTACGGGATTGTGTAGAATCCTATACTTAACGCTTTACCGATCGATAGCCGATTAATCGTTTTTTTGTCGCCGACGCCCTTTCTTATTATTTGAGCAGTAATTTAGTCTTATTAGTTTCCTACGATATTTTTATTGTTTTATCTTATTATTTTCCTACGATATTTTTATTGTTTCGTTGTAACCGATACAGGCACTTTGAATCGACTGATACGAAATCAGCGTACGGTTGACCGGAAATTTTGCACACACGAAATTTGCCTACGTATAGCTGGACCATGTGATCCAAAGTTGTAATATATTGCAGCTATATTTTTCTTCCACGTTTGGTTTAAAAGAATCGCACGTAAGAGATGGGGAGAAAAATTTAGTAAGCCCCGCGTGACGGCGAATCTACTTTCCACGAGTTGTCACGAAAGGTTGGCGAAAGTATTGCCGCTTTCGAGACGATTCGCTCTGGAAACCCAGCTACGTTCGCGTCATAAATACGCGCGGCGAACTCGCGGAAATCTTCGTATATTTATAGAAACGAGCTAGTCGCGAATGCTATCGCATATAAATACGTTCATTGGCGTATAGACGAGACTGTTGAAAGTATCTGAATGTCCGCTATACCAAATTTTTATGAATATATCACACGTGTTGTACGAAACATTCTGAAATTTCATTAACACACCGTAACGATTACATCGAAAAAGCTTAAAACAAAACCGAAATTGTAAACGAATGTTGCGATATATTTATTTTCATTTTTCCATCACAACACCAATGCGCTTTTAAAATAATTGTTTTTATTTTTATTTTTATTGATGTTTTAATAAAAATGTTGAATTGTTCAACAGGGCACTTTTTATTTCAAAGTATCTTTTGTTTATCGGTTATATTCAAAAAGCCTTGTCAATTTTCATTCAATTTCTACAATTGTAAAAAGTTCAAGCGTTCCAATCACCAATGACCTTCGTGTCGTCACAGTTTAATCGTTCCGAGTCTGAATTTTCTTACCACTGCGAGAAAAATATTTCCTATCAATTATCGATAGCGGGAACATATTTTCCTGATTTTTGTCGTTAAAGACAAGCGCATTTATCGTATCAATAATTTTTTTACGTGCAGTATCGAATACGTTAATAAGCTTGGATATATTTAACAAGATTCTATCTAGATTATTTTCGACTTCAATTTATGTATTTATTTATTTATTTAGGTCATTCGTGCTACCGGAAAATATTTTTGTACCATTTATGAAATGTATATTTACGTTAAATATCTTTTATCTCGGATTTGTTTTGTAATTTTGTAATTATGCTGGCCGTGTATCGTTACAGTGTTAGCGAAATTTCAGAAGGTTTCGTGCAACATACGTAATATATTCGTAAAAGTTTCCTACGATAAGTAACAGAATACTTTGGCGAGTTACTTTACGCCGAACGAGCAACGTTATTTCGCGATGGTTCCATGGAAACGGAATACATATCATCCCAGGAGGGAACATTGTACCAAACGGTTGGGGCGATGCGCGAACTTGATCAAACAAATTATAAATTTTTCTGGCGGTGCTGGACGCCCACGCAACGCTTTCATAAATTCAATTTTTTATAAAGTCGTCAAGCGCGCGGCCGAAAAAAAGCGCACCAGAGAAACCTGGCATGTTTGCTAAAAGTCCAACCGTCGACGCTATCGCTCTCTTCTCGTTTCTCTTTTTCGACGTTCCCGTGCATGCGAAATTGCGAAACTCGAAACGCATCGTAGTCGAGTGTTCGAGTAACTCGATTCGAGGCACGTGCAACGTGCTAACCAATGATAGTCTTCGTCACTGTTATGTATAAAGTAAATTACAGCCGAATGGATTTACTTTCTAAAGATCCGACTAAAAATACACATTCTCTCGCAGAACTCTAAAAATCCTCGCGATTCTTACGATACTTGGTGTTCAAATATTCTTCACGTTCGTTGGCGATTGCTGTTTCATTTGTGTCAATGTATTAGATTGGTAACTAAGTGATTGCGGATTTTGTCATTATGGACAATACCACCTAAACTATATGAAACTATAAAAATTCTATCACTTTGAAATCTACGTCACAGAGGAAACTAATCTCAGAATTTCTGAAAAATCACACGTTTCATCACAGAACGTGCTCTGCCATCAGAATTAAGAAGAAATGTTAAGAAACCGTGATTGACCAATTGCTTGTACATCCTTAGGATTCAAGTTCACCAACCTCCTGCTACATCCCTCAAAAACTGTTTCTCTAACTGTTCCTTTCTGAATACCTCTGCATGAAAGAAGAAAAATAAGGAAAACGGCAGAAACTTGCTTCCTACCACCGTTTCCTTTTCTTTTCTCGATGCTAGGTGGTCGCGTGATAAACATCGACATGACTTATAACCATTTACGAGACGCGGGAAGGTGTGGCGTACACAGGGTCGAGACAGGAAGGCTGATCTTTTTTATGCAGTTCACTTGGAACGATACTTAGAGAGGGATATGGTGGTACTTAGAGGCGCGGAGAAAGGGAGGCAGGCGAAGGAAGAAGAATCCTGTCAGGATGGCTCCATCAATCTTCGGCAAAGGGATGACGCTAATACCCACGAGGAAACGTTTTCGCGGTTCCTTTATCCGGAGAGAGAACGCTCTATACCGTGCATTAGGATGGTCTACCTGGATGAAATACGGCCGATATCCGGTGGATACGCGATCGTCGCGAATTTATTTCGCGAAACGCCACGTCTCCTCGCGATGTTCCTCTTGCGCGCGAACCACGATGTATCCTCGTTGGCCGAACGTGGATCGTGAACGGTAATTACGATGCGATCGAGTAGGTGGAGATTCTACATGAAAAAGTAAATCGGAAATATAAAATAACATTCCTTTGACTCGGAACTTCGTTTTGGAGAAAATCGAATTTGAAAATTTGTTTCATACGAACTTGACTAATTACGAGTACTGGCCACGAGTAAATCATCGACAGGAGATGGTTCTCCGTTTCTGTATGGGAAAATGAACGGAAACGTATATTACGATCTTTCTGTTTATGGCTTCGTTTTCAAGAAAACATGTGAAGTTTGAACGTATTTTAGATTTTAAGGTTTCACACGGACGTCGATCGATGTCACGCTTTTCGTTGTTCAGGATCAATTGTGTTATGCGTTGCATGTTTGCGTGTTCTTTTTCTTTTCTTTTTGTGTTTCGTGAAAGTTGTCGCTTCCTCGAGGGTCGACTTCTCTTCAGCCAGGTTCAAGTATACTCGACACGTTGACAAATTCCACTATCACGTTAACGAAACATAGTATGAGAGGAGTTTATTCGAAATATATCTTCGATTTGTTTCTCGTATCGTTGTAACGCAGCGTTATGCTGTTGCTGATTGTCCTACGATCGCTGGGATAGCCTGTATGGCGCGTTAATGCCGAGACAAACGCGAATAAATGTTTAATACAGCGGTGGACGCCGGAGGCGGCTGTGATGGTGGTGGTTGGTGGCACGACGCCGCCTCTTTCATTCCTGGCATTTACATTTTATACGCTGCTGCGTTATACCGTGGCAAGAAACTCCGAATACGAGATTGTTGCCGAGGATTTGTACGTTGGAATTTACGAACATCGTGGCGGCCTTGTGTTATCGTCCCCTGGGAACCGGAGGGTGGCCTGGCGACCGCCACGGAAACGATACTCCGGCAAGATTGGATGGCAGGGATCGCGATAACGACGATAATGATATCGGCTTTAATGCGAGTTACGAGATGCACCGACGGGCAACCCGTACAGGTATAGCTTGGTTTCGTGTCTGCAGTTCCGACGTAATTTCTTAGAAAATTTCGTCTTGAAGATTGCGTTTGATCTCCTTGGTACGCGGTTATGTGAGAGAGGAATTTTTAGAGAAATTGTTCACAACTAGATAAGCAATACCAGTCTGTATCATTTTTAGTATATAAACGTAGATACGATCGTAAAATATTGGTTTAATTACATAATGCTAGGTTATAAGTTTAGGTAAACGTACGAAATTAAGTTTATATATATATGTAATAACGCAAATTCTTGGGGTAAATAAGACGATTGATTCTGGAAAATCGAGTTTATTTTGCGAATAATTTAAATCATAAACAAGCGGTTGCGAGACATGTGCGTGATGGGACTAAGACAAAAGACATGAGGCTAAGACAAAAGACAAGGGGTTGCTAAGGGAGATAAACGAATTAACATTCATTGTGAGTTGAGAAGTCAGAGAGTGCGAATTGCGTTGTCGAGAGAGTGTTGCTAGCGTTGTCGAGAGAGCCGTTGGATCCGTGGCGAAGAGAGTTGCAAATTAAGTATCTAGTTGTCTTAATTATAATACGTTATTGTGATTAGTTCAAGTTAAACAACCATCGTTTCCTGTTTAATCATCTGTTTTATCCATTTATTGTAAATAAACTAATTGCACTAAAGCATCGAATAAATTCCATCTGACCGTTTTTAATAGAAATAAAGAAGCGCTTCGTGATGGGAACCATATTAAAATTTCGCGAATCGCGATGAAGTTAACGAAGCTCTCGTTACTTACATTTTTTATAAATACGTTTTTAGATCATGTATTTTTAACGTACACTTAGACATTTCTTATGCTAAAAAATTGCTAAAAAAATTATTGGATCTAGGTTGGGATGTGTTGTCACATCCACCATATAGTCCTGACCTTGCGCCTTCAGATTACCATTTATTTCCTTCCATGCAGAACTCCTTAAATGGTAAAATTTTTAATGATAAAATTATGTATATATATATTAGTTATATATATGTCGGGTTATCATTAGGATTTAAGGCGCGTAATGATTCTTCGTTTGAATTAGCCATTGTTTTACAAAACAGAAAATATATTTACGCGAATAAACAAGATTTTACAAAATATTATGAATAATGAGTTTAATAAATGATAAGATTAACAAACGATAAGTTTAATTAATAATTAGATTAAAGAATAATAAGTTTAACGAACAATAAGAGAAACGAATAATATGTCTTACGAATAATGAATTTAACGAATAATGAGATTAACGATTGATAGGTTTTACGAATAATGAATTTAATTTGCGCTATTAACAATGTTCCGGGGTTCAAACGAGTCCACGGTCAACGGGATAACTCTTTACTATGCGTAGAATAATTTTAAACACAAAAATACGATTGCTGAGACACTCGGTAAATTGCTCGATGTATTACTTTCCAAGGCGATCACACGAACGAATATCTGATGAAAATCTTTTTCGCTATACGACTGCATTTGTTTGTTATATGCTCGCTGGAGACATCGAGAAGGTTCCAATCGTTGTTGCTAGGCAATTTCTGTCAAAAGTTTGTTGTATACTCTTTGGAAACATCGAGAAAGATCCAAACGCCGTTACTAGGCAGTTTCTGTCTGGAGATTGATTCCTAATACAACGTGTGTCCCATTATATCGACATCTCTAAAGTACAATTCTATGTGATTTCTAGGGAGAACAATACAACCGATCCACACCTTCGTCAGGCAAAACGTTTATCCCGTGACCGTGGCTACGTGCGGCGACCAGTTGTCACCTCGAACCCACTTTCGCTTTCACAAATATCAAACAATTACAAATGACAATAGCTTAATTACAGTTATGATAAAATCTAGGCTAAAGCATTAGAAAGCTTCCTCAAAATTGCAAAGGGAAGGCTCCGGTTTTCCTTTCATCTCCGACATATATATTAATTGTATATATTATTATTATATATATATTAGGTTGTCCGAAAAGTGTTTTTCTTTTACAGACACGTCTTTTACAACGACGCATCTTTATACAAACATGAAACCTAATCTGTCGAACGTTGTGATCTTTATTTTGATAGAACACAATGCATCACGCGTAATTCGATAAAATAATATAAAACGGAAAATGTTGTGCATTCATTATTTCCTTATAAAACGAATGAAACTTTTCGGACGACCTAATATATTTCCGTGTAATCTTCAATCGTCTTCAGAAAGCGCATTTCGTATTAAGAAGCCGCGTCTGAGAAATACATCGTCTCTTGGTAGGATCCTAAAGAATTTACCAAGTATGATACTTGAAGAATCACGAACGGTTAAGTCGATAGGAACAGCAAGACGCATCGACGTGCAAAAAATATTCCTTCCGCTTGGCCAAGGTAGAGGATCAAGTTGCTCTCGACGTGTAAAGTTTGCTGGCAGAATCGTTTCTATCTAAGCCCCTGTACAGGCCAGCAAGTATGCGTAAAGAAAGCGAGCAGCGGCGAAACGCTAAAAGAGAGACAGGAAGGGGCAGCAGGCCGGGATAGGATTTTGCGGCGGGGCATTAAAAGTTGCCAAGTGCAAAGTTTCTTGCGGGATGATCCCGCAACGGGTGTACAGTAGCACTCTTAATCCCGTTACCTGCAGCCAATTTTTCTTCGCGTACTCTTTTTTTCTCTCGTTTCACGATCCTCTCCAGCCTACCCAATCCCATCCCCTCGAGCGCCATAACAGCTGCTGCTCTGCCTTTAATCTTTCCATACTTAGCACCCCATTCGCCACAAAGAATACCGACGACACTTTTCACACAGGTGTCCACGTTCTTTTGCTTGGCAAAAGTAAAACAATGTATGTGTGTGTTTAAGCGACTTTGAATATATTTATATGTTTATTAAGACGCGTGAAATCATAAACTCGAAGTTGACGAGTTGTTGAGAGTCGGTTGACAAGTCGAATTAGGTAAAGTAGGAAAAGCTATAAAATTCGATCTTTTTCGGAGTTTCAGTGATCTAGCGATTCTTCTTTGTCTATGTCTCTTACGTTCTGGATGATGTCAACTAGATTTTTGAGTTTTAATCGTAGCTGGGTTTCTCGCGTATTGTTTGCCAATTTTTACGTGACTCTAATCAATTTCCTCGAATTTTGAGTAGCTGTGTATTCTTCGAGGCTCGACCGATATCATCCAACGCTGCCGCGATATTCGAAACTGCGATAAAATTCTTCGAATATTCAGGCAACGTCTAATAATTTTGTCGAATGTGATTCGCTCTTGCAGTCGCTTGAAAGAGAACAGTGCAGAATATATCCGATCACGTTCAGTCGAAACGTAGTAGGTTATTGCGATAGCCATATGTCGATTTAAAGACTATAATCCCACTTCTTGTTCGCAGGCCTATCGTTCGAATCTCGATCAACCGCTTAAAAAATTCATGCCAAATCTCTGATTCTGTGCACAGCTTCCTCTCGCTTCGATCGATCTCGCCTATTGCTATACGTAAATATTCAATTTCTACAGCTGTGGCAATTCTTATGCCGTTCTATTAGATTGTCCGAAAAGTTTCTTTCATTTTATAAGAAAAGAATAGACGCACAGTGTTTTTTCTTTTATTTATCGAATTTTTATTAGTTTATTAGTTTATCGAATTATGCACGAACGTAATGGCAGAAATATAGCGAAATGAATCATACCTAATTCAATAAAATAATATAACACAGAAATTGTTGTTCACCTGTCATCACCTTATGAAGCGAAAGAAACTTTTCGGACAACCTAATGTATCTGCGAAAATGAAACAGAGCAAGTCAATTTCTCTGGAAATTGAAAATTGCATTGTATCGCGTTGTCAGCGACGATGCTGATGCGATTAAAATTATTAAAGCGCGATCGATATATCACGTCGTGGCATATTTCGAGCGAACAGAAGAGAAGCGCTGGAACGCTGTTGATTAACAAAAGCATCGGTTAATTAGATCGAAAGAAGGATTTCTTTGATATTCCCTTGGGGATCCTTATTCGTTGCACGGTCGCAGCATGAAACAATTTGCCGGCTGATGGTTGTTGAATTTTTGCTCAGAAGAGATTTTAATCGAACTCGGGTCGTCCCGATTCCATCGAACCGTCCCCGATTCTCGTCGAGCTTCTTCCATTCGTTTCCGCGAAGTTTGATACAGATCCCGGCCAGTTTCCTCTTCGGAATTAATTACTTACACCGTGTTATCTAATTGACTCGGACTTTCCATTGGTTCCACGCGAACGACTTCCATAGTTTGTCGCCGAGAATTATCGTTATTTCTTTTTAAATGGAGATTTACATCGTCCCTTGTTTCAATTAGCGCTTTGCTCGTAAATTACTCGAGTTACGTTTCTTCAGCTTCGCTTTTAGAAAATAATATCGAGTAGAATCTTAGATCGAGATGGAACGATGGAACGATGGAAATCGCGTGGCTAAATGTTTATTTCAATATCAGTTGCTATAATCCATTGTATTTGTCCTGGCCAGTACGCTTGTATATTCGCCGATGCGGAACGTGACCAGTCGTTGGTTTCCAGGATCACCGAAACCGCCAGCCCCGATTATGCTTTGCCGAATTCGCCGGAAGTCCTGCAATTTGCTAGTGAAATCTTTGAAATCCACGACTACGCCGATCATGCCTAAACGCGATCATCTTTCGTTGATATAGGATATCCAGGCTTTGTTTAACTCTTCGTATTATAGTTCACGCGTTTTATGGGTATCTGACAGTTCGATTTATCGAACGGTACAGTTTGCCGAAAGTTGAATCAACATTGAATCAATGGTTCTACGATCTAAAATCTCTGGTGATCTTTTTAATAGACACAAGTTCTAGATATTTCGTCAGAAGGCGAAAAGTTAAACGTAAGAAGGATAGGCGTTTGAAACTTACCGAACAGTGTAGCTTAAAAACTGCATTTTTCTTTTTCAAATGTACGAACGAGTATGAAGTCGTAACCAAAGTTGGAAAATCGTTTCTTATTTGCTTTTTGTAGGAAAAAATTTTCTGAAAGTATAGCAGGAAAAATTCACGACGAGATAAAACAGAGCGAATTTAAATTCAATTACGAATAGCGTCTGGAATAGAAATTTCAAAAGCGAATCGACATCGATATATCGTGGCTCTTGTACGTTCTCTGCTTTTCTAACATAACTTTTGCTCTGGTTCGATTACGTTCAAGCTCATAGTCTCTGATATTCCAAAAATGGAAACACGCTTTTACATCGACTCCATCGAAGCTGCACGTGTGTTACGTTGAGGTACGTAGCAATGCACTTTGTCGGATACTCGGACGAAACTTTGCGACGACGGGCACAACGAGAGCAGAGGGAAACGTTTTTCATCGGCGTAGAAAAATCAGGCCTCTGAACGATCTATAACGTGCGAAGAGAAACGAACGATGCAATTGTGATAACAACCACATCTTAATTTACACCGGAGATAAGACATCGACCCCCCAGCTTTGGCCTCTTTTGCACACATCACCACCTTATCATCATAGCCTACACCGAGCCTATGACACACCTTAATCTACATCATTGATAAAACATCGACCCCCGACCTTCGAACTCTTTTGCATATCATAACCTACACCGAGCCCCTCAACATTCCCAAACAAAAACGCATGTAAGCTGAGACTTCAGCCAGCTCGAGCAGTTCTTGTTCAGTTCTTGTTCTTTCTCTGATTCAGTATCATTCTACTTCTGTAAAATCATTATAATCATTGTATTTATAATAAAGTTCGATAAAAGAAAGTTAATAGTTGGCTTACGGCTCAACCTTCTTTTCTTTTATAATCGAAGTCTCAAGTTGACGTGACACAATCGTCGCGTTTCGATATCGAAAAATACCGAGGCTCGCGAAAGTAGGAATTTGTGGAAGGTGTAGCTGAGTTCTGTCGTGTCATTTTACATCGATGTATCTGACAATTATTTCGATATAATTCTTTCTTTACTTTTATTTTCATTCGAAACTTTCTCACAATCTCGTCTGTCTATAATGGCGAAGATAGCTGACCAATAAAACTTGTACGTATATTTTTATCCGTTTTTTACGCGAACGTTGTAGTTCAATCCCCAAATTAATCCGGTCTATCAAGTAATGGCGATAAAGGGACAGAAGGCTATGAAGAACGCAGGGATATAACTTTAACCCAGCCCTAAAGACACCATTACCAGTGTGCTGCTAAATGGTGTAATAAAACGAAATATAAGAATTCCGGAATTCGTTAAATTCTCTCAAACCATTTCGTTTTACGATCCCGTATAAATACGAAGGGAAGAAACTGGTCCGCAGCGAGATGTACCAAGCACAGGTGTACGGAACGAGTTCGAAATGATTGTCTCCAAACCGAACTCAACCCTCGTAAAGGGTTCGCTCCAGATTTCCTACTTTTATCGCGCTTTTTTCACAACATTCTCTTACTTTTCACCCCATCGTTCATCGGAACGTTTGAACTTCTCCAACTTTTAAACATCATCGAAAAGGGGAAACGCAAGCTTTCGCTACGTGATTATTAGACCGCTGATTTTTAAGTATTTATGAGAAATTCAAACGTACACAATATTTATTTTGTTATCTTCCACTGTGTTCTTAAATTGTTCCCATATACTGTTTAAATTGCTTAAAATTGTTGAGAATTGTACATCTTAACACTTTACCGAGGAACACAACGAGGACGAAGAGATACTAAAGTCCTGATATTCCCGTTCCTTCGCGTTTCCACAGATACTGTAACTTCGTCACGAGTCAGCAGTAATTGACCTCGTTCCCTACTGTGCACACAAGATATAGAAAATTTAATCATCGAATCCGAACGTCTCACGGACCAAATCGTGACAAGTAAACGTACTGGAATAGCAACTAAGCGATTGCGGATTTTGTCAATACCACCTAATGATAAAATCCGCAATCAGTTAGTTGCCAACCCAACATAACGTGCATGTTTAACCATACTCTTGCTCGATGCTAAATCTGCTTCGTGTCGCCACCTTATCGCACTTCCAGAAAAGGATAAGGCAAAAGAGGACGAAAAATACAGTATAACAAAACTTCTTGTAAAAATAACTCCAGATTTATCGTCTTATCGATTTTTAAACTAACCGCCATCATGCGCGCGAGGTCAGGAATATAAACTCTGACCACCGTTTCGAAATCGTAGAGAATTTGAGAAATGGATTTTTCAGGAAACGTTCGCCGCAAAGTATATGCTCGCTCGAAGCTGCGGCAAGAAACGTTTCGACGTGATGTTATGCGAGCCCAGACACGGAAAAGGAGTGCTTTAAATCGAACAAAGGCTTCCAGGATAAATGGTGGCGCGTATATACTCGACGAGGAAGCGCTTTCGCCAACCATCGTCTCGAGCACGAGCCGTTCGGAAACTTCTTTACGACGGATCCCTCGAACGATGATGCGGAGAACTCGCGGCGAAACGACGCCATCCGCTCGCGAAATGACCGACCCGCAGCGTACTCGCGCGAAATCCCACAAACGTTTCGTCGAGTGCTCGGCCGTGGATTTTATTGTCCACGTTGAAGCGTTCTACGTGTCAGCAACGAGTCGTTTTTCGTCAACTTTTATGCTCGTCCCGACGCCCCATCGCGACGTTGTCGTCGGACGATCAAGGAACGCGCGAAATCGCTTCAACAATGTCTCGTCGCTGTATCAGTTTGCTGTCTTTCTTTCTTGAAGGAACCTTCGACTGTCGTTTAGCAAACTGATAGCGATCGCCGTGTAAGCGAAGATTTTGAGAATTGAAATCTAATTTCGACTGTTAAAACTATCGTCCACGCCTTTAACTTCGTAATTGATTAAATGATGACCTGAAAAATGTACCGAGTTTCTCGACAAAAATAGACGCAGCACGCTACACGAAGTAAGTTTAGACTACTAGCAGAGACTTTTATGCAAAGTAGTTGTAATAGTAGACCGACTTGCGTCGCTATAATTCCTAGCAGAGTGAAAGTAAGCGATAGTATTGGAAGAACAGTCGATACAGAAGAAAGGCAAGACCGATGTATCTTTGTAATTCAAGAAACGTTCGCTTGCTGGCACGCTGTTCCACGACGTTTATTTAACTCGGCGCACATATATACGCGTCGCCAAGATGTCGAAACGAAAGAAACAAATCGGATTAAGCGACTGTGCACTGTGCAGGCAGAGCTTGCTTATCGCTCGATGCGCAATAAGTATCGCGACGACGAACAGATTGGCCGGCCGAGAAGCCGAGGAAGCTGTCCTGGCGAGGGGTAGCCAGACGGGGAAGATAGATTGGGGAAATGAGAGAAAGACGAGGCCGATCAACGCCATGTAATTTAAAAAGTTCCCTTGTCCCCGTGAAATTGATAAATCGCGCGAACGTCTTCCTTCCTCGTTCATCCCTGCAGCCACCCTTTCCTCGTGACTTTCTTCCTTCCCTCTGTCGTTTCCATCCCGAACTTCCTTTCTCGCACAAGCGTAATCAGCGATAATCTGCTCCTACGAGCGATAAATTAAAAAAGTCCATTCGTCCGACCCGGCTACGTGTCTGCTTCTACTTCACGCGCGATAATTCTTCGCGCGTTCTGCCAGAACGAAAAGAAGATTCTCCGGTGTCTTTGTTGGAAAATGGATGAATTCGGGATTTTGAGCAGTACGTAGATAGAATGGTGGAAATTTCTCGAGTTTCTAATGACAACCCCGTTGAAGGGGATGATCGAAGCATCCTATTTCGATGATAAATCCTGCTGACGCGAGCGTTCTCGATGACAAACGACGATGCTTCGACCGATGTCTCGTCGAACGTTCTGTTCGACGTTTAAAGGGTCATTTGTTCATCGATGGATCGAATATGGAAGGAATTACGCCGTTCAATTCTACCGTTCCGTCGCTATTTCTGATTGTTTAGAACACAACACAGAATAGCAATGAGATGGATAGGTCCGTGATAGTGCTACTGCTGGTGTATAAGATTTTTGTCTTCATCCGAGTCGGGGCATTTTCTTCCAACTTTCTTCGGGACCGCTCTCTTCTTCTCATTTAGGAATCGTGAAAAACAGGACTATGAGTGTCGGGATTCGAGCCTGGGTCTGAAACGTTCGTAACCAACTACGCTAACCATAGCACTGCCGTCGTCCGGACCTCGT
>NT_176616.1:58501-151999 GCF_000188095.3 Bombus impatiens | reverse complement strand
GACCTCGTCCGGCCAAGGATAGAGTCTTTGTGTAGCAAGCCACGGGACAGAAATCGTTGGAAAATTTTGCTGTCGAGTGCCGCTACAGGAACTGTAAGAGCTACGAGTAAGCGCCTGCACTTTTCAGTTAATTTTTTAACCAACATCGAATCATGGTCACATAAACGTGACGATATATAAATGTTCATTTCCGGTCGCGAAATTGACATCGAACTAAGAAGCGTACTTCATCGTATTTCCTCCCCTTATGACCTTCGAATAAAGAACAAAGGAAGAAATGGAAAAAAGCCTATGTTCACGAACGATAAGCGGATTTTAGAGTTTCACTGCTCTATCGATGTCCCCGAACGATTGCCTACGTACGTTGGTCTCTCCGTCTGGGAAAAACTGGAAGCGTGTGCGGCTAGAAAATCGGCCATCGTCTAATATTCGACGGAGTAACCGCATAAAAGGAGATAAAACGTGGCCGAAGGAATCTCGGGACAGATCATTTCAGGAAGGATCCCCCTAAGTACGACAAAACGCCGTCGGAGGACTTTGTAGGATCCCGTGCAAGTTTACAATAAGCGTCGCGTTACGAGCCAGGAAAATGGACGACGTGAAACGTTTCACGACCATAATCCGTGGGGAGAGAGCGGTATACGATACTAGATAGGCCCCGCAGCTTCCTCCACGATACGGGGTCTAGGGATCTAAACAATCTTCTATCCTGTGCACGAGGATCCTGCCCTCGTAGGCAATAAAGCCCGGCTTTTCGTAGCTTTGCCTTTTACCCTCTCCGTTCCCGCGGGAGAAAGTAAAAAGCCACCGACTATTTCTTTGCCGGGGTTCGTTTTCTTCTACGTGCCTCATCGCCGGGACCTCGTCTCGTTCTGCCTCGTATCTTCGATCCACCGACATCGTTCCTCTCGCTTCCTCCTTTCCATTCTTCCTGCCATTTCTCTTTCTCGCCTTCTTTCTTTATCTACGATTGCGAAATCGCGTTCCCGATGAAACGATTTCCAACCTATCTCGTTCATGGTTTTTCCTTTCTGCCGGTCCGACTGTTAGTTAACCCTAGAGCGAGACGGGGCGGGTTTGCCAGTGGACATATCGTATTTGGAGAGGGATTTTCCAAGTGAAAAGTATGTCAAACTGTCGCTGGCTAGAATGGAACTGGAAGTGTGAACGTTTGAAACGAAACTCGTGTATGGGGAAACTGGATTTTTCGATGGTTTTCAGGCAATTGTTTGGCAAAGGACTGTAGAAATATTTGCGCAGATTGGAAAGAAAAAGCTTTCATTTTATTCTATTTAGAATGTTTACAACTGTTTTAATATGGAATAGAAAAGTCGTATGCGTTTGAAAAATATAAAAGAAAATCTCCAAAACGAAGATCCAATCATTTACGTTGCACATTGTTAATAATTGAATATTCACCGATCTTTCCTTAGTGGACATTTACACATAGTATCAAGTACTATTTTTCTTCCCAAACTGTTTCTCATTTTCGATCATTACAAATATATTTGCATAAGAATTTCAATTATCTGAATGAAAAATCATAGATAACGAAAAGGATCAGTGTATTCTGATCCTATGAATTACTCAGATCCAAATAAATACTATACACATATTATCAAATTTTACCGTCATTTTATCGCCATTATATCCATTAAAGGAATGAAACTCGTCTTAGTACATAACACTATTTATAAATAACACAGCAATAACGAATCGTCATTTGCAAATCTGAAAGTGTTTGAATCGTTGGTCGCATATCGTCCATATTGGGTTGGTTGGTGAAAAAATCCGCAATCACTTAGTTGCCAACCCAATATAAAAGTTACAAGCTGCAAAAATATGTTTCATCCGTGAAGCGTTAATCATTCGATCAATCAATGTTTCGCTTATTGTCTTATCTAAAAATCTACGATCGTTCCTCGTGCATATTTCATAGTTATCGCAACGAAATTTTCGCAAATATTTAGCGAACAATTTTCGAGGTTTTTTCCGTGCGTTCCACGAGAATTTTTATAGAGATTGGAGGAGCAAGAGAGCTTAATATACACGAGGAGAAGACGTTTTCACGATTGGGAATTATTGCATGAAATCCATCGCCGGCAATGTATTCATTTATGCGGTCGGTATGAATATCATTTATCCGACTGGGCGATATGATATTTCGCGATGTAAGGCTTCGATATTACAATTTCAAATTCCGACTGAGAGCTTGCTGGGTGTAACGCGACGCATTAAGCAGGGTCAATATCGACGGGATACCATGAGTATTCCGCAGGTGTTGCCACGTCTGTCGCGTGTGTGCAGAGGATTCCTATCGGGTGTTAAAGGAAATAGAATAGAAACGCGTGGAATTTCCGAACAAATGTATTAGTGCTTTCCCCGAGGCAAAATTTACCACAGCCACCGCTGCTACTTCTTCGGTGGAAATTTAGCAGGTAAGACAATTATCATTGAACAATTACTCTTACTATTAATTGAAAAGATCGAGTGAAAGGAACGATAGTTAGAAAATGTATCGAACATCTTTGTGACAGACACGCGACTACGATTCGAAAACTTTTCATTTTTCTGAGCATTGCTCGAAATTTGTTTCTTTTCAAGAAGATAACATTTGTTACGGAATATAAAATCGAATAAAAACGGCATTTCAAAAATCGTAATTCTTCTTAAATAATTCTTCGAAAAGAAGTTGCTGCTTTCTGAAATACGCTACGTTCGACCATCAAACTGTCCACTTCGTATCCACCACCTCTAAACGAATATAACACTGTAAAAAAAAAAAAAAAAGAAAAGAAGAAACGATCGAAAGTAAACTCATGGCCAAAATTGATCCACTGCTATAACAGAACAAATATAAAATCACTGTCATTTCCAAAGAATTTCTTTCCATCTCGTATGAATCGCGATTGCATCGAACGTACAATACGAAGGGACGCCTTGCCGGCTTGTCAACTTTATTCAGCAGTGATTCGATATCCAGGACCGGTGACAGGAGGGCAAAACGACAGGATCTCCTCCTGCCGATCGATCGATGCCTCGGCCCGTGTGCATAGGACACGAGGAAACACGAGTTACGCGAATACCACGTACCGAATGTTATATGGAACGTGGATAGACGTGCACGTACACACACAATCACACGCACATACACGTATGTGTACAGGCAGCAGGACGAATTCCACAGACAGCTTGATGGATGATACCTTTGTGTCTTCGTTGCGTGTACACATCGCGCGCATCATCTACGAGGATCGCGCGTTCCAGCTCGTTCGCGTGCGCCAAAACGCGCGAGGAAGAAATTCGACCGTGTTCGACAAATATTTTCCGACGAAAGTGTGCCCTGTTGCTTTTTCATCTGCAAAAATATCGTTAAATGTTATTATGGGCCGTGCTAAAAGCTCGGTCGAGCAAACGAGAAAAACAGGATTTCGAGAAAAGGATGTATCGACGGTGGAAGATTGATATCTCGTCTGGGTTTTTAGGGTTGACACAGCACCGATCGATCATTCGTCCTAATTCGGAAAGAAACGCTTTGTTAGGGCCATTTGCCGATTCTATACGTTGTCCAGGTAATCTTCGCTTAGGTAACTCTCGAATAAAGTCTTGTAGCGGCACATGAGTCAGAGGACAATTGAAATCATGTTGTTGTTTTGCCTCGGAGTATCAAGATCGATAGGATACACGTAATGTAAGAATAAACAAACTCCGGGAAAAACCATGTCGCCGCTACGTGCAATCGTCGAACAAAGACGGATCTGAATTTTCCGACTCTCCCCCGACCAGTAGAAATAAACGGACGCTATCACAGGCGAGTCAATTATTAACAGTTATTATACGAGTTTCACGAGTTATACGAGTTATCGAGTTAACTGCGAGTGATCATACACTGTCTTTGCGAATACGTTCGTACGAGCGGCTTTGGACATTGTCTATATTTAATTTATTTAATTTATTTCAAATATATTTGACGGGTTGCAACAGCAATCTCTCGTTTCTGTTCTGTCAATCCTCTACACTTCCACCACAGTTTATTTCGGAAATTCTTACCGCGGATTAAAAAGCTCGGCGGTGACGAAGCAAGTCGCGAAGCAAACAGTGACTCAACGTGGCCGGGTTTCCTTCGCGAATTTGTAGCCTTGAGTCACGCTATTCCTACCATTTATGACCTGGCGATGACATACATCAGCCAGAATATGCAGACTGTATCTAATCTCGAATCAACGATGGAAACGGTTCAATTGCATCTGGCTATGTAACGCGCGCGGAGAAATGCGCAAGTCTCGATGAAAAGAATCGTCATACGATGGAAGAGCAAGTAATCTCGAAAAGAAAATCTTTCAGTAGTTGGAAATCTTTCAAACTTCACTGAATTTATTCAACATACACGGCCACAGCGTATTAATATTTTTTTTCTTTACAACAGATTTGCAGGCGAATTTTTAAGAACGATAGATATTCGAAGAAATTGAATCGTAAATTTCGAGGAAGTATAGTTTCGTTGCCTGTTTCGAGTTTCGATTGTTCGGTTATTGGAGAAGTTAACAAATATCGGTGATTTCGAGATCAGACCTCGTGATCGATATTTTATATTCTTCTTTCTCATAACTTGGAATTTTCGGAATTTTTCGAAAAGCTCTAACTTTAGCAAATAAAAAGAAACGTAAATACGAGAACAAGGTTTGGTCTACGGTTCAAACTCTAATCATTTCGTCATTGAAGAAATTAGTTATCAAATGTAGGATTCTTTGTGTAGGATTAGATGGTACTGACAAAATCCGCGATCACTTAGTTGCCAACTCAATATATTACTGTTTGACAACTTAAGTTCAAAAGTGGCAAAATCTCAGCGATATCAAAATCTCGATTTTTGATTCCAAACGAACTACTATTATTTTCTCCTGTAATCTTCAAACTTCGTTCCGATCATCTTACTCGCATTCCACGTCGCAACAGTTTTACATCTTACTCCTAGGAGACGTCGCGTCGCGGCGTCGCTCGACTTTCCAAAGAATCTTATCTGTCTATTCGATTCGCCAATGTTTGTCCATCTCCTCTTTCTGCGAGCTGTTCCACGACATTTCTCGTTTCCTCGCGGGCCACGCGATCGTCGTGGTCGTCGTTCGTGTCCAACGAATCGATCGATGGAAAGGAGGAAACAGTCTTCTCCGATAGTTTCTTAACCTCTGCTCACTGTGATAAGAGCCGATACAGCGAACGACAATGGCGACGCTCTTGTCACTTTGGTGATCGTATAGATCAGGATGAAAGGCGAAGAACGTCCCCACGATGGACGGGAAGAGCACGGTCGATGTTATTATAAAGAACGTCGACTCGTCAATGGTGGCGTTCAACGAACCTGCAGCACGTGACACGCGTAAAATAAAAAAAGTCGGTCTATTCTTTTGCACACGTAGTCTACGTTTACCTGCCGCGTTTATCGTAGCGATAATAATAATAATTGCATAAGGTATCGTTGTTAGAAAAATTGGCGATGAAATTGAAGAAAAAACGATAAGCCATGTATTTTCGTGAAATCAACGTTTTATCGCGTATATATAATATTTAGCGTATAATTTTCATGAATTACTGTTACGTATCAGGTACGTAGATTTATTTCAAAAAATCATTTGTCTAGTAAATACTTCTCGAGTAAGTAATACTTTTATAGAGCTTTGTAACAATTTTAGGGGTGTTTTTTTCATATTCGTTTGTATATGTATGGATTTTTGTTTCGTCAATTAAATATAATTACGCAAATTAAATCGTCAGCAGCGTGCGTGGAATATTCAGATGGATACGCATATCCACGTGTACGTTATTAAACTATAAACAATCATTATGAGAGATGTGATAGATATCGGCGCGTATATTTTCTTGTTCACGCGTTGGACACGCGTGATTATTTCGTAGTTTATTAAGCAAAATACAATAATTTTCAATTTGCGTCTGATGAATATGTTTCGATGTTTTAATTGCAAAATAGAGCATAATTTCGTTTGTACGTACTGTATGTGAAAAGTTGCATCCTTGTCCGTCAGAGAAAATAATTACAGACTTCGTTGTATCGGAGAATTTACATTCGACCAATATATGTAGTGTACGTTTTATGCACAATATTAAAAAAAAATACTCTTAAAAAAAAAAAACGACTAGAGAAAAGCAGTAGCATTTTTATCGCATTTTATTATATCGTATCATAGCATATAATGGTATCGTAGAACTAAATCAATGTCCGTTGTATCACAACTGTGGATCAATTATTATAATTTTGCAAAATTACTTAAACAGACTCTCGTGCAAGGGGGATGAAAATGAAGGTGAACATTTGAATATTGCCGGAAAAATACAAATACCATTATATTTATAATTCGTAATTATGTTCCCTACGATGATACTACACTTTAATTTCGCAACTGCATAATTACCTTCAACGCTACTAACTCGAGTGATCTCGTGAATACTAATTTGGAAATTTTCGTTGAATTTTGAGGCGCGTCACGCCGGCATTGTTCATCGTGGTTGTCCGTTCGCGTCGTAATATGTTATTTCGGCCATTATAACGCGCACAGGCGTGAAAAGGTTATGAAATTATTCAGGAGGACATCGATTTTCCATCGACAGGTGGGTACGGGCGATAAAGCAACGGGATCGGTCGATACTCGGCGGTACCGAGCGAGGAACAAAACGCGTGAGGCGTGTGTGACGGCCGATTCCAGGCCTTTGGCGCCAAGTAATTTATTCCCGCGTGATAAATCACCGTGTAGCCCGGTTGAAATTGCGCGTTAAACAATAGCCTCGCCGATAACTGTAACTGCGCGTTTGTTGAACTGGCTTGCATATAATTAGCGCACCGGTTTTTGCCTCGCAAATGCTATTATCTAATATCACGAACGTTTCGTTTGTAAAAAAAAAAAAAAAAAAAATAATATAATTCGTAGTTTAGTAATTTAGTATAGTCGATTTTCTTCGATAGTCGTCGTTCAAAATAATCTTTTGTACGGGAATACAAAGCACAAGGTACGAGGTCATTCCTTAATTTAGCGTAGTTTATTCATTTTTCAGCGTTTTTCTCTTCCAAATTATCGTTGAATAAGAAAAGAAAGAAAGAGTGAGTTTGCCATTGACTCTTTGAATATATTATGAACATACGTGTGTTTATGAATATGTTAGACGAATATACTAACGTAGCTTTGCAATGGAATTATTTCACGTTGTTTTACATTATGTGTGAACAATTTCGGTTTTTAGCCGAGTTTCGTTAATATTTATCTTTCGTTGGTGCATTTTAGCTCTCGTTAGTATTCATCAAATAGGTCGATCGTGGTTGGTGAATATGTTTCTGCACGGTTTCGCTGCGATTCGGTTATTTCACGTTGACGTATATCTCTGTGCTATGTGTCACTGTGTACGGGTTTATTCAGTTTTTTTATCTATGCCGTAGCGTTCAGTTATCGATATTCCTTACTTTAACGTCTCACTACCAGCAATATTTTCTTTCCGTTGTAGTGTAATTGTTATTCGACAAATCCGACAACAAAGATTTACACCAAAGCTACTAAAACCTTACGCGTTATAGTATTCTGCACCTAGCAATATAAATAATCATCTCGTTTGCATAGTTCGAAAAAAGTGGAAACTTACCGATCATTTATACGTCGCGCGATAAATTTGAAAGACTTCATCGTAGTAAATTCAATTTTCAAAAAACGCTGTATTATTTGCCAGACGACATACCAATCGAATAGTTCGAAAAAAGTCTTCAAGCATGGGCGGCGCGGCGGAGAAAAGATTGCAGATTACTCGAAACCGATCCATCACGTCGGCGTTGCATCGATAAGCGTATCCATTGGGCGGCGAATAGTGGCAGGCCATTTTCCGGAAACCACGGGGAAGGTCACGCTCTTACGATATTTCGCCCCTAGTGGAGGGCGGTGAGCCGCGATTAATCGCAGGCGCGGCATAATACGACGGTGCCGTATAAACAGCGCGGCACGATCATTTTCCAATGAACTGTTCTCAGATTAATGAACGCGTGTGTACGCACACCTACATCATCGTTATATTTATCTGTGTATGTATTATGTACATGGACGGTGCACGCTCACGTACCCACGCTTTACGCAAAATCGTGTGTGCGTACCACTCGTACGAGCTTCGTATCCGTTGGGAACAATGTAGCGTAATAGCGAACCCGGTTCCGATTCCGCCTCGACTCTCTTTTTCCACCGTTTTCTGTTTAACCAAGCTTCGATCACGCGTCCCATTTTTCTTCCTCCTTTTTCTCTTTTTTCTCTTTTTTTTCTGTTCGTCTCGTTAATGGCGACGAACGTGGAACGAGTTGCTGATAATTTGAATTGTAGAACCGAGTTTCGTTAGGGTGTTTTAGCAACGTTATTTGCGAAATAGTTATTCCAAGATAAATAAAATTGTTACGTTGAAAGATATAATTCGCTTGTGAAGTTTATTAAATGAACGATGATATGGCTGTAGGTGGGAATTTCGTACGATGTTCGTACGGTGCTTTGGAAAATACTGTTTGGTGTTTGCAGGTAGGAAAAACTAATTATCGCGTTGAAAAATATGGTTCTGTTGGAATTTATTAAAGAAATTCTGTTGGATGTACTTAGGTGTATCGTAATGGAATTAAATTGTAAGATTATAAATTACCTTTTCAAGATTAATGTCACTGGCAGCATGCTGTATCGTGTACTTATAACCGATTTGTATAGACCATCCGTCAAAGTCGAGAACACCGTTGGTTTTTATTCATCGCTGGCCGGGCTTACTTTAACCGTAAACCATTTTATATTTCGTTTCTCTGATTCTTTCTTCCTCTCATAATTAAGCCAGCCAATCTCGTTACTCTGCCACGTAATTAATATTCTATCTCTTGCAAAACAAATCGCTTACTTTCACGCGTTTATTTATCGTACGAAGATATTTGCAGAAACAAATACGAAGCTAAATTAAAAGAAATTAATGTTTGTAATGTGCATTTCGATTCACGCAGTCGACCAACTTAATGAATAACATTCGACATATACAGATGGCAGAAAGTTGTAAGAACATTTTAACGTTATATTTCAGTTTATATTTAGTTTGTAGTTTAGGTTGGATTTTAGTGCTAAACATCTCTGCCTCGAACGAAGCTGGAGAAAATGCCAGGAAATATTATTTCGCTGCCCTTATCGCGTGTCATTTAATTAACCGCATTTTCATTGGCAAATATCGTTCACCGAAATAACCTGCTGGTCTCGTCCTGTTTTACGACTTTACCCTCGCGATGGTATCGCGATGAATCTCGTTTCGAGTACGATGATGGATGTTAGGAACGTGTACGGTCTCTAGCAAGCTTTATAATCAAGTTTCGAAACATCATTCACCGATCGGTGGATCGCGGTTGCAATTGGCCCATTAGCCGCATCCAATTGGTCGTATCGCAACACACGTTTCGCTGTCTTTCCCACTACCTGCTGTTGCTTATCGTTCTATCGCCTGTGTGTACGATATTGAATTATCGGATTAATATCGCGGATCGTATCGTCGCGTCCCAAAGTAATCATGGCAGTGCATTGTGTATACGCGAGCTGTTCTAAATTCTAAGAGATTAATTCGTTGGAGTTTGAAAATTCGTATCCACCTTTGAAAATTTTGATTAACTTTTAAATGTTTTGTAGTTGTGACGTTGGGAATATTTTAAATTCTAAATTCTAGAATTCCTTTGACTTAGTTGTTGGAAATAGAAGTGTTCTTTGTTTATGATTTCAGTTAGACAGAGGACAATTTTTCTTTATTTTACATTATATTATTTACGTTTAATTTACTGCACTTTTTAGTGGAAATTATAATTTTGAAAGATGAAAGAGTTAAGGTTCCTTGTTTTTAATATCTGCCTTCCGCATCAGTTCAGCATTCTCGTTATTTTAAATTGAATTATTTGTTAACTATGTGAATAAATGTGAATAAATTCCATTGCTACCCTGACTTTTTAAATCCATTGTGTTATATCAAAATATCAATAATCAATAATGAAAACGTAAAGATTAATAGTATAACAAAATGGACGAATATACAGATATACAATGTTTGCATGACGTATTCGTGTACGGTACATAAAAAGATAGCATCTACCATCATAAAAGTCACTTTAGTTATTTTTTCACGTTAACTTTAATTTCTTAGTATTTTTCCACGAGAAATTACAATAGCATTTATCACACATCACTAGCCTCGAGTTCATAGAAACTGCCTTATATTTTACACTACGAACGTTATAACAAAGCGTAGAACGAATCGCGGCGAGACAAGATTTCTACGAAATCCATGAGAATATTAAATCCTGCTTACTTGTTTCTCGTCGAGTCAGCAAGATCCGAGATACGTTTTCCATTTTCACGAGCCACGTATCTGAAACAAGAAAGACAGCGTTTAAATTCTAAAGAAATCGAAAAGGAGCCAAACAACGTCCAATAATCTTCACTTATAGAAACGCACTCGTTTAAATGTTAAAAAATCAGAATAAAAATAAATAATAATCGTTTCGACTAGAAACAACACGAACAACACACGAAGGGAACCCTCGTAAATGAATTTTCGCGGCCAACTAATCAAGTCCTCCATCTGTTTTCTTTAGTTCTCCAGACTTGTACCATGAAACAAAGAATCATCAGAGGACCATAGTTAAAGCGGCGCGCGTGTGTCCGTGTCATGGAAACGAGAATGTCCGCAATAGCTCGAAATATACACGCGCCTTAATTTTATGGCAGGTTGCTTAGCCTGTTCTCTATGTCTGTGTGTGGTTCGAGGAAGACCAAGCCGCATTCGCCCAAGCTTTACGACTTCACGGTTTCTGTGTTCGCGGCTGTGGGCTCGAATAAACACGGTACGCGGTACAGAAATGGTCAGCAGCAGTTGGCCATCCGCAATTGTATACCGCTACTATATACATACGGTGGATCGAACTCCATCGAACCTGAACAACGGATCGGTCTAATGGCTTTACTATCTGCACGGAAAGGTCGTTTAATGGGAAACGAACACGTGACTGGGCGAGAAGCTCTTTGTTGAGTGGTGGTTTGATCTTGTATCGTTTTTCAACTGACGAATGGCATATACAGTGGCAACGAAAAAATATTGCTATGCTGTTGTTTTTATCACGGCAAGCATCGACGGTTTCTAATTTTAGATTTTAAGCTTTCACGATGCGATGACTGATGGATGTCATACGTTTGGTTACTTGGCATCAATTGTGCTATTCGTATGAAGTATTCGTTGCACTTTCGCGCTAGCGTTACGAGAATCTCACGTAGGAGACGCAAGAAATCATGAAATTGACAGATCATCGATGATCTTGTCACACGCTCAAGAAGACCACATCACTCTGTTGGATTTGCACAGTAAATTCTATTATCATATACAAAGTTCAATTTCTCCACCTTATTCGTGAAACGTTCGAACTGCGACGCGAGGAGATCACCGGCGATCTATCGGTTTCGTGATTTCATGTGTCTTCTACGTGACAATCTCCTCGCAGTTCGAACGTTTCGCAAATAAGGTAAAGAATTCAACTTTAGATATAGTCAAATTTATTGTACGAATCCAACAGAGTGACAGTTCAGAGTGTTATAACAAAAAAGGTGTTGAGCGCTGATTTGCCAGGGTTCTTATACTAAGGTTTGGTCCCTCTGGAGGGGTTATCGTCGAGTGTAAATCAAAGACGACTATTCCGTTTCTATCTGGTTATTGTTTCGATAGCTGTGGCATGCAGGATGTTTTGTCCACCCTATTACTGCTTCTGAATGTGTGACAAGAACGTTGGAACGCGTTTGAACTCGAATACGCTATGTTCGTCTCATAGAAAGCAAGCGAAAAATCAAAGCGTATTCAGCCATCGATGTATATAGACCTATAAATCAATTGGAAATCAGGCCAGTTCTATCATATATTCTATAATTCCAACTATTCGGACAATTCAATTTATCCGCGGACGTGCGTCATTTCCGCGTTACAGCGATGGGTATAGCGGCTCATCAATTACCAACATTACACCGCGCGTTTACTAATGCGACCGAATCATAACTGATAACGTCTGTCGCGCAAGAACGTTCGCGAGGCAAGTAAATATCAGCGATCGACCTGATGCATCGCAATATGCTCTCGTATCAGAACGAGCATCCGTAAACAAATGATCTACATTAGCATTAAAATTACTAGAACGACCCACGTAGCCAGGTAGTTTAACACGAGACTACACTCGCCGGATCTCTGATCCTAATTTTCAGAAATCGACCTTTATATTATAGCGAATCCTTATTGCTTTGCGTCACGATGCTCACTCCTTGTACGTGAATTTACACGCACGGTTTCCAACGGTTTGCATGCGCGTCGTCCACAAACGATAAGTAGATATGTGTTCTACTGGCTCATTGGCAGACGCTCCAACTTAAACGTGCAGAGTAAAATAATGCTGTATAAAGCTATATTAAAACCTGTTTGGACCTATGGGATCCAACTATGGGGAACAGCGAGTAATTCCAAGATAGAAATTCTTCAAGGATTCCAATCAAAAACTCTAAGATCCTTAATAGATGCACCTTGATATGTTACCAACGAAACAATCCATGGCGATCTTAAGATACCCACAGTTAAAGAAGAAATATCCAAATTCAGTGATAAATATAAGAGTTAACAACCACCGAAACCCATTAGTTACCCAGTTACTTGACACGACGGATCAGATCCGCAGACTAAAAAGACATTATCCTTTAGATCTAAGCATTAGATTCAACTAGAATCAAAAACACTTATTATCCAAGTTATAGTACCACGCCAGAATAATTTACGTATAATTCTCAATGACAATTGATTGTAAAATTCTACCAAATAAAAAAAAGAAAAAGAAAAAAGTAGATATGTAGTGGCACTCGACAACAAACTTTCCAACGGTTTCTGTCCCGTGCCTGAAAACAGGATTGCATCCTGAAAATTGTTTCAAGATATATCATATACTTAAAAATGACAAAATACAACAATAGTGTGAATAAAACTGGTATTTAAGTAAATTTGTTTCTTCCTTTATTTATTTAATTTCAAATAAAACACTTAAAAGCGTTCGGAGCTGCTGCTAACGAAATAAAAATACAATTCGCAATGCAGAGGGTCAAGAATATTATCGAGTACCAAGAATTCGAGGTTCGTAGTAGCGTTAATTACTATACGCAACGTATATAACGTCGTATATGACAGAAGAATGAAAAGGGAAAACTCCTGAGTAACTGTGAAAACATGGAACACGAAAGATCATCGAACGTCGGGTGTACTCCGTATCTCGTCAATGACAGCACCGAGTAAAACATTTTATCAACATCCAATAAATCTACCCCTTTGTCCGATATTACATACTCAGCGTAGCGTAACCCACCCCCTTGCGTCATTTGCATCACAATTTGCCGGACACCGCGCACGCGGCGCTCGTATAATTACCCGATCATAGCCGGTTAGAGCAAAAGTATGGTGGCGCGAGCGCGTATCGCTGCGACCGATCGTTGTAATCGTTCCGGCATGGGATAAAAGCGCAGCAGGGTTGGTCGGTTTCTCCTGGCCATGAGTCGAGAGAGGGTTTCGACAGGGAACGTGGCAGCCAGGGTATGGGGTGCCGGGATTCCGGGGTTCGCAGGATAATTTCACGGTCCGCCGCGCCAGCGACTAACCGGCTGACCGCTCGACACACGCTCGCGACGCTCCTGTGCAGATTTGCGCGCCGTCGAATCGAGACTCGCCGTGTGGTTGCGATCTAACGCGGTTCCACGGCTTCGTCCAGGACCGATGTCCATGGCCGCAATCGCCTGTTCACACGCGCCGAGCGAAGCTGAAAACCTGTGAAACTCACGTACAATCTCGCTAGCTGCAGATTGATCTTGCGAACAAGGATAAATTTGAGATTTCAGCTGTTCAGAGATTGAAGCGGTTAACTCAAAATTTTAGCAATTTGGTCGCAAACGCGTTTATTCGTTCGTGTTTACGGTGAACAAGCGGAGTGTGTCGAGTTTGATACGAGATTGGTTCTTGAATTGTTCTTTCTTCTTTTAGACGATTGTTGGTCTTGTAGGTGTTTCGAGGGAATAGACAGATTTGTATCGTTTGGAAAAAATGTTTGGTGTAAAGTGAGCACGAGAGATCGTGGAATTTGTATTCTATAGTTTTGTCGAATCCTTATGTTCCAATTTTGGTTTAGTCTGTCGTAAGGAACGAGATTTTCAGTGTTTTATAGAAAGGTTTAGCGTGAAATTGAAGTGGGAAATCACATGTATATTAACAACAGCTTTTTCATTATTTCTCCAATTTTTATGCCACGATCTTAGTATTGTTTTAAGGAACGACGAGATTTTTTACGTTTCGAGGAAGAATTTAGCATAAAGTTCAAATAGAACTAGAAGTATAAAATAGTAAAAAGCTTGATCTTAGAAAGTGGCAAGAAAAGTTTCTTAGTTTAAGCAACGCTTTGATATTAAGAATATATAATCGCAATTGAAGTTTCCACGCGATTATACAGGGAATTTCAAAGATTTTGCTGCGATGGCAAGCAATGAATCGGTTTAGACGATTGGTCGCAGACGAGTCGCTTATCAAGAATTCGTATCGTTCGAGTAGGAGATTAACATCGACGATTAAACCTTTGTAATTTGTGTTATTCCTCGGGACGGTGGCATAAATCGAGGGTGGCGCATAATCCGAGATAAAACGTTTGGCAAATGCAATAATCTATAAAAATGGAATCGATATTTAAACCGTACGGAGATTACGGGAAAGGCAATCACACGGTCGATCGTGAATTATTTGTCAGGGCGTTGCGTTTCGTTTCGGACCGAAAGATAAATTGGCTGAAATTCAAATTAATCGGAGAGAACGTGAAACAAAATGGCGAGTACCGATTCGAATAAAATGGCCTGCGCGTTTGACACGGCCTCGTGGGATTAAAAATCCTACCGTGTACCCGCGAATTTTCCAATCCACGGTTTAACACGACGTTTTCAACATAAACATAGCAGATAAACCTACCAGCTACAAAACTCTCAGTGGGAATAAAAATTTATTTAACCCGAGACTGAAAATATCTTCTTTTATCGTGTCTTTGTTATTCATCAAGTTGTAACATACGTTTCTTCTCGTTTACTTCGATCGATGGTGTAACATCGGACGATGCCTGTCGATTTGATGTTCACGAATGTTGTACATACGTCACTCAGGTAATTAAAAAAACTTCATTTCAGAATTTATCGTAATCGGAGGATATTAACGTCTGAAGAAATGCAGTTGTTGTAAAAAGAAGACTTCATTTCTGAGATAAAAGCTTGTGTCACGTGTACTCTGACAAGCAGCAAACAAGAATTTAGATATTCGATTGAATAAACAAATTCATTAACAGAACTACATTCATTAACTACGCGTATTACTTTATTTATTTTATTTATAATCGATTACCCATATTTGATTGTTTCATTAAAACAAAGTACAGTATAAACTTGCATTTACGTTTCAGCCAATTAAAATTGTTATAAAAAACGATACCTCCAATTACAATTTATCACAATATTTCATTCTTTGTTTGTAATTCTACCAAGCCAGGTTTAAATCCAAATGTTGACACAGGGCTAATGATAAGTAATAGCGTGATAAAGTTTATTTATACGTTGCATGCCTGTCCAATTTATTGTAGCAATTTTTCCTAGCGTAAAGAGGTTTAAGCGTGTGACAATGAAACGATCGTAAAAATTCACAGAATTCAGGAGACTCGGCAATTCTCTGTTTGAATTATCTGCGACGAAATTCAAATAGAAATTCGCGCTCACGTTTTCTCGAGTATCCGTCGAGACGTTAAGAGACAATCCATAGCGGTGAGAGCACCTACGAGACTCGAGCAGGTTTACGGGACCATTCAACCGGAAATTCGTCAGCGCTGCACGATGACGACAGTAAAATTATCCCGACCACAACCGGCGGTCTGCTTCGACGCGCCAGGTATTTTCATCTACGTAGCTTTCTAAAATTAGCAAGCAGAGTTCGAAGAGTTAATCCTGGAAAACGAGACACTGTGTCGCGATGTGTTTCGTAAGTGGATCCGTTTCGCCATCGAAAAGCTTTCACCCTGAAAATCCATTCATCCGATACTACCCTTTTCTCTGGTCCAAATTTCTCGCTCGAAGCAACACGTTTTTATTTCGTTCTAATCGCAATTTCCTTCTTCGTCGTTCGTACATCGACCACATCCGGTGCAATCGAATTCTCGATTACAACTTTCCAGTAATAAATTAATGCGATCACAGAGGCCACCTTTGATCTTTCAGAGGCCGCTATGAATTTCATTTTTCTAGTGGTGAAGTTAATCCTTTGGCAGGTTATACGCGAGTTTCTGTCTGTGTGCACAAGTGTACGATGGTAGTAGTTTAGATCTATGATGGCCGCCTTATACGCGGAAGACCGAAAACAGTGGAGGGATATTTTGCAACTAGGCGACTATTTTTAAAATCGTTCAAAATCAAGGTCATCGTTAATTTAGGTACGTTGTTTAATAATTATTTAGGTTGGATACACCGGTGCGTAAAAGCACATGACATTAACCTTCACGCGAAGGAAGCTGGCTCGTCGTCAAGTGCAAAGATCTTTTCTTCTCATGTGTAAATTGAATTTGAGATAGAAATAAAGCCGTTCGCATAATTTCATAGAATAATAATACGTAAATAATATGTAGTACATAAATTAGAGATTAACAAAGGTGAAACGACAAGGATTCTTCTTCTTAATTTCATCTTATAACATTGTCACCTAAAATGGAGCATTAATTGTACAGTATTTGTAGTAGTTATATCTATAAAGATATAAAAATGCATGAAAGCCATCAAATAAAATAATATCTTTCAAATATTCTCTCGGTTCGTCACTGTCAGTATGTGTAGGAGTATTTGAATAAATTTCGTGCCTTCACCATGGTGTATACTCGCTTTTCATCCTCACTGTATAAACAATCGCGTGATACTCCCCTGTTTCTGTTCCCATGTCCAACCAAGCTACGTGAGCCGTCCCGTTCCTTCTTGTCCAAGAACACGTCCAAGCAGCTGGATATTTAAATGCAAATTGAATATATAAAGCACGATGCTTGATCCTGCGAGTTTCACCCTTCCCACCCTTCTTCCAATGGTAGGTTACGCAGAAAATATCCTTTAGATTAGATAGAGTCACGTTGCAGACCAGTCCCACGACAGCTATAACCTGGTCACGTTTTCCACGACGTGCCGGACGTAAATAGATGTTGATCGATTCACACACGATACTGTCAAACTTATAACCACGTGTTTCATGGATCTTCCGTTGCTTTGTTTCATTTTCGGGGGATGTTGGATACTTCTCAGGGGATATTCTACGAAATATGATGGATTCTAGAAATAAGAGACGACGCGTATTTTAGAATCTTCTTCGTTGGTTTGGTGGATCAAAGTATTTTATTTTAGTAA
The DNA here is from genome assembly GCF_000188095.3 of Bombus impatiens. Lineage (NCBI taxonomy): Eukaryota > Metazoa > Arthropoda > Insecta > Hymenoptera > Apidae > Bombus > Bombus impatiens. Next base: position 134,489 of record NT_176616.1, on the reverse strand, counting down.
ATCTTAGAAAGTTTTTGGTTGGTTTCGAGGATAGTAATATATTGATTGAAATAAGTGGTAAATGGTTAAAGACCAAAGTATTTTATTATAGTAAATCTTAGAAAGATTTTGGTTGGTTTGGTGGATAGTAGTATATTGATTCTAATAACTGGTAAATGGTTAAAGGAGATCAAAGGCTAGATCGTGATAGTTAACGGCCTTTGGAAGTCTTTGTAAAGGCGAAGCATAGGTGAGGCATTTTTGGTACGTTAGAGATTTCGATAGAAACGAAATATGGTGGCAACAGTAAGCACCTTAGAATATTTTAATAGACACAGAAAACCTACCAAAAGGAAACCTTACGAATCCACTGGTAGGTTTCGTACGAAATTTTCACGGTTTTCCCCTTTCCTCTTTGCGCTTGGGACGCCATAAATCGTTTGAAAACTCGTCTAGTTAATCAAATGTTGCTTCTTTCCATTTTACGTTACATTCCTATCATCCCAATTGGTAGAAAAAAACTAAACACTAAAAAAAAAAACACTAAAATCACTAACGTTAATAGTTAAATTAAAATCCTCTGTTGCCCCAAGAAACATTCTCGTTACAAAAATCTATCATCGAATCATTGCAAAATGTCAATATTAATTAAACGGTAGATGATGTACTAAAATTAACAAAAGTTTGAGTACAAATACAATGAAGAAAGAGACCTCGAACTTTTTCTTAGCAATTGATGCATTTCACGGTACAAAGATAAAAGAATTCATAGCGGAAGATAGGAAAATTTCAGCGTTTAGTCAGAAAATACCATAGATTTTAGGAAGGTAGATAAAAGTACGGTATCACGATGGTCGAGCGATTTCCTTGTTGCAGTATGGACATCGGCCGATAACGGCTGGTGCCGCGATAATTGTCGCGGCGTAATTTTTCGTGCCGGGGCACTTTGCAGCCCGGAGCGCGGAAATCCACCGACTAAATCCCGCGGCACGTTTAATACCAGCATCTCTTTTTCTCTCTCTCTTTCTCTCTTTCTCTCGAATAGGGTTCGCTTTAACTCGACGGTACAAAAGCTGGCCATCGGGCGAATGTGTCCGAATGAAAATTCTATAATTGGATCGTCTGCTCGTTAGCCTCGAATCGGCTTCCGTTAACGCTTCGAATTCGTTCTGGTCGAGCAAACGCGGCCAACCAACCCCCTCGATGGTTCAACAACGTCCAAGCGAACGAAGGAAAGGGTGAGAAACGCGACGGAAGGGTGTGTGTATTCGAGACGAGAATGGCGAAATGGCGCGGAGAAGAACGCGCGGATGGGTCGTCAGAGGAAACCGCTTATTTAAATTTGTACGAGGGACAAGTATCGCGGGTCCGACATTAGAAATTCAATGGGTCCAAGGTATTAGCATGAACGATCGACGTGGTAATCGGCGAAATGTTATTAAAGAACGGAAACGAAGTATGGTTTGAGGAGATGATTGGTTAATGGGAGGCTGGCTCAACGAAGTCCGGGTTAAGCTGTGCAGTTTCCTTCTACAGAGATTGTTCTGCTGTCTTTCGCGGTTTCTCTTTGAAAATCTTGTCAGAGGTTGTTCTGTAGGTGGAATTACTGATCTCTTCCAAGGCGGAATTTTTGTAGCTTGCGAGCAAGATTGTCGATAATATAAACACGCCCTTTTGGATAGCTTTGGAAAGAAGAATATGGTACACTGGAATTTTCAGAATATTTGTAATCTCTTTCATCATAGGATACTTGAAAGACGACAATTATTCTTACAAAATCTTAGGTTACTACGGTATTTATTTGCCAAGGAAACGTGAAATTGATACTAATGAGAATTCCATTGGTCGAAGGAAACAAAAGAAAAAGGAAGGAAACTGAAAAGATTTGAAAAAATGTTGATAGTCCTAGACTCTGTTATTAATTAAAAAGGAAGAGAAAGAGAAGAGACGAATCGCTTGTGGTTTAAGAACAAAAGAAACGAAATCAACTTGCAAAAACGAGCAAACTAAACGCAGAAACAGAGAAATTGGTTATCATTGAAAAGGAATAGAGGGAAGATGAAAGAACTGTAAAAATATTTGCGTATGCAGTCTCTCCACTAAACAATTCTTGGCATCGAAACGCCTGCATTGTTGGAGACTGTGGCACGTTCGTTCTCGACTCGGTTCGCAAACTTCAATCCCGTCTCGTAGACGCGAAGATTGCAATTTCACGACGAATACCGGGCCAACACTCGAAAACTTTATTAACGAAAACGTCAACGAAATATCGTAGCCTCCAATATTCAACAACCGGTCGACACCTGCGTCGTTCTTTTTCTCGCTGCCTCGTGTCATCCCAGCCCCGGCCACGGTTTATCGGAATTTTGTTAAACGCGGAAACTCGATAGCTTCGAAACTGCAAGAGAGCGCGAGGCTTGCCGAGGTTGAAGGGTGCTAGGGCGCGACGAAGCTACTAATATTTTTCGCATAAATGGAATTCCACGCTTCACTTTACGCCTGTCCTACGAATCGAATGTCACACAGTTGGTTATGATCGTTAGTTACGATCCACGTGAAACGGACAACGGAAATTTCGTTCTTTTCTACGGTCGAAATATTTACAGCCAGCGAAGACAAATTAAGTTCCACGAGTTATGTTTATCGCAGCGTGCATCGTATTGCGTTACATTTGCGGAAAAATTAGAGCGTATTTTAATCCTCAATTTTTATTAACGTTGGGTCATAGGTGATAGTGAACAGCTTAGGCATGGGTTTGGTTATATAATTTGAATTTTATGGAGTGAAATGTACAGAGAAGTATAGACGGTCGTTTAAAATATACAATTGCAATTAATCTTGTTCCAAATTATCATGTATTTATGACTTGATGTTTTGTAGTTCAAACACATGTTGCAGTCCGACTATTATTATTGGGTTAGCAACTAAACGATTGCGGATTTTGTCATTAAGTGGCATTGATAAAATCCGCAATCACCTAGTTGCCAACCCAATATTTCTGGGGTAATCTTTGAATAATTTGTTTGACAACTACTCGAGATACTTGGAAGTGTCGGATCGTCCATCGCGTATTCGTTAAAAGCAAAGTACTGTGGAAGAATTAAAATATACGTAAAATACATTATAGGCAATCGTTCGTACGAATCGTATAGGGTATTTTTCATTTCGTATTTTGTCGTTTTCAACAGATATTACATTTGGAAATTTAATTAAAAGCCCACATTCGGAATACGAATACTTTGTAAAAGCACGCTGATAGAATTTCATTTCGGTGCAATTTCATCTGTGATGGAATTTCTTAAAGGTTCAATGAATTAATTTGCTCAGCCATTCGACGTTGATCGTCAGCTTCTTTATCAGAGACGATAAATTCTTCGAAGGTGCTTCCAATTCCTCGGATTTTACAAATCACCTACCGTGAAAAAATGATCGGTATGCTCGGAACGCTGCAAATCAGGGATAAACAATTACTCGTTACTAAAAATAACGAGCAATTTTCAACGAGAAATTACAACTTTCCGATAACAGTTCTTTCACAAATAATTGTAGTTCTTATTTTTCCCAACAAACTGTAGTTCGAACAAAGACATTCGTGTTTCAGAGAAATTCATAACACGAAGCATACAGTTTCAGTATTAAGATACACTTTACATTAGCCCCAATTTTTATTGAAACTTCAATCTTTAATTCTTAATGTCGATACATACGTGTCATACGTACGTGTCAGGATATTTGCAGAAAGGGAGGTAAATTTGAAGTTAAAATTAACGAGAGAAAACTGCAGGAAATTAACAAAATGTTCAGCGATTCTCATTTCATTCGGAATTTTGAACTTGAACCCAATTACGAGCAAAATGAAATTTTCATTAAAACCGATTTACAATTTTCACGTTTGAAACTTCGTACTTTGAAACGTCTACATTACCAGTGGTTAATTGCAAAACCTCGAAGTCTAAGAAATATCTGGCGAATCATAAACAATATTGCGGGAAGGCCTAAGTACCGTTAGGCCAAAAAGGGCCTGGTAGTTTTACCGGGGAGTCGAGTGGGGAGGAGTCGAGTTGAGTAGTCGTGAGTCGAGAGTCGAGTAGTCATGAGTTGAGAGTCGAGTTGTGAGTTGACAGACGAGTGGCGACAAGTCTACTTGCGAGGAGTCGAGAGTTGAGTTGTCGAGTTGTTACGAGTTGTAAACTATTAGTTGTGAGTTGTGAATTAACTATTTAGTTATAGCACAATACTGTATTTAATTCGCGTTAAGTAACCATCGTTTCCTGTCTAATTCATTGTAAATAGATCTATCGATCAATAAACTTATTCTATATACTTATTATATAATATAGTTAACAAAATGTTATAAAATTCTCCTTATATCTTCCATTTCAATTAGGTTTTTTCATTAAATCTCGATTGAATAATTTGTACGGAAATTGCCAATAAGAACGTATCGAGTATATTTCGAAAAGCAATAACACAGACGATAATTCCATGCAACGACTCAAGACTATCGATCTTCGCCTCAGGTCTGATATCTGGCCGAACAAGTTGGTCGAGAGTTCTGGTTCATATTGCTGGACACAGGATCTGCAATTACCGCACCCTTCTACAATCGTCCTATCCACCATTTCCGTGTGCATCGCCATGGATTAAGTTCGCGTGCAACATAATCACTGTTCGAAGAACACCCGGACAAACGCGTGCGGCGCGTGTACTCGTACAAGTTCGAGACATTAAAGCGAACAGGGCTATTTGCAACACTTAATCCATCACAGTTATACTAAGCTTGTTCGCCAACACTGTTAGGATAGTTACGTACCTAGTGCAGTTTGCAGTCTGTTGTTGTGTGTGACTTTCGGTTAATAGATCGTGGTCTGGTTGAAGCTGACGATCGATGTGCGACGATTGGTCAAGTTAGCATATTAATTTCGTGTTTCAGATGTTTCTCTCTTTGGCCATTTTTATTGAACTATGGAAGAAAGTTGCGGTAAAACTGAATTGAAGTTGAATTTTATATTTATGTAAGCTAACGATTTGAAATTTTGCAAGATTTTGTTAAAATACACGCGAGAATTAAATTGGAGATTACGGGGAAAGAAGATGGTAGAAATAGACTGCCGATATTTATGGCAATTCATATTTTTACGGTGACAAATAACAAGATTAAATTTAAGTAGCAAATTTTCTTAGTATATATTATAACAATTATTATATTTTCAATATTTTGTATATTTTTGTATATTAGCACCTTGACTGCCACGGTGGTCATTGGTGACCGGAGCGCTTGAACGCAATTACAATTATAAAATTACAATTACAATTGTAAAAATTGAATGAAAATTGACAGTTAGGGCGTTTTGAATATAACCGACAAATAGAAGATACTTCGAAATAAAAAATGTCCCATTGAACAATTAAACATTTTTATTAGAACGTTAATAAAAAAAAAAATGAGAACAAATCTTGCATCTAACGGTGCACTGTGTTTAAAACACTGTGGCGTCCTGAGAGAAACATGCGATTTCGGCGTGGCAGTCAAAGTGTCAGTTGCATCTTCTTTATTTTTGCATCTTCGAATCCCAGCGTAAATATTGATTCGAAGCGTAAATATTGACAGTCTGATAATAAGTCGTGTTTTATGATTTATATGAGCTTTTTATTCAAATTCACTGTGTTGCGAGTTGTCGATAAACTGTGTGTCGCTGTAAAAATATTTCAAAACTACCATCCGCGTGACGAGAATTTCGCAAACGACCGATAACAACGTTGTGATGAAAACGTGGATCGTAGGTTGGAGCAAAAGCTGTGAACAATGTGTTTGTCCAAGCAGATGTCGTAACGATACAAGCGCGACCTCGCAATGTAAATTTGTCCGGCGGGCTAATGTGTTAATAATTTCACAATATTTACGTAGCTACGTCATAAGCTATCGACAGGTCGATGCATAGGGTCGCCTCTAGCAATGGGATTTACCAGGCTAATCTCGAAGCCCTATTGAACGTTAATCAGTTGCGCTACGCTTCGCTAATCACCGACTTACAAGCTGCGGTCTCTAATGAAATAACTGCTATCCATCAGAATGGTAACTAGGAAAAAGCTGACGAAGAGAACGAAGCTTAGCCAATTTTGCTATATTTCTATCGTTAAAACAATTCCAAGCTTCATCGTAAAATACCAATTATTATATCGCTGTTTCCTCGGTAGACTCGGCGAATATTTATGCAAAACAAAAGCGAAATAGGAATTTGTTTCATTGACTACGTATCGCCGTGTGTGCTTTGATCTTGATATTGTACATATTTTTGTGCATTCCGTAAATTGTTCCTTATTTAAATTGTCCGTAAATGAGAGAAAATATTCGAAGCGTAGTACTTATGATATTAATGGATAAATTTTATTTCTCTAGTTATATTTGTAAAAATTAAAATTTGTATAAGCATTCGCAATCTACTCGCGAAAAACTGTTCAAATTCCAAACATCAAATCATCAGCGCGATGCCGATTGGTATCTGTGCATAGTGCGCGCTGGAAGCTTTAAACGCGCGAATTTCGGCGGCTGGCCATTTTCAAAATGGGAGAAAGAGAGCATAAATGTTTCACGCGACAAACGATTCGTTTTACTCGGAGTGTACGGTGCTTAAGCGGCGTCTACACCGCCACGCTCCAATACTCTGTTAGCCGCGCCGAAAATCCTCGTCGAGATTAGTGTGTGCTTTTTGCACACGCGAATACTCACGATATGAAATCGGTGTGTATATGTGTGTGTGTGTTCGTGTACACGTGACCGCAGTCACAATTCGCGCGGAATATGCGGAGAACCGGGAATGGCGTTTCAGGTATTTTTTTTTTTATTTTTAATTCGCGGCCTGGCCGACGTGCCCCTCGACGCTCTTTTCATTTCATTTCGCGATTTATGGCACCGCAAGCGGAGAACATCGAACAGTGGGTAACCGGTGATTTACAGACGAATCATAATCGGCGAGGAATCGAGGCGATTTATCGCGAGATATCGGAACGAAATAACTTGCCAGCTCGTCTGATCAATGCTGTCCATCTTCACTTCCTTGACGCGTCAAGTAGAAAATTCGACCGTTGTCGTATTAGACGGATTTTTATGCACAGTCATGTTCTTTCCTTGTGTAGTTAAAGAATTGCGACTTGAATACGAAGGAATGTTTTATTTTCTAAATATAAAAATACGTACTTTACTTTTGATGTTTTATATATATTTGCATTTGTGAACATGTTTATTTTTGCATATTCGCACTTGTCATAAATGCATACGTATTTTCTGTCTAGTTATCGCGTTAAATAAGTGCAGAGGAAAGAAACGACGAGATATTAAATATATTGTCATGATATAAATGACTTCGTGTCTCGTTTGATATTTCGTTTGAAATTTCGAAGATGTTTCGTATCGAACATTTCACAAGCGTCGTAAGGAAAGAATTTGGTTTCACTCGATGAGAAGCAAGAATGGCAAATGCTTACGCAAAACTGCAAAAATGTTTCGTTAATAACGGGATCCCTTTCATACGGATATCTATAAATTGTTTTTCCTGGACTGAAAGTGTTCCTGCAAACTTTTTGAATGTAAATTTAACAACGAATTCTTCTAAACGTTGGAAAAACGTCAAAGAAGTCCACGTCAAAGAGGCGAAGGTACTTGACGAATTGCTAAAATGCCTGTCAATAAAAGTTCTACGTTAATTCAGGCAAATACGCGTAGAAAATGTACGGTCAAGGCAGAAGAAAAATGCTAAAGTTCAATTACAAAAATATTCCGCTTTCAATAATAAAAATATGTCTCTTTTATTCTCTAGAAAATAAACAATTCTATAAAAAGGGGAATCGAGCTACTAGAAAAATCCATCTTGAATCGGTGCCGACGTATTCCAAACAAACGGCAAGCTAACGCTATAACAAAAATGAAACAATTTCGATAAATCTGAAGATTTCGATTTATTTGAACAGATAAATAGATGACACGCTCGTTTTCTTCCAATTTCATTTCGACCTTCGTGTTTAGGAATATTATGCCGGAAGGGCGTGTCTCTGCCAGAGGTTTAATCAAAGAATCTGGTGATTGATCCCGCTGGTCGGACGAAAACGGTGATCCGATGGCTGGGGTAACACGGAAAAGAGGAGTAAAACCGGGAGCAGACGGTGCGCGTAATGGAGGCAATAGCTTATCCTGATTACTTTTAACCCGAAACTTGTCTTCTTTGCCCTTCGATCCGTCCTATCTCCTCCCAGTTTCGTTGATCCTCCTCTCCTCCGTTTACCGATGCAACTCGTCCCTTTGTTGGCCACACCGGCTTTGTCGTTCAATTTCTTCGATTTTTACCTAATCTCTTGAAATTTCTATCCCGCCACCGATACTTTTCGTCTCGGATTTTGTCGATTTTGCCCGAAATTCAAGGGAAAATGTATCCTGTTTTCGTTTCCTACGTCAGACGATATTTAGAGTATTTTCAGATATTTCACAGAGAACCGAGATAATGTGCTTTTATCGTACGATAGATTTCAGAAATTCGCGAAGCCAGAATTTAAGGGTAACTTTTACGAGGAGAAGTCTGCCGAGTGAATAATTGACTTTGACGTTACAAGTACGCGAATGAGATCAACTGACCGAGGATCGTGGTCGCGGCATTAAGTTCGGAAGATTTAAAGCGAGGGACGTGAGTCTGGCGGCAGGATGTTAAAAAGAGTGCAAGGGTCGAAGGTAGGGGTCTCTTAAAGATAACGACAGTCGAGTAATGAGACTCTCTCGACCCAGAACCATACGTATACTCAACCGCGTAAGAGAGCTTCCGTCGAATTTTTGAATGACTTTATTTAATCTGTTCGATAAATATAACGAACCAGAAAAAAGAAAAATCATATTGCCACGCGATGATCCTTCGGCATCATATTATAGGTAATCATATCATAGTATAGGTATTATAGGTCATTATAGGTAAAAAAGAAAAAAAAAGAATAGAGACGTAGCTAAAAAATAAAAATAATGAATTATTTAATTTTCAAACATTTGTTAAAATTCCTATTACCATTTTCCAGATATTTTTCGGCGAAGCTCATAACGCGATAAAGCCTTTGATCCAATTATTTCCATAATGAAAAATCATGTATCTCGACGATTCGATGATTACCCTGTAGAATGGAAGAACAAAGGATCCGAGAGGAACAGCCGTCGAATGGCAATTGGACGCTTTTATGGTCGATATCGGGGCAAATTTTTCGCGTAATTTGCAGCTGGTTCGTGGCTGGTTCGACGGGGGTTAATACGTGCACATTCCTACGAGATTGGCTAGGGGCGTGATATTTTACGTCCACACGATGCCGTCGCACGGATCATTGGTTATTGTTTAACCATGTTTCACGCAACGACGAATGGCATCGTCTCGTTACCGGGACCATCTGATAACGCGAAACCTTACTCTGCGAGGCGAGCCTATAAAAGAATTTTTTATAGTTCTTGTTTAATCAAGTTTTTTTATCATTCTTGCTTGGGAAGTTTTTTATAATTCTTGCTACACTTGAGAGTGTTGTCAGCGTTGTGAGAGTGTGTGGTCCGCGTGAAAGAGAGCGTTGGAACCGTGGTGACGAGAGTTGTAAATTAACTACTTAGCTGTCTTAGTTATAGCACATTAATGTATTTAGTTCACGTTAAATAACCATCGTTTCCATTTGAAATAAATAATAATAAAATCCTCCATATAAGTGCTTGGGAATTTCAAAATTGTTGAGAATTGAGGATCTTAATTGTCGAAATAAAAGCAAAGGAACACTAAGGTTACACTTAGAATTAATATTAAAATAGTTTTAGATTTATTTAATAAACGACTTCCAGGATCTTCGTCGATACACATTTGCACGCGTCTCATCTTCTATACCATACTGCCAACGGAACAGTTACATTCATCTGTTTTTCGAGACACTGTGCACACGCATACTTCCATACACTCATATTCACATACGTGTGTCACTACTATGTGTCTAGTACACAAAATTATACATATCTCAATAAAAATATCTACATATATTAATAATACACTCTAATACATTCATAACCGTGGCAGACGAACCTTTGCACGATCCTCCGCCCAAACCGCCAACCGACTCTGCCAAAATTTCATTGAAAACGCAGAGCGAAAATGATTCGCGGTACACAGTAGAACTCTTGCGCGTATTTCTTGGGTAGAACGGTGCAGGCAGGCAGACGCGCGTGAATTTTAGTGTCAGCGGGGTTATAGTACCGGCAACAAAGCCAGCCGGCCAGAGACGTTTGTATATCGTGACCACAGAAGCGTGTAGCTCTTTACCGTCGCTTTACATCCTGCTTTCCTACGCTTTGCAACGCGTAACCTTTTTGTCTCACCCACACCTTTTCACCGTTTGCCTCGCCCTTCTGTCTTTCTTCTCTTACTCCTGGCGCCGCTTTAGCATAACAATGGCGTACTAGAATCGAGATCAGGTTTGAACCGCGTTCATAAACCTTGGCCAACTCGAAACTTAACTACCGCCACGTTGGCGTAAGAGTGTTCCTGGTGTTTGAGGACAAGGTTCGAGCGCATGTAAACGCGACTACAAACGCGAGTAGCAAAGATCCTGAGAATTAAACGGGTAATCGCTTCGCTCTGAGGCTTCGTGGCTACTTTCCGCTAGGTGGAAAAGCTTGACGGGGATTTGTCGGAAGTAGAATTATGTTGATGACGTTCTTGGTCTTTCGGTGTTTAAAAAGGATACGAGCGAGGGTCGTAACAGATTAACGAGGGGGAACTGATCGATGGAAGTGTTAGTAGTATTTTATCAAGTGTCTCATTATGTGCATAAAATCATGCGAGTGTCTAATCATTCCCACTTCTTGTGTGTTTACTAATTTTCATTGCGTAAGTACGCGATTAATGTTCGATTCTGAAGAATTCTAAAAGAAATTTACATTACAAAATTGTATCAATCTCTAAATACGAGGATTAAGAAAGTCTTCATGAAATATTTTATTTCACAACAGTGAAGAAATCGAAGAAATTGTTATGACGAAGTGAAGTAAATCCCCGCGAGGATCTTTATTTCCTTTAAGAATTATTGAAATATATGTAATTTTGTGCGCGACTCCGGATCAGTTGCGTAGTAGTGATACACGCGTAATAGGTATCTATGATCATCTTGTAAATCACATTAAATAAATACAAAAGTATTCTATTATCATCTGTATTTGCAATGAAAATGTTTCTATTTATTTCGCCGATTACGATCCACAATCCTCAACAAGAATAATAACTATAATTATATATATATAATATTAAACTATAATTAACACGACTGTTATCAAGCAATTGAAGGAAGAACACCAAAGAGACTCCTCAAGAAACGCGAAAAGTCTAAAAAGTCTTGAAATTCATCGATTTGGCGAACGAGAGCTCGTGCACGCTTCCGTTCTTAAATTTTACTAAAATACGGGAAGAACGAGCACTCGGTCGCTCCGGCTAAGCCTAAACGCACTATAACAGACGACATATCAGATTGCGAGCAAAGAAGCGCCACGTTCGGACGCGGGCGTCGAGGGGAGTGCGCTGTACCTCGTGAAAAACGCGATGAAAGAGGGCAGAGGAGGGCACAACCATCGAATCTGCTGTCCCGTGAAACAACGTTAAGCAATAACCAATAGGCCGTGTGCGCATCGGCGGTGCAAATGTCACATGCCATGCCACGTGCAAAAGCGGTTGGAATCGCGGCGCCGGTTTCAAACGTGGTCGCGACTGGTTCGCGAATTACGCGAAAAATGCATCGACGTTCACGATTGACTGGATAACGCGGTTTCCAATTACCGGCTCGTCCGCGACGCTGACGCGACGTGTAATCGTCTGGACGTACCCCCGCGTAATCATCTTCCCTAATGACCCGCCCTTCTTCCCACATCAAGGGGTCGTGCTCGTTTCCGCCCCGAGGGTTGTAGACGAAGAAGCTTTCGGACCGCGAAAATGCAAATTACCCAGTACAGGATGAATAATAATCGAATGGAAAGACGACTGGCTGTTAAGGTCTCTCCGCGGGAGTAGCTTCGCTGTATGAATAACGTGGGTTGGTCTGTTTTCATTACGTTTCGCTTTTCCTGCTTTTTAATGGCGGAGCCTGCAACGATGTTTTTTGATGATTATCGCAGCAAGATTTTTAGGAATCCGATGGCGTGTAGCAGAATTTCCGAAATTGTACATTTTATTTGGGGAAAGACTCGACTGAACGGTTCTTCTGTTTTCTTTGCGTTTCGCTTTTTCTAGAGTTTTTAATGATGGAACGTGAGCCGATGGTTCTGTAGAATTATTAAAACAAGATTTGAAAAACTTGGTACTATTTGTTGGAGTTTGAAAGGTGGTAATACGAAATATGAAAATTGCCGCAGAAAGCTCTGCCACGCGATTATTTGCAAACGCGGAGCTTACGATCCGGTACTATACAGATACTTTTATAGACGTCTATGGTATAGCTGATAAAAGTTGGTACTCCAGCCCTTAGTTCCGCCTATCAATTTGTATTATCAGAGTACAACTTTCTTCGTAAACTACCATACTCTAAAACAATCGTACAACGATTCTTTCGCAGCTATCGCACTTGTTTCTTTATTAGAGTTTACTTCGAACAAAAGGATAATATTCACTGTCGTACAACAACGAGACAGAAATATATCCGCATAAAACTTTCTCGTTAATAATTCTTTTACAATTACCATCCTTGTTTCTCCCATTGGACTTGGCTTCAAATAAAGACACACGCAAACATGTGACAACGTGACACGACTAACATACGCGTTCGAAAGTCTGAGATCATCTGTCACTTTTAATAAAACGTTAATATTTAACGTAGGTTATGACTTAAATCGTATACATATTTTATATAATAATTCTTAATATATTACAATAAACATACTTGATATATTAATATCGATAACGAATAAAATCTTTTTTTATCGTACGAAATATAAATGAAAATAAATTATTGTCACATGATTCATCTATAACTTTTTCTGACTTTCCGGCAAATATAATAATTTTCCAGGGATTTCCTAGCGAGAATACAATACATACATAGGTAGGTAATTGAAAATTTGCCGCGTATACGTGTAACAAACTTATTTTTAACTAACACTGAAGCTGCTAGTTAAGACGAAATTATTTCTACCAAAATCAGTCAAAATGATTGGTCTTTAAAAAATACGTAATAATAGAATATCTTTATATTTATTAATTTATTACTTACAAAATGAATTTCATGTTACGTAGTACACTTTTTGATATTATTAGCCCATCTGGGATTACGATATCTAAATGAGAATTGGTACATTTATAAAATTGTATAACCAATCATTTTAACATTTAACATTTTATGGTAGTTCCACTATTAGCATCATGATCGATCTGGAATTTGTCTGATAACTAACATCATCTTTTTGAATGATACGCGCGTATAAAAATTGTAAAAACGCGTGGGAAGTTGTACAAAACGGGGAAACTGATTAATTCGGGTTCGGTAAACAGATTTTAGCAGCCTTTTACACTTTCACGAGTACCATTCATTTTGACTGGCATTGATATAAGTAGCCATGATACAAAATTATTTTGATTTTGAATAAATAGAAAAAAATAAATAAAATTCATTATATTATTCCATTTATATCACAGAAAACATCCCACTGATCTCACCAAAGAAATAAAATAGTCGAACTCGAAGATGATATCTTGCTGGGGGTAGCCATCCACATGTTAATTTGGCATAAAACTAGAAAAATTTACTAAATGTCTAGCTGGACAAATTGTAAAGTACAAATTAAATAATAAAAAAAAGAAAACACCCTAGTGACCTGATCAAAGAAATAAAATAGTCAAATTCGAAGGTGGTATCCCACTGGGGGTAGCCGTCCACATGTTAATTTCCAATTAAGCTAGAAAAATCTACCAAATATCCAGCTAAAAATCTACCAAATTGTAAAGTACAAATTAAATAATAAAAGAAATTTACATCATAGATTATATTATCACATCATTGTGAAGAAAAGATATAACGTAAAGTAAGAATTTCAAGATAAAAATATAAAAACTGTCATTTCGACTAGTGCGGTAGTACCAGTGCTAATCGCGATCAAATTCCATATTCTCGAAGAACGAATCGTCGACCGAATTATTCCAAACGTTCTATTCAGTTTCACGTGATGAATCACGCCCTTCCCACACGTAAAACGATTTCAAAGTCAGCCTGTATAAAACGAAGTAAAATTCGTAGCACGGAAGTACAATACCTGGTCGGTGGCTGAAGGGGTTTTGGACAAAGCGTTGGTCATTTCTGTGGCCAGGGACGGTCGTCGCCTAGCGGAGGAGGTTTTGTCGCGTCGGCGTTATAACGCGCGTACGCGGTATAATCCCGCGTACACGTAGCCAGATGGCGAAATAAAATATCCAAACGCGAAACGGAGACGCGGCGTGGTAAAATCGGAATTTTTCGACCGGTTCGAATTACGCCCGCTCATCCGTGATAGATTTATGATCAGCGTGGATACGCGTGTATCTCGTCACGACGTGCGCGCCGAGGTATTTGTAGTTTTTAATCGCTTTCAGAGAGCAGCACGGTGCACGCGCCTGCACAAAAACCCCTTGTGTTCATTGGTTATCACGGACCGCGTTTCCATTTCGCCGTCCATCGCCGGACGGTCATCAGGGGGCTAGTGATTCGACGATCCCTCGCCTCTCTTTCGACCATCCTAGCGGAGTGCAGTTGGTCACGCTTCGTATTGTTCTTTTTTCAACCCCCGCTCACGTTTCCTCTCTGTCCGAGATGACGAATGCCTTGACAATTTGTCAATCTCCGCGCTTCTTCCTTTTTTGTTCATGCGACATTTTTTTGCAATACGCATACGGAGGGTGGAGATATTATGTGCTTTAGCCCTATTTCGATGGTGTTGAGAGAACATTGGGAGATCGTGAGAATCGGAGAATAAATTGGAAGACGAGTCGATAGACTGCGGATCTCTATGCGTTTAATTTACATTTTTGTTGAATATATATATGGACATTCATCCACGCGTTTGTTCTCTCTATTACAAGATACAAAACCTTAACACTTTGTAATACCTGCCCGAATTCTCTCCATACTTTAACGATATTTTTAAATGCACGGCTACCTATTTAGCCGAATTTAATGGAATAGCATTTATTCACAGAGGATCGTGGGTGGATCGACTCTTGTATAACAGCATATATAATTCAATAGTGCGATTTCGCTGATAAAGAGATTACGATATATGTCACGATATATAGCGTGAGATATTGATTAATATATTATTAAATACATGATTAATTCTCTGAAAAAATTCATCCTTATTCGATGAAATACGTCTACCTGATGTCTACGATATAAAAATTACATGGACAATTTCCTAAATCCAATAATCAAATATCGACGATGATCGAGCACATATTAATCCAGCACTTTCCGTTCCTTTCCCTTGCCAGCCTACGATTAAAATTCACATAATCGTTTCAATAACCACGGAAGTATCATTGAGCTGTCGATTATCGTAAAACCGTGACTCGGCTGTAATTTCAACGTCCACGCCCTCGACCACTGTTCGATATTTCGTCACGAACGTCTGCACACAGCCTACACAGTTTGATGGATCGCGTTCCACGAAATTGGGTCGTTGAACGTGCGTTACACGAGGCTATCAGCGATCGTGCAACGATCGTTACGTACTCGAAACCCTCGACGTATCGGTAGGAAACGCGCAGAAACGCGTCGATGAAATGTCTTTCGAAGGTGGCTTTATCTTCTCGTCGGTTGTTTCGTCTATCTGAGCTTTCCATTCGAATGACTTACGCGCATCGATCGCGCGTTTCGATTCTGCCCGCCTACGTCGCTCGTTTCGCCGTTATCTGCGCCACAATTCGCGGTCCTGTTTGTCGAAAAAATATTCTTATCGCTTTCAAAACGTTCGACGAATACATTTTCCACGTGGATTTCTTTCTTCTTTATCTTCTTTTTCTTCCTTGTTTCGTCGAATTAGAAAATCGGACATCGCAATTTCTTACAAGCCACCTTAAACTCGAATAATAAATATGAATTGAAAATGACGAGACTCGATGTAACAACTTGCTGAAAACTACCTGTAAAATTCCTAAAAACCAACAGAATATACGCAATTCAGAAATGACTTGTTTTTGACCTAAGAAATTATTGTAAATTACTTTAATACAGAAAAAAATTCCACCAATTCGCCATGAAATTCCAAAGAACAAACGAAATGCACGCTGTAAGGAAAACGTAGCTTCGTAACTTATTGAATCTAGTTCAGATTTTCCTGCCATGTGACCGATAGAGAGGAGCGTTTTCCATGACGATTCGCATACGTTAACCGTTCGCAATTCTGCGGCGATTATCCGCATACAGCAGTGGCCAGGACGCGTTAATTAGACGGTAGACTTTAATTTCGAGCAGGCTGCGATGATTAGAATAAGCTGGCGCCAGCGACCGCGTTATTACGTTCCACAAATCCAGGGTGGCCGCGATTGTATTCGAACTGTTGGCGGTAGCACGCGAGACGCCATGCAAACTATCCACGCACGAAAAAATACTTTTCCCCGACGACCTTTTGTTGCCTTAAAGCACAAAGCATCGTAGCTGAATGGAGTGGTCGAGCGTTGTTGCTTTCGAAAAGATTTCAAGATCTTTGTCGTCGGATAGAATAACAATGTTACGTGGGAATTTAAATGTTATCTTTTGTTTCTCAAGGTTGCTGCTACATCTTGTACATTTACGTGTTTTTATTTCAACCGAGCTTTTTCAACTTGGCGAACCTTTCTTTCGTTTCGAGGTTAAAAGAGCTTGCGTTTCAAGCGTATCTCTTTACGCTCGTTTAACTTCGTTTCTTTATCTTTCTGAGCATTGTAACGTTTTGTTGATTTCAAGTTCTTTTGCGTCGGTTTTAGTTAGAAACTAGTGCAACGATTTTCTTATGATCGAAATGATCGGAATTATTTGAGAGTGATAATAGTAATCGGAAAATCTCAGGCTAGTGAACTTTAGGAAAACCAAGACTACGAGAAACAGCAAGGAAAGCAATTTTCATTCTCAGCTGAAAATCACTGGACACTGTATCTATAGAACAAATTTACTACATTTCTATTGTAAAAGTAGGAAGAAAAGAACGAAGATTACTTTAAAACCTAAGAGAAACTAAATGATTACATCGATGATAAAAGAGATCTTTCTCAAAACTGACTGTCTTCTTTAAAAAATTATACAAACAATTAATTAAACAAATAGCAAATAGATTTGTGGAAAGATTTTAATGATTCTTCTTGTATATTTAACGTTGTAAAGTACGTACGTCACGAGTACCAAACAAAACAAGAGAAAATTATTTTACTATTTCAACAAATCTCACGAATCTATCAAGACGCGATATCGCGATCCTCACGCGTCTTTTTTCAGAAAACTTCGCTGACGTTGTTTTCCAATTACTTCCAAATATATTATTCTCTTTCTGGCAAAAGAAAGTGACAGAGAGAGTGCGTTTCTGCTCGAGAGTCGGATGCGGTTTTACAGACACGCGTGACATCGTACGTGACTCCGTGTCTCGCATACTCGGAAACAATTGCGAGATGCAACGTGGAATTGCGGTAACTTGGTGAAATTCGGCCCGTTCCCTCACCCGGTGAACACGCACGAACGAAACTATAGCACGAAACGAGAGAATAATCGGAGAATGAGCTGACAAAAATTGTTTTTCCGAAGTGCGAATGGCACTCGTGACGTTCGTTTGATTTATTCCCAATACTCGAACATTATTTGTCCTATTTTTATATTTATCGTACAAATGCAGAAAACGAGACGAATAATAGCAATAGTATGTTCCGTGGTATTTAAAAATTTGAATAAATATTTAATGACATAAGATTGAAGTTTGTACGAATCTCGATTCGAATCCTCAAATCACGCAGCGGATTTTGAAAACTGAAGTTATCAGTGGCTTTTTTAAATCACTCCAACATTTAGGAAAATTACATTTATTTTGACACTCGGATAACACGATAGTTTTTCTGTAAATTGGAATTTGAATATTCTGAAAGCATTTTCTTGTTTTTCGCAAGCGTTTGATTTTATGTTTCGTCGCCTACTGTGGCGAAACGTCAGAAGCTAAAGGAACCTGATTCTCCTTTAAAGCGGATTGAGCCGAAATCTCTCTTCTCTTCTTCTTTTCTTTTATAGATGCTGATCTAGGGATCTTCTTCTCGGACAAAGGTCCCTTAAGGTGTCTGATTGGTTGGACGTTGGACTTCTTGAAAACGGCTGACCAATCAAGAAAACTTCGCGTCTTCATTTCGTTTCTATTGTATCTTCAACGATCTATTCGAGAAGACACTGAAGTAATTCTCGATTCTCCATGAATGAGATCACTTCAAGTACTATAGTTTCTTCAAAGTTTTCACGCTTCGTTTTCCACGTTTTACTTTTCATTGCTATTGCTATGTCTCTTGTACAGTGTAATTTCACGGTTCTTGCACGCGATTCCATGGAATCACAGCGCGCAGTTTCAATAAACAGTGACTCGATAACATTTATTAACATTCATTTTCTCTTAATTTTATCAACTTGGATAATCCTTCGAATAGTCGATGGACGTATTTGCGATAACACCGTTATGCGATATTTAAGGACGATAGACTAGCCTAATCTCAAAACTTTCACAAGCTTCTAGTATCAAATCATGCGCAAATTTTCAACCTCCGTGTCACGTGCCGCACCCCGCACTACCTATAACGCGAAAACAAAATTTGAACGGGCGATCTGCAACTCGAAAAAAAGCTATATTTTGTGATAATTTTACCTAACTATATTAAGACAGTTTAAAATTGCAAACAAAGTCGGCAGTTTGAACAAACATTCGGGATCTTCTCAAACATTTTCAAAAGAAAGATCCCGATGTCTTCTCATCTCCGACAGATATAAATAAATGTAACGACTTAGAGCAGTTAGTAATTATCATTTGTTAACCGAAGAGTTTACATCCGTCAGTCTGTTAGGTAGTTTCAATCGAAATCGAGTTGAAAATTATAAGTATTAATTGCGTTAACTATAGGGTCGAAATAAATTTGTTAAGGTTCAATTAACCAACAATTCGTATATCTAAGAGCGATCGGCTATACACATATTCAAGGTGAGAATTTCAATTTTTGTACATCCTCTTCCCTGATAATTTCGCGGTTGTACGATATTTGACATCGGAATAAAATTATTCGTCGATAACTATAATTGCCGATTAAGACTATTAAGTATACGGTTAATGCGAATAGAAATTTTGTGTATTAATTATATATACATATATATATTGTAATTTATATTATAATATATTGATAATTAATTTCGAACAACTTTAATCCTCCCCCGTGCCAGTATTCCTGCACATAGCAGGTTAGCCGAAACGTGGAATTTATTGCCAGTTGCATTAAACGCTAGTTAACGCTACCCATGTGCATGCAATTTGTTGATTAAATCGTATCATCACATTCAAGAAAACGCGACAATTCAATAAAACGTAACATTCCGCGTTTTCAATTTTCAATGATCCGAATGTCCAATCTTCGATGCTCGAAACCTTCATGATTTTCGATGAAATTTTCGCGACACATTAAAAGAAGCTTAGAATTGTAGCGACACTCGACAGCAAACTTTCCAACGGTTTCTGTCCCGTGGCTTGCTACACAAAGACCCTATCCTTCGGACAAGATGATTGCCAGATATCAAAACATCTTCATAGCATATTTTTAACTAGCCTAAGGACCCGCTATAAATCTTAGGATTTCTCTAGCTAAGGTTCTTCAAACGAACAAATAGTCTTTATCTTAACAGCCCATAAATCTATCACCTATTACGGAAAGATACGGGAAATTTGCTTTTTCTCACGTACGATGCTTCCCGCTAGCAATTTTCTCTCGAGCGCGGTTAGCATCCTTCCTCAACTACCAACCTAGAAATTAACCAATTAACAGCAACGTCCATTTCCCTCACTCTCCTATCGAAGGTTTTCCTCGACGAATCCGATGATGTCGTATCCTTAGACACACCCCATCATAGTTTTCTTTTGCAGCATCATCGCGACAGAAGTTCAATTGATAGTTGACTAGAGCTCCTCGACGCATCCTGAGTAATCATCATCTGAACTCGCTCCGTCTAGCAGTCGAACTTGTAACCGCGAACCGCTAAGTGTAATCACGAGCTTTACGTAAAGTATACATTGAGAGTGTTGTTAATAAATATACTGTTAATTATACTCTAGTACTTCTTCAGTACCTATCACGACCTATCCACCTCAGAATCGCTTCAAAATTTAAGTACGAGACATCCATCACTGCGCACCAGTATTCTTTCGGTTCAACGTAGACGTGTGGTAAATCCACGAAGGAAGCCTTTCAACGATTGTCACTGACATTCCAGATCCAACCACTTTTCCATCCAACCAGTTGCGTAAGTCGTTACAATCGCGAAAAGGTTAAAAACGCTTGTCGCGTGCAACCGTGTACCGTTCGGAAAGCTCTCTGTTTCGGTAATTCGTTGCGGTTTGTCTGTTCCATTCCGCCGCGTAATCTCGCGGAAAAGGAAATGTTCAGCGTTGAAACAAAGAGAGTGGTTAACGACCACGGTCGCGGCATGAAAAGAATTACGCGAAATTAAAGGAGACTCGGGCGAAACGCAATTTCGTTGCTTCGTTTCCCCTTTCCACTTTTCCTCCTGCAGTTTCTATATCGGATCGCACTCTCTCTCTTTCTCATTCTCTCTTTTGCTCTCCTTGGACAAACAATTCGAGAAATGTTTAAAGCGCGTTTCATTAATTTCGCGTTAGAGTACGCGGCGACTAGAGAAGCATCGCAGTAAAATGAATCGTTCCAGACGAATTAACGCGACCGCGCGTGACGCGCGTGCTCGGAGCCTCGCAGCGTACTAATTGCAGAAACAGAGCTTAGCTTGAAGCAACAAACGCAACGCGGCGTAAGTAGTCGCAGCAACTGGCGTTAAGCAGTAACGACAATATCGCCGAGATGGCGAGGTGTTTCTACTGACGACAGTCTGACTAGCGACAGGTCTCTTCCACTGTCCTCTGTAATTGTCACCGCTGCTTTCAAGTCTACTTCCGTAGTACGCCCGTGTACGTCTGTTGAATTATAGCGACGTTCCTATCGTTATGAACGTCTAAAACATTGTCAATTAATATTTGTGAAATAATTTTTTTTTTTTTTTGTAATTTAGAAGCGTAAGTAAAGGAATTGTCATATTTTTTATGATTTTCCTTCGCAAGAAAGATCGGTTTGAATCGTCTGGCAGAAAAAGAGCGGTTTGTATGAAATGTTTTATATTATTGAAATAATAATAGTAGAAATAACAAGAAAAATTGATTATTGTTTTATTAGAGTAATAAAGAAATTGATCTTTGAAATAATAAAAACGCGTGAAATAATTTAGTAGATAAAAGATATTTCGTACGAACGTTTAATATCTTCAAAATCAATTTTATTTTATTTCTTCTTTTGAAGTTCTTCTCGATGTTTAATTTTTGTTTACGCGGCAACTGTATTATTGTACAAAAATTGTTTTACTACTAACAAGGTAATCAACGTGGATTAAAGTGACAAATGCTTGTTAATAAGCACAAGTAGCATCCCAAGGGAGGCATAAATATTGCAGAATTGGGCCCAATTCACGTTTAATCATGCAAGGTATTGTTGCGGTGGCTGTACAGCACTGATCATATCTTAGTTGTACATTCTACTTGCTCAACCGTATACAGTCTCTTGTACAACAATAGCTGCCTCTATTCTACTTGTTCAACAATGGACTACCTAACTATACGTAGTTCTATTATGTGTGTGTAACCGTAAACGACCTGTGGTTGTGTTACAATAGACGATGTTACAATGCCA
The DNA here is from genome assembly GCF_000188095.3 of Bombus impatiens. NCBI lineage: Eukaryota > Metazoa > Arthropoda > Insecta > Hymenoptera > Apidae > Bombus > Bombus impatiens. Next base: position 112,551 of record NT_176616.1, on the reverse strand, counting down.
GCCCACTTACACACGATTCTATATTACTCGTCTGACTGCCACTGTTCCATTTTACTTTCCTGGTATGTGCCCTACCACATACGGTCCCAAACTACTAGTTCACCTACAAACGGCGCGTACTACTTAGTTAAGAGTAGTTAGTGCATAGTATGTATATTTAATAGTAATAATTAGCCGAACTTCGTAGTTTTGAAGAAAAAAGAAGAATTACAATTATCGAGTCTTCGACATTGATTTCGAACCAATAAGAAAATTAACAAGAGATAAGTATTCCAAAGATTCCAAGGTTTGTAATTCTGAATTCTAAGAGAAACGACTCCACGGTCCCAAATTGCTGTCTTTTCCATTTTCTAAAAAATTTTCCACAAAGATTTTTCAACTGCAGAACATCATACCATGCAATCAGTAGTATAAACCCGTATTTAAACCGACAATAACCATCCAGACACATTGTACAGATATCCAAAATGCCTTGTACCTTTCTTCGTCCCTCTCTCTCTCTCTCTTTCTATGATCCTCTCGTTCCCTGTTTCCCTCGCTCCATTGCCTAGTCTCCTCTTTGCACAGTCAGTCTCGTCCAAGCAGGGCTGAATACACACGCGACCTTACTACTGCTGAGAGGCAGAGGCTTCGCGTTAACTAAGGAAAGTCAATATTTAAGCCAAACTAGTTCTCCCCTCTTAAATTAACGATTTGCGTTGGACACGTCTGAATAGTCTCCGGTTACGTTTCCGCTTTTCAAGTCGGCCCGGTTACCTGACATCTTGCTGGTTCACGCATCACGTGCCACAGGTAAAGGGACAGAGAAAGATAGCTAGTGTACACATTTGGATGTCGTTCAAAGAGCCAAGAGTCGTGAGTTACATTTCAGGCCACTACCACACTTGCCGACGGAGTTAACTTTGCTTGTTCGGAGGAAAGAACGAGCAATTTTACGGAACATGGATCGGGGCCTCTCTTGAAGGATTCGCCGCGATAATGGCGGCACCAAGGTCATTGACGTCGTCGTCGAGATTTTCCGAGATCATACGCCGACTGCCACACGAACTTTGTATATTTTGTTCTAGAGGTTGCAATACGTTGAAGTGTAGATTAATTTTGCAAAATGTTAGACGCAATGTTAGACAGTATTTACGATAGTCATTTTTGCCAAATATAACGATAATATCGTTTTTATAAATAAAATGGTATTTGTGTGCTTTTTCTCCGAACATTCCAAGTTGTCTAAGTCATTCGCATTGTTAGTCATTCGCAACACTTTTTAGTCGATGAAATTTGCATTATTTTAATCGATCTAAAAAATATAGCCAAAAAGTGGATCATTGTTAGCCCATCGCAGTAATCAAAGTGTTAAGTATGTTGAATAGTATTTGATGATTCAATATTATTCTTTAATATGTATAATTGGGCTTTTATTTGTTCGCAAATGTTTATGTGACAAGATATGTGACAAATACGCAAAAATATTTGTAACGGAATACATCAGCAGGTCTCATGAAAATTTCGGGAAATAAACCTGAGAAATGTAATTTTGCTGCGATCCGTCATTTTCAAATTTCGCGAGATCTCGTTACTAAATGCTAATCACGTTTATTTGCGACGACGTGTTAGCAACTGAAGCTTCTATGAAATTAATCATACAAACAGCATTGAAGGACAACCGTTAAACTACAACTATAATTTATAATTTAATAAATTAGAACTATACTCGTCATCTCTTGCACGTTCCCTCGATCTCAAGGATATGTTAACGGATAGATAAAAAGATGCTGGAAACGCGCAAACACGTAAATAGACGACTCTCGGATGGTTTTAAAGATATTCAAATGAAAAGTAAAACCGTGTCAGCTAGCGCACTCCTTTGGTCTCAAAGGGGCTCGACTTTCCATCCTTTTTACTTACCTCGTTAAAACGCGAAAAGAAGACAAATTCTAAAAGGGCAAAGAACAGAGAAAAGACGAAGAACGCGTTCTCTCTTTAAGAAGAAAGACGCCTTTTCTTTTTTAACAGAAGAGAATATAAGATTCCACAGCCAGGCATCGGCCTTCAAATATACAGTTGAAAGCTTAATTCTAAGCGCGGCCGTGGTCGATTTCAAAAGAATTTCAGTCAGGCTCGGCTAATTAAAGGCGAATGGTCGGGCGAGCTTGGCGAATGACGATCCTTTAGGAAGGCAGAAACAGTCGTTGGTACGTCACGTGCAGCTGCCGAGTAACAGGAAAGTTATTGCTCGTATAGCGGGCCAGCCGGACAAATAGTGATAATAGTGGAAAGTTCGCGGCGGATACAGCCAGGCTGACCATGCACACGGCAACTCCACTGTCTGGCTGCGACCAACCTTTACCGCTGAATTATACGGCCGACCGATTTCCCGCATACGAATGTTCATTCCGATGCTTCCACGATCTGTTTCGATCGGTCCGGATCGCCAGCCATTTTAGTTATTATCCTTCCATTGATACAGCTACGTGAGGCTAAGTACGTAGACGGCCAGGGCGCGTTTCGTAATCGCAATGTTCCGTACATCTATTTATGGGGAAGCTGTTGAGAATTTTAGAGAGATATCGGAATGATTTCGTTGATATGGGAAATTGTTCCTTTTTTTAATTTTGCTCAACGCAGCGGAATATCGAAATTTTGTTTGTATTTTCTTTCATTATTTCTACTTGTTAAGAAGATTCGATTTTATATCGTTATTCTATCGTTTGATATTTAGACTCTATTTAAATTCTATCGTACGAGATTGTAATCGAAATGTCCCAGCGAAATGTATTTCTGAGAAAGTAGTTTTGCATGGGAATAATTTTGTTTCCTGTTGAGAATAAATTATTTCATTTTGGTTTCGAATAAGAGCGCTAGGTATCCGCATCTTTTTTATATTATTTCCTTACGTTTCTTCTCGTTAATGAAATTTTATGCAGAAGCAGTTGCACAGTTCTATAGCGCTGCCTCGGAATCATGTTTCTGCTATTGGAAATTTCTCCCAGTTTTTCTATTAGGTTGTCCGAAAAGTATCTTTCCTTCGCAAACGTGTTTTTTACAACAGTGCACCTTTATACAAACCAAGCCTGTGAAATGTCGCGGTGTTTATCTCAACAGAATAAAATGGATCTTTAGACAAAATAATATAAAACAAAAAACGTTGCGTGTCTATTACTTCCTCATAAAACTCTGCTTTTCTTTCGTCCTTTTCCTTTCTGTTAGTGAAATTTTACTTACAGGAAGACACTTAAATAACTTGAAAGATTTAAGATAAATGGTAGTAGTTTCAAAAGACAAATTGCACCAATGAGGAACTCAAAGAACTCGTCGGACTCGCAACTAACTGCTACTAGTGAAAACATCATCGAACGTGTCATTTCAGCAGCAGAGAAGCAAACACGTTAGCCGAGTCCGCTCGTACACTGGAATTTGAAACGGCGCGGCATTCGCAAATTGTTCGGAAGTCAATCGTCTAATAAAACGATGCGCCGCGAGCCATGGCGTGCCTTGAGAATTGGGTAAATAGTAATAACACTGGGAAACTTTCGACTTGATGGAATTCACCAGAGTGTACATTCCCGCGCACTCACAGCATTACAGTTGAATTATGCACGTTGCCTCTCAAACGTCTTCGGAGATGTTGCTGCCATCTTCCGCCTCCGCTCGTTTCCTTCAAAACCGCCCACGAATGTTCAACCCCTGTGTGTCAGACTGGCGCGGTTTCACCTCAACGTTAGAAAGAAGCGAAGGGTGGGTGGTTCTTTCGCTGGAATATTCAACGGCGAAACGGAATGCAAACGGACGAGCCGAAACGTAAACCTCGCGACGCGCGACGTTCTACGGGGAAAAGAGGAAAGCATTTGCTTAGGTGCACTTAGCGTGTCTGTGAAACGCGTGTATCCTGTGCGCGCTGAATTTCACCGGTGACGAATTTCCACGATCCGAGCTGCTTTTCCCTGGGTTCGTGTTACGGATCGCTCTTCCCAGTCGACGAACTGAATTTTGATCTTTGGGTTCTTTATTTTCATCTCCCTGAACGATATTGGAATCTATTGTTATTTATATTATCATTTGTATAGCGACAGTATAGAAAATTTCACTTTTATGATTTTAGTACTAAATAATACTGACTTAGTTATAGTCTTAATATTAGAAGCAGCGATAGTTAACACGAAGTTATTTCTACCAAAACCAGCCAAAATGACTGGTCTTTAAAAAATACGTAATAATAGAATATTTTTATATTTATTGATTTATTACTTTCTTACATTTTTAAATTGTCCTAATCTACTAATCAGAAGTCGTGAAGTCTATTCTAATTTAAAAGTGTGAGTGTCAAGCAGCGCGATCGCGTTGTTTAAATTCTGTATCGAAATGTCGCAGTACATTTTAATGGACGACTGACGTATTTTGTATTTCATTGCTGTCTTGAAACAAAACTTGAAATACTTATAAACTAATAATATGCAGAATATAGATGTAAATTCTATAGAATTTCGAACAACAACAGACGGTTTGACTTTCCTTGTGTTTACTGGGAGTCGGTCGAACAATATAAATAGTGAAGGACTGGGACTTAGGAGAGAGAATAAAACAGGATTTCAAGAAGCTAAGATTGGAAAAAAAGAAGGAAAGCAAGTTAAAAGTTAGAAGGGGAGAGAGAAGAGAGATTAGAAGCAGAGAGTTTTTAGGAGATACAGAAGAAGACTTAGAAAATCGATTTTTGAGTTTCACGAATCGATCGCCTGATTTCCAAAAATATTACAACATTGCATAGATGTATTTCATAAAAATAACAAATATGACAAGCTATTATGCCGCTTGTTTCTCATTGCAATCGATTAAGACAAGCGCTATCGCGCTGTTGGACACTTTTCGACCATGTTTTTCCAAAGACCCCTGCGACTCAAACGGTCAAAGAATGAAAAATGTTGGAAACTTTGAATGATCCTAATCTACTAGTCAGCAGTTGCTAAGTCTGTTCTAATTTAATCATTTAGCTCAGTCGGACGAAAAAAGAAATCGAGTTCAGCTTCCTTTATATTTGTTCAGAATATCAGTCGCCATTTTCATAGATGTATTCTAATAATAAGAGAACGAGTACTGTGAGCTGTAAAGGATGAAATCAGAGAAGCTGGAAGAATTTTAGTACCACTCGTTGCAAAGATTAAACATCGACTGGAAGCTTCAACATTATTATCCTTCCTTAACTGGAAAAGATCGATGTTGAAACGTCAAACAGAAATTCTGTTTTCACCATCGACATCTCATGGAAGCGGAGATCGAGGAGCGCAGAAATAGGGAAACACAAAGGGAATGGAAAAGGGTGAAAAAAGGCGGAGAAAAATTGGAGAGGTTTCCACAGCGAGCAGCACCTGTGGAATTTCGCGATTCCCTTTGCCCACCGGCGGGGACTTGGAAACTCGTTTGCAGAAAGTCGCGCGGCCGCAAGTGGTTGCTACGAACAACCAGTCACTACAGTTAAAGAGATGGCTAACCGTCAAGTTTTCACTGGTGATTCGTACATTTTTCTTTCTTCTATTTTTTGCGATTATAGTGAGTATTATAGTGAGATTCGTTGGACGTGGAATACATAGAAGTTGCTGGGATATGATGTCGATCATTACGCCATGATGATGGAAATATGGAATTTTGTTTGGAAAATATCGATGGCCTTGAAATCTCAGAAAGAAAAATGTTTGATTCTTTGTAATATTTGCTCCTTAGAAACAAACAATTCTTTTCTCTGACATTCTTTCTTACGATCAAAAATAATTGAAATATTCAAAGTGATTGGGCGATGTTGTTCATTCTATATGTTGGATTTTTCAAGTAAAAGTCTGAGGTTTTTTTATATCAATTTCTGCGGATTCGGAGACTCTAACTGGTCTAGATAATATTTCCGATCGAATTGACTCGATGGACGACTCGCTACTTTTTGTTTAGGAATTTAATGGAACAGTTAATCTGTCCATATTTTCTAATAATCGCATAATAATAATTTATACGATAAGAAACTCTAAACTGTGCACCTTCGTCTTCGTCTCGTCTCACGATATTCCACCTCTCATCGCCGAGCTACCTCGCTTCACATACAAACATATGTACATATGCAGCAAAAAGGACTCGCTTTTGGCCACAACAGGCCATTTTTTCCAAGACCAGTCTCCAGGGTGGAAGGAGACTCCTTTCATCCTCCGTGGAAAACGAATTGGAGCGAGCGGCGCAGAAATTGTCTAGTCTGAATCAGCGAAAGGAGATGGTACGAACAGAAGTGATAAAAGAAGACGAAGAGGAAAGGACATCGCAGAAAAGGAAAAGAAGGACCATCGCGGCAAAGGCGATTTCCTGCAGTTTCGTTTGTTTCTCTCGCGATGAAACGAAAGGCGGATCCTCGTAGAGCCTTTTTAGCAGGTACATCTATAACAACCGGTAGAAAGGAGCGGGCAGAGACGAGACAAAAGAGAAAGAAACTAAAGAGAAGACGAGAAAAAGAAGGAGAGTTGGTTGCGAAAGAAGGAAAAGAGGTAAAGCAGTCAGTCCCCTTGGTACGCAGATTAGGACGACGTACAGTTGCTGCGGAAAATATTGAAACAGATACAGAAACGTTTTATGAATATATCGTGTGTTTCGTACGAAACATTCTGAAATTCTCATTAAACCGATGAAAATGGAACGAGACCGTTATGATTATATTGGTAAAGTCTGACGCACTTTCGCAAATATGTGCACGTAGAAGTTGCTAAATATTTAGCGAAGGTATATAGTACAGTAGCGGACAGAGGCTGAGAAGTATAAAAAGGACAGCCTAAATTCATAAAATAAATTTGTATTTAATGCGAGCAACGTATAATACCAGCGAGTAGATGACTGTTACCAATGGTAAGAAACTTTTATCACAAAAGTTACTAAAATTCATAGAATATGAAATTAAAACTTTTTCTTTATTCGCCGTTGTATTTGCGAAAGACGATAAAAGCGATAAAAGTTGAACAAATTCGTAGAATACGAAGACAGGAAAGCAGCAACGCAGGGGCTTCAAAATTGAAATTTGAAAGAAGAATGCACACGATCTGCAAAAACGTATAAAATATTCAAAGAATAGCAATATGTCTTATCAGTTATCAAAATCGGACGTTTCCGTTTAGATTCTGCTCTTTTAATTGTTTAGATTCTACTCATTTAAATGCACGAAAATATAAATTTCCATCGAAATCCACAATCTAATCATCGGAAATAAAATTCAACGATCACAAAGAAATGTTGGAAAGGAGTTAGGAAGTAAGAATACTGTGGAATATAGAGACGCGAATATAAAGGACAAAGCACAAAGGCTTCAAAGTGAAATTCGAACGCGTTACTAGCCATCTCAAATTCCCTCTATCCCCAGGTAATCCGCGTTATCAGAGTCTGACGTACACCGTGGAAAACGGCCCTAAAGACGCGCATTAACATCGAGCGAACGAAACTTTCCTAGCCATTTCACTTAATTCGTACGTTGGCGTTGGCCCGTGCGGTGCGTAGCTCGCAAAAATTGTCCTCGTTGCAATTACATAAGCGACTTATCTCGACCGCTTTCCAGAAACCTTCATTTTGCTAACAAGACTCTCGAAGGACTCGTAAAAAGTGAAACCAAGGAGGATTAAGCAATGAAAACTGTCGGACTACGCGAGTCATCTTGAAACGCACCTTTGTATTTAGTCATTCGCGGTAATCGTCCATTCCGACCGCCCATTTACATCACGTTATCCTTGTTAAGAGAAAAGTAAGAAAGGCATTCAAGTGACTAGCATTGTTCATAGAGAAACCCGAGATACAGTGGCTCGCGAGAATATTTGAATATTTAGCATAGAAAATGTTTAGGTATGTGTAATATCGTGCGTGTTATATACGAAAACATGTTGAAATTTCAGCAGATATATTCGATTGTCCGAAAAGTTTCTTTAGTTTCATAAGGTGATAATAGATGAATAATAATTTCTGTTTTATATTATTTTATTGAATTAGGTATGATCCATTTCGTTCTATTTCTATTATTATGTTCGTACATAATTCGATAAACTAATATAAAACAAAAAACATTGTGCGTCTATTATTTCCTTATCAAACGAAAGAAACTTTTCGGACAACTTAATACAAGGAAAGAATGGTAGCACATCCAAACCAGCTGGCTGCTGAAGCGAGCAAAACTGTCATAGAAAGAAAACTAAAGAGAAAACACCCCACTGCCCTGACTAAAGAAATAAAATAGTCAAACTCGAAGATGATATCCCGCTGGTGGTAGCCATCCACATGTTATTTAGCAGTTAAGTTAGAAAAATTTACCAAATGTCCAGCTGGACAAATTGTAAAGTACAAATTAAATAATAAAAAAATATTTCAGCAGATTTATAATGAAACACGATTGGTACGATTATATTTGGCAGATTTGAAAGCAATCTGAAAATTCATATGCAAATGACAAGATATTGATTGCATATCGAGTACGACATCAGTACACAGCATGAACAATCGTCTTGATCTTATAACAAATACCACAATATCAGATAATCGATAGTATAAATATTTCTGTAATCTCTACGAAATACACATTCGTGGCAAATATCTTGTAATTTCCATATGTAGTTTTAGATTTGTTTCAAACTTCGCCAGTATAACTATGGTAATCCAGTATCGTAACACTACTAATACAATTTCGAAATGTTTCGTATTACGCATCGTATATTCATAAAGGTTACGTCATTCGTATAACGCGTAATATATTCATGAAGGAATTGCAGAAATTCTTGAATGCTACTGTTCACGGTACAATATCGGATGCGGAAGTTCGTCTCTTGGACGGTTGGAAAGGAGAAAAGACGCGTGGGTCAACATGTCGAGAAACGTCCGCTGGAATTCTGACGGCTCACCTGTTACACCTTGATCCGAGGAGCGCCACAGGGATGAAGATGCAGTTACAGTCGTTTCTCCGTTTCCATCCCTTGTTCTCTGAACGACCGGAACTTTTTCAAGCGCGAAAGAATTTGTCTTTCGAAGGACTGCCTCGGAAGTTCTGCCCTCTTTAAAGAGACACAGAAACGACCTTTCGTTCCTCCTCCTTCTTCGCCTCTTTCTTTTTCAAAATTCCGACGACATCGTTGGAACTTTTCCACCAACTGGCTATTGCTCGAATATTTGTCTCCTAAGTGACCGTGCCTTCTACCCGAACAAAGGAACGAGAAGAAAGAAGGAAATCCTTGGGATTCGAGGGAGATTCAAAAATGCCCTTTAACACTGTCGTCCAGTTATCTGTCTGAAGGTACTTCTTTCATCTCTTTCGTAAGGTCGCGAAGAAGAAGCGAGAATCGCCGTCTTCGATTCTTTGATCCTTGCGATTCGATGGAAGTTAAATAAAAGTGGAAATATCCTGACTGATAAATATGTAAGCGTCGTTTAGGAATATTACGAACGTCGATAAAAAGCGATAGTTACAACTTTTGCTTCATAATTTCTATTCAAAACTCTGACGTAAACGATCGGCCATCGATGTAAAATTCAAACACAAAATGCAATTTGATGAGAACAAGATTTCACTGTTGTAACGTTGAATACCGTAACGATATAGGATCTGTATAACGCGAAACTGATAGCCTCGGAAAAAGCAGAGTCGATCAACTTGTTTTCTAAGATGCTGAGATAGCTTCCGCCTAAACGTTATATTTCAGGTCGTACGAGGAAGGAAAAAGATCTCCCGAGAACTATTTCATTCGTCCCCTAGAAAATTCCATCGTTTCAAAGCTTTACCACTCTGCTCTTCCAAAACGTCAGGGCAAAGGTTTTTCCGAAGCACGAATGTCCTTTTTTTCTTACCAAGGACCATTTGTTAAATCATCAGGAAAGGAAGAAGAGGAAGCAAAAGAAGTAAAAAAGAAAGGACAGGAAAGAAGCGTTTTATCGCGATCGTACAAGATATCCTTCAGGATGGTCCTCTACAGGCTTCCCTTCTCGTGTCCAGCAGCGATAGAAGGTCTCGTTTCGCATTCGAACGATTCATTGGCACCGCCGTCGTTCCACAGATCGATCGCTTTCGTTCCTCCGGCGTCAATCCACCTCGTCGTTCGAAAAAAGGGCGTCTGAACGGTTTGCTTTGGAAACGACAGACCTCGAAAGCCGCTGCCTTCTGCGTTTTGTACACGGGAATTTGTCGGCCATTGCGGTTCCCAGTCCCGTGTCTGTCTCTTCGTCGACGTTGTCTGATGTTCTTGCTCTGGATCCCGAGAACCAGGGAAACGAAACGGGGAAAATGCCAGGGATCCTTCGTGTTACGCTTTTTCAAGTTTTCTCAGACAAATGGAAACCATAGTGTCTTTTAACTTAAACGGATTATTCCTCTGGAAATTTCTTCTTCCCGCAGAGTTCCGCGAATTATACAGTTTGTGTGTTTCGCGATACTTCGCTTTAAAGACTTATTAGGGTTATTCTTCATTTTCCGCGATGATACGTACCGTGATATTGCCTTTTAAGTAGATTATTCCTTCGGAAGATTGCTTTTCTTTTTGTGCAATTGTAAAGATTCGAGTTGCTGGATTTAGCTCTGTGTTTTAAGACTGCCGACGAAATTCGTTGAAATTTGTTGTGGCTGTTTTTCGATTTTTGAAATTATGCTACTACGTATACCATCGATATACCGCCCGTGTAGCGTTATTTTCTTAAGCAGGTTAGTTTCTCGAAAATGTATTTTCTCCTTGCGGAATCCTTCGATTTGCAGATCGTTCAGATTTATTACGCGTACTTGTTCTTGATATTTAACACTGTTATACACTACACGTGGATTTAAGTAAATTTACAAGTTTATTGAAAAATGCAACAAAGTTTTCGTAGCTAGACAACAGGAGAAAGGACAAGATCCACGAACAAACAATATCCTGAGCGTGTCATTTTGAATACAAGCTCGATCGTCCATACAGACAAACAAATTAATCATACATACACCAACGTCAATACAAACGCTAAATACCTCGGCAAAATCAAATTACGCTTTATTATACAAAAACGTAAATTTCACGAGTATATTTGAGCAGATGGACCGTAGAAACGAAGCTGGCAAATTGGCGTAACCAGCCTGGGCTTTTCGGTGTTTCTATCCCACTGTGGTTTATGCAGGATTTGCAATTTCTCGTGGGTAGAATGGGCTTGCATAAGCCGGCGAGAGCTTTATGGTCGCCGAGTTTATTAGTTTCTAACCTGCGGTCCAGTGTAACTGGCGTGGCGCGAGAGCTTTCCCTATTGCGACTCTTTCGCCGCTACAGATTTCACAGTTTCGAACTCTGCTACGGACGATGGTACGCAGCTACGCGGGCTTTCCACTTTTGCACCGGCCAAGTCTCGCATTGCACGAGGATCCCAGCGGACAGAAGAATTCCAATCTCGCTTTGCCGCGACCTGCATCTCCATAAACTTTCCAGTCAACGTACCGAGGTCTCCGGACTCTCCTGCCGCGCACGAAATCTCGTTCTGCATCCGTTTACGCGATTCAAACGATCCGTTTCAACGTTTGTTGAGAATCTTTCGCTGGCGTGAAACGCGAGTTTATTTTGGCGAATACTTTTACTTCCACTCTAGTCGCGCGCATAATAAAAGTTAAACAAATAGACTGTGGACTCTGTTGTTATTCCCATGGATACGTTGAAAAGGAAGGGTGGAAAGTTTATTTGCCTGTTGAACATTATAAAAACTGTACTATACTTGGGATATTTTATTGGGTTGGCAACTAAGTGATTGCGGATTTTGTCGTTAGGTGGTATTGACCAAATCCGTAATCACTTAGTTGCTAACCTAATATATGTTTTTGCATATCTGTTTTCTATGTTTTGCGAATTTTATGAATTCTTGCGTCTTTCAATTTTCCATAATTGCGTAAAAAGCCGCGGTTTGTTATTGAAATTTAAAAGAGACGTAGAGGATCGTGCGAAAATCTTAAATCATCTGTAATTTATGTTGTCTCCACCCAAACCTCGACTTGGCGTAATGTAATTCGGACCAACCTCTGACTTTATGGTATATTTAATGGTACATGCTATATTTAAGGTTTTATGTGTATTTTAAAGGAATTGTTTTGGAGATAGTAATTTGCTCAAGAAATTCAATACCAAGCTGTTATTATTTAAATTGATGATTAAATTGGGCGCTACCATTTCAGGTAATAGGAATATTAAGCGACCTATTTTTCATCTCAATTTATTGAATTTTATTCAATAAATTTATTCAAGCAACATTTCGATCTGTAATTGCTCTCTATCGGATAGCAAATGGAAATTTTGATTGTTTCATTCGCTTCATATCGGGACAGTTTATCGTTGCCACGAGCTTTATACTTATACAGTATTATCTTACGTATATAAAATTTTGGTATTTCCATTTAGATACGTACCATTACATCTGATAGAAAATTTATTGTCAAAGTTAGTGTATAATCGTTAAATCATGGTTGACATATATTCTCATTCCATTACGACACTTTATATCATCTACTTTAAATGAAACAGCAGCTCACCGACTCCTATAATTTTGATATACGTTTCAAACTATTCAGAATATTATCTTGCTAATTGATATTCACATACAGTGGCAGATAAAAGCTATAGAATAAGAAATGTAAAAAGATATTATAATTTTATGAGAATGAATTTATATTTAATAAGAGCAACGAATAAATATGGCATACAGCAAAGAATAAACGACAAACAGCGGTATGGTAAACAAATGTTTAGTGTAAAAGTTAATAAAATTCATAATGTACGTTAAAGTTTCTTTTATCCGCCACTGTATATCCTAAAAGCATATTCACTGAAAATCCACACACGCACACAAGCAACGTGCTAATCACAACAGCGATTAAATCCTATCATCTGGAACCATCTCTTGTCATTTACACGTCTTTCGTGCCTAACCGTGGCAATGAGTGAAATTTTCTATGGCGACCGAAGCCTTGGAAGATTAATGGGTCGCATACGGAGAAACGTGGACAAAGAGGCGCGCGTACGTCGATTGATGGCCGCGTCATAATTTTCATCGGGCATCCCAACCGTCGATTTATAATGACAGACACGCGGCGCGCCTCGGTTCTTCAAACGTCATCGATCCTGCGTCCCGATGAATCGCACGAACCGGGCCATCTGTCACTTCCCACACCGTGAAACGGTGCGAGGATTCTTCGACACGTTCCGTGTCGGCGGATTTTTTATTCGGATTTCAGGAAACCTAGTTTTAAAGTCGGAACACGCCTAGTTTAGCGTTTCGAAAGTTAAATTTGAAAATAAATATTAGCGTGGAATGGCAAGTTCTCTTTCGTCAGACGAAAAATTATAGAAAGTTATTACACGCAGTGAATATTTAAATAATTGTTCGAACAGCTTGTCGATGTTCGATGGAAAGTGTCGCACGTTTATCCGTGTGATTTTATTGATCTTTACGCTTCTGTGTGAGTTTCGTTCGATGGCTGTCGCAGTTTTAACATTCTGTTTGACCCGAGTATTTGTTTTTGGAAAGGATTAGTAATCGGATAAAAATAGACGAGAGTTTAGAGAACCTGGCGAATAAAAATTTATCGCCTCGGTTGCTATTGTTATTTCTTAGTCGCTTATCAAACTATGTAATACGATAATATCGAATTTTGATATTAATCTTTTTTGAGCCCTCTTGTAATTTTCATAGTCTTTTAACGCTTTGACTGTCACGCCGAAATCACGTGTTTCGCTCAGAACGCCACGGCGGTATTTTTATTATTCAAAACATATAATGGCAAAGTAATAATAAATTGATGATGTAAGACAACATTCTTCCCCGATGGACCGTTTATCTTATTGGTGGTCACGGGTGACCACCGTGGCAGTCAAATTGTTTTCCTTCCCTTTCTTTCCCTTTTATGATTTGGTTTCCTATAAGTAGATTTTGCCGTGGCGATTTCCTATGATTCTTCACATTTTTTGTTTTCTATAGAAAAATCACGTTTCTGTATTCCTCGCTACGATCTTATGATATCTTCTTCCCCCTCCCCCCCCTTTTTCCTGTTCTTTATTTGAAGTCTATATTATATTCACGTTACGTCTGTGTCCTCGGTTTAATATATGAAGGTTTGACGAGAAAGAACTGACGTAGGTTCATAAAGAAGAATCGAAAGAAAGAAAGATCAAAGTTATTCGTGTAAGCGCGGACTACTCTGGCAGAATGGAACCAAAGGATATTAGGAAAATGCTCCGAAATTGATTCTTGAACTCTTTCGCAATATCATAGGCTTTTTATACATATACCGAGTAGTTTAAAGAATTGGAACAAGTGCTACTTCGCTTTTCTTTGTTACTGGGAGAAGGTGTTACAGGGAAAATGTGAGACGATACCAAACAGCATATTACATGTTTTATATGAAATCAATTCGTCACTGTAAGTGCAAAATATATCTACTGTTCGTCATTTATGTTAATTTCAGAAACAAACTTAATCCTTTAATTGTTTTCTAAAAAAACATTCTAAAATCTAAGTGATCAAAAATTCGCGAAATTCTTCACGGAAATGTTCCTTGAATATGGCAGATTTATTTAAATTACAATGTTATCGATGTAAAAAGATGAATATTTTCTTGCAATTCGAACGTTATATCTTACGTTCTTAACGCGATAAGCAATGTAAAACTCAGACGTGAAAGGAAGTAAATTTGATGATTTTATAACAACGTGGTTGCTTGTTCGGACAAAGATGATTGGCTGACTGTGTTCACGTTTCACACGTTAAAGGGTTACACGCAAGAAAGCCTCGGTTGACGAAAACACATCTCAGAATTCTAGAAATAGCTGCTGACGTTCGAACGAGTAAGCGACGTACGATCCGATACAACGTAACGATCGCGGAGGAAATAATTTTCGAATCGAATTAATCCTACCGCGCGTGAAATGCAATTGCAAAAGTTGGCGTAATGGTAACGGTGTAACGAAGTTATTTCGGGTTGGTTTGCAGCGCTAAGAGCATCGAGAAGGCCGAACTTGGGTCCATTGGGTGTAAAACATTTTAGTGGTTGAATCGAACAACAAGACGAGATTAGGTTAGACGAGGATGACGAGTTTAAAACGGAAGAACGAGCACGAAGGTTTGGCTTCTGGCTCGAGTGAAACGTCAACAACCATAATCTGATGTGAAAGGATGATGGCGGCGACGACGTCCTCGTCTCGAGTAGAACGAAGCTTAACGCCACGCGAAGGTAGTCTTAATGTGAGAAACGTTGCAGACGAAATTGCGAGCGCAACGAAGACCAAAGGTTTTCATCGTGTCAAATTGGGCGCGCGAGCTTTTTTAGTTTCTCTATTGCACATTTTTATTTTTAATTCTGCTCATTTTTGTCGTATGCAGTGATCCACGCAATTGCAGCAAGTTATGGATTTTTTTTCGATTACGATGGAAAATACATGTCGGAAGAATTATTGCAAAAGAACGTCCCCTCCGGAACATCTGTTTCGTGAACGTTGCTTACATATCGCAGGTGCGCGTTGTATACACAAATGATATTTTATTTACGAAATTCGGTAGCTCAGCTTTCGCAAAATTTCGCAACCGTTTCGATAACAGAAGCCATAATTCCAGTTATCAGGTTCGCACGTTACATCAACATTTTCATTATTACTCTTTTTATTATTATCTGTCCAAAAAGTACAGCGTAGGAGTAGCATTTCTCTTGCACGCGAAAGAAAAGCAGCATCGAGTGTTTCTTTCCAGGATGACGGAGGCGAAAAGTTGCACAGGAGGAGGAGAATCTCCTGCTCCGTTGTCATCCAGTGTTATTTCTTACTCTTCGAGTTGCTTTCATTTCATTTCTCACCAATTTTTCGTCACTCTGCTCGAACGCCGATAGATAAATACACGTTTCATCCCTTTACCTTCATCGCGAATGCGATAACACTCGCGCGAAATATCCGGTTTCTTCGCGGAACAGACGTCAATTTTTGTTGCAATTTTGCTTTCATTTGACGAGATCGAAATCGACTTCGTTCAATGAAATAAAAGACAAATACTCTGAGAGTATTTACGTTACATTAATGGCCATTAATGAATCACGCACGATACATGCGAGCGGTTCAGAAGCAATGTATCGATCAACGCCATATATCGAAAAGTAGAGAAAATCGACGATGTCGTAAATATTATCTTTTAAATTTACTTTAAAATTTATTATCGTTCGCGATAGACGAACTCACGGAGTACCTTTGCTTCTTAACAATCTACCATTAAAGGTGTGTAATTATTACCATTAATACTATTGAGATATGTGTAATTTTGTGTGCTACATCGGATTAGCCGTGTAGTAGTGATACACAAATATGAGTATGATCGTGTGGCAGTATGTGCGTGAGCAGCGTCTCGTAGAACAGAAGAATGCAACTGTTCCGTACGCATGGTGTTGGAAAGATGGTGAGATAAAAAGAGTGCAATGAATAAATTAGAGTCGCTACAATCGAAGATACTCAGAAGAATAATGAACGCCCCATGGTATGTCAGAAACGCGGATATACGCAAAGACCTAAAAATACCAACGGTCAGAGAAGAAATCGGCAGATACGCAAAAAAATACAAGAAAAGAATGGCAACACATCGAAACCAGGTGGCTGCTGAAACGAGCGAAACTCTCATAAAAAGAAGACTAAAGAGAAAACACCCCAGTGACCTCACTAAAGAAATAAAGTAGACAAACTCGAAGACACAAACACTGAAGCTACTACTTAAGACGAAACTATTTTTACCAAAACCAGTCAAACTGACTGGTCTTTAAAAAATACGTAATAATAGAATATCTTTATATTTATTGATTTATTGCTTACAAAAGGAATTTCATGTTACGTAGTACACTTTTTGATGGTCTCTAAATGAGAATTGGTACATTTATAAAATTGTACAACCAGTCATTTTAACTGGTACTGTAGTTCTACTATTAGCATCATGGTCGATCCGGAATTTGCCTGATAACTAACACCATCGTATTGAATGATACGCGTGTATAAAAATTGTAAAAACGCGTGGGAAGTTGTACAAAACGAGGAAACTGATTAATTCGGGTTCGGTAAACAGATTTTAGCAGCCTTTTACACTTTGACGAGTACCATTCATTTTGACTGGCATTGATATAAGTAGCCATGATACAGAATTATTTTGATTTTGAATAAATAGAAAAAAATAAATAAAATTCATTATATTATTCCATTTACATCACAGAAAACATCCCACTGATCTCACTAAAGAAATAAAATAGTCAAACTCGGTGATGGTTACCCCGCTGGGGGTAACCATCCACATGTTAATTTGCAATAAAGTTAGACAAATTTACAGAATGTCCAAATTGTAAAGTGCAAATTAAATAATAAGAAAAAGAGTGCTGAGAGTATCTTGTAAACCACATATTAAATAAATATGAAACTATTTTAATATCATTTCTACGTGTAATGTAAGTGTTCCTATTTACTTATTTCACCCACTAAAATCCACAATTTTGAACAAGTACAATGGCACAGTTGATCAATTTTACTAGCAAAGAGCTAGAAATATGAATTTGCATACATATCCGCAGCCTAATACGTAGGATTCGTGGCCAACCACGATGAACGAGGTCAAAGACCAGGAATGCCGTACGAAAGTAATAAAGAAGAGGGTGAATAGCGAGGGACAAGAAAGTAAGCAAGAGAATCGAAGGGTGGTAGCTGGAAGATAGAGGAGTGTGCTCGTCGACGAGAGACAAGACAGAAGGGGGAGCCGGTATAAATAAAGAGGAAAATACAAAGGGGTGGGGAAGGAGAGTGACAGAGGGATCAAAGGCAGCAACGTATCGAACAAAGGGAAGCATAGAAGCGACAAAGATCAGAGGAGGAAGAAAGAGTACCTTGGGTGAGCAAGTCGAGGGAAATTAAGCAATTAGTAACTTTGCACCGCGGTAGCTCTCGACGAGATTTGATTATGTTTTCGGTTTAAGCTCTACTGCGAAACGAGGGGGTTGGTCTGTTCCTTTTCCGCTTTATTGCGCATCTCTTCGGCAGAATTTCATGTACAGTAGATGGATGGACACAGTGCTGAGCAAAAGTCTTGGGCTACAAAATGAGTATGATATTTCAATATCGTATTGATGTTTCAAACAGAGAATTAGAATTGTCTGTGAGAGATGTTGTCGGATAATTTTCTCATAAACTCGTTTTATATAAACTCGGCTTATGTGTAAACGTTCCTTTACATTTTTAGTTGCTCGAACAATTTATTCACATTCTTTCACTTGCTTCCTCGCGACTTGTTCTCAAAATCATTCCGTATGACTTTCAAGTATGCTGTAGGCGTTCATTCGCAAAAATAGCAATTACACGAAACAACAACATCGAAATCATTCGACTTCTTTCTCAAATCTTTCACATCGTTCGATACAATTAACAGTTTCGAAAATATTTCGGCCTTCAGCGTCTTAACTGACTTCCCAGTGTGTGTTTCGTAACATTTGTAATTTAAAATCTTATTCATCTAAAGTGTTTTTAATATTGTAGTGTCGTGAATAAGGGGTATCGTGCGAATTATAAACAAGCGGTTGCTGAGCATGTACGTGGTAGGGCTAAAACAAGAGATATGAGACTAAGACAAACGACAAGGGGTTGTTAAGGGACGATAAACGAATTAACAGCAGTATGAGTTGAGAAGCCGGAGAGTGCGTTGCGTTGTCGAGATAGTGTTGTTAGTGTTGTTAGAGAGAGTTGAATCTGTGTTGACGAGAATTGTTAATTAATTATCTAGTTGTTTTAATTATTATACGTTGTTGCAATTAGTTCATGTTAAATACCCATTGTTTTCTGTTTAATTAACATCCGTTTAATCCATTTATCATTAATAATCTAATTATAATAGTTTACGATATTACAATATATTTATGACGATGAACGCCTAAATTTAATTCCTACGTATAACAGTGTGCGAGAATATTTTCTAAAAAGCAGTTGCTTGCTATTATACGATCAATGGGAGACTGTAGGTGACCTAAGAGACTTTTGTACAGAACTGTAGATGAGGAGAAGGAGGATGGCAGCCTTTAAGAGGTGGCTTTCGCTCGGTCGACGTATATCCACAGCCGCAAACTCTAAAGGGGCAATACGTGCCTCGAGCGCTGCGTCCCGTCCGCTTCTATTTCTTCGTTTCCGCGCTTCTGTCATCCCTTATTGTTCTTCGATTCTCGCGCTCCTTATTGCATTTCCTCGATTCTTCCATGGGAACGTGGAGGTGAGAACACAAGCGTTCGACACGCTGGAAACCATGTGGCGACGATTGAAGATCGATCGTTGGCGAGGACCATTGTGCCACCACGAAAGGTCGTAGCGTACGTTAAGGCTCACAGAGGAGGAATCTGTTGGCTAGCCGGGTAATCGTGATTTTAAGCGTGAATTCAAGTGAAATTAATCGACAGATTTATTTGTAGGTTTTTTATTTCTATCCGTACCTCGCCAGACGGTTTTTCTTTAAAAAGGGTAAAAACGTTGTTTGGTTTATTTTGTTATATGATTATTGATACGTGAACCGTGTGGATGTCTTTTGATAGAAAATGATAGAGAATTATTATTTATATTATTATTTATATTTTATGATTATATTTTATGATTTATATTTATATTGGAGAATATTTATTGTTTATTTATATTTGGAACATAAAGTTTAATACAGTAACCGAGATAATGATAATTATTAAAATACTAGAGTGTAGTAGAAAGTCCGATGAAGCTCCGATTAATTAAGTTTTGTCCGATTAATCTGTCTGTAGGATACGAGCAAGTTGTTTCAATATTTATTATCTATTGTACGAAATCGATATGCCGCGACTTAATAAAACTTTTACAACACATGTTTATACAATATATATAGATACACAAATATAGATACATTGCACGTACAATTTTTATAAGAAAATACTTCAAGTTATATGGAAAAATCATTGCGTGTCTAAATTTCCACGTAAATTTTGCCAATATTCTATGAGTGGAAGTGAGACGAAAATGTGAAATAAATATAAACTTTTAAAAGAATATACCTTTATTAAGAAGTTACAATAAGAATCTGAAATACAAAGGAAACGATAATGAATTTATTTTCAATACGATAGAAGGCAGAAATAGATAAATGATAGTTGATATTGTATTTCTGAATCAAGCATAGGAAATTAACTAATAATAAATATTAAATTGGTTTGTCGAATATATTTAATGGTACATCGAATATTATTACGTGCCTCTATTTCCACATTTCGAAGTGTTAACTTTGTCGATATAAATCTACCACCAATATACCATTAAATTAATTCAGACTTTCATTATGCGAAAGTATGAATACGCGTGCTTGATGATGCGAATCTATTTACACAGATTATTTAATTTATATACAAATGAGACATTAATTCACAATGGATTCAGATCGTATTAACACGTAACGTAATTATCATCTATCTATTTCTGCCTTCTATTGTATCAAAAAGCAAAATAATTGTTATTTCCTAGACAACTTTATGATCAACTTTGTAATTGTTGAGTAAAATTTACAAAAGTTTCTGTTCGTGTGTTTTTATACGTTAGCAAAATTTTGAACATGAAAGCTAAAAGGTAGAATGTCAATTAACGTCTATTTATACACAAGTTTAATACTTTGCTCTGCAAAATTATATACCGAAGAAACGACAGAACGTGAACATTTTCTGGCTTGTTCTCGCGTGTTGGGAAGATATTTTCTAAATGAAACTCGTTCTTTACTTAGTTTTCACGTGCACATAGAACTGCATTAAAACCAAATCCTTTCTCACGAGTTTCTTCTTAAAAACTTTCAGCTTCAAGAGCTCGTAATCAATTTATCATTTTCACGTTAATAAACAAGTCGTTATTTGTTTGCTATACACACACGCCTGCAGAAACCACGTAGAAACAAACAATGCTTTTCGATTAAAATCCCAGTCACGCAATAAATTCTTGCAATACGAACAAAAAAAAAAAAAAAAAAAAGAAGCAAAGAAAGAAAAAGAAGAAAAATCCATAAAAATTAGTCTTCTCACAGTTTCCACGTTGATTTTCTCTCCACAGACCAGCGTCCCGGTTTGCTTTATCGTTCTAGTCGGTTCGTTTCGAACGTTAAAACGCGAGTCTAATACAGAAACGGACATCTCTTGTCAATTAAAAGCCCAGCCAGGCAATAGAATCTTGCAATAAGAACAAAGAAATTCAAAACCATAAAAATCGAAGTCTTTCTACAATTTCCAGTCTGATTTTATTTTCTTCCTTTCATTTATTACCATATTATAGAAACAAATAACCCTTATCGATAAAAATTCCAACCAGGCAATAAATTCTCGCGACATGAATCCGTAAAAACGAAAGTCATCTCACGGTTTCTACGTTGATCCTCTTGTCTTTTATTTCTCAACAGCCAGCGTCCCGGTTTGCTTTATCGTTCTCGCCGGGCCGCTTTGGACGTTGAAACGCGAATCGCGTGGTGTTGCGTCGCGATGCAAACGGCGCGTCGCCGGCGAAAAACCAGACTGACGAACGTAAGAATTAAAGTGGCCGTCCCCTCTGAGAGGGACGTTGCTTCTGGCGTTGCTTTTAAGAAGTCACAGCACACTGTCCCCTGCAAACTTCGCCGTTAAAACGTGGCTCTAGAACGTTCCGTCAAGCTGCATTTCCTCCGCCCTCTGCCCCGTTCACGACCCTTCTTCCTCCGGCGTACTTTTGCATTATTCCCAACTCCGCCGTTTCCGACGCAGTTTGCCAGAAGACGGCAAACTTTTAAGAACGCTCGATGGAGAAGAATTTCGAATGTAATTACTAACCGTTTTCTCCTTGTTTGCCTCAGAATTGACCCAGGCTACTTCGTTTCCTGTAGCTTCTTTCTTACTGTGGTTTCCACCGGGATGGAGCAGTTCTTCCGGCCAAATGAACGAGGAAAATATGGAATAGCTTGAGAACAAGGTTCGGAGCGAATTCTTTTTTTTTTGGAGTCTGTTCAAGTAATTACTTCTAGGAAAACTCTATATCTTTTTCCTTTTGTGTACTCCCGACCTGGACACCGCTGTTACCAAGAAAATAGAATTTGGTGAACGAAAAGGAATTAAAAAAGGAGAGGTCCGTATTATTGTGCTGTTGAATATGAATGTTGTTTTGGGTTAGAAAGTTTGGAAAGAAAAGAGCTATATGTAGATTTCTATTGCTGTTTCTTGTAACTTTCAGCTAGAGTTACACACCAAGGTTAACTTTACTATAAATATACGAACGTGCTCTCTATCTTCTTCCTATTGTATTGTAACACTGCTAGAGTGAGGATCTGCATCGGCATACACTATACCTGTACTTGTACTTACTTCGATATATATTTCTATTACAAATTCATTCACGCGTTTCTCTATCAGATAATCTCAAGAGAATTGATAGGTGGAAAATTAGGTGATTGACGAGTCGGTGAATTTCGCGATGAAAATAGGAAGAGTTTGGAAGAATTAGAGCAAGGATTAAAGGAAGTTACAGAATGAAGATAGATTATGATCCTTTGTAATCCAATCTTTTTTGTCTTTTATCAAAGTAGATCCCCCCTTGGTCTAATTAATTTTAGGACGATGATGGACGATTAGCAGACGAATTTGTTTATGTCGTATTTTTCATAGGATTTTTTTAAATTTATTTATCCTTCTTGAACGGTATTAAGAAAATTTATGGAATGGCTGGTATCAAGGAGAGTAGGAAAGTATTTGGGTGAATTACGTCGCCGTTTGCCGGTCTACTTCCACAGAATATCAATTGTCCTGCGAGATGTGTATCGAACTTTTGAATTGGAACTGAAATACTGACAGAAAATTTGTAACGTTAGATTGTCATTCTTCTGTCACTGTAATGTCACTTTCAATCTAATCGTAAGAACATAAATGATCACTTAAAATATCGTTTTGAACTTGCGAGTTGACATCTAAATGGATGCAGCAAATTTATCATGCTGACAATGAGTTCAGATTCTGGAATCGTTCATCATGCTGACAACGAGTTCAAACTATAGAAAACTTGTGATGTCAAATTGAGCTTCGACTAGAGCCAGACAAATCTGTTATTAAGTATTACGAAATAACTGGATATTAATTTCACGAAATGCATCGAGCCGATCGCAACGATATTCTCAGAAGCGAAGCGTTCTTCACCAACTACTTCCATCGATTTAAACGACAACCGTCAAAAGTTGCCAAGTTAAAACAAAAAAAAAAAAAAAAAAAAAAAAAAAGAAGAAGAAGGAAACGGACGTACAAATGCTTCAAGTAGCTACGATTAATCTTTTAGAGTGGCGGTGAACTCGACGACGAAAAAAGGAGAAATAAAAAAGGAAAGCGAAGAGGCGAGGAAAGGGAAAGGAGGCGTTCGTTGTCTTTACGAATTGAATCGAGTTCGTCGAAGCGGCGAGGCGGATTTAAATAAGGGGAACCGTAAAAAAAAAAAAAAAAAAAAAAAAAAAAAAAAAGAAGAAGAAGGAAACGGACGTACAAATGCTTCAAGTAGCTACGATTAATCTTTTAGAGTGGCGGTGAACTCGACGACGAAAAAAGGAGAAATAAAAAAGGAAAGCGAAGAGGCGAGGAAAGGGAAAGGAGGCGTTCGTTGTCTTTACGAATTGAATCGAGTTCGTCGAAGCGGCGAGGCGGATTTAAATAAGGGGAACCGTCTCGCGGATGCAAATTAGAGTTTGCTCGAAAGAACGTAATCAACGTAACGAATGGAACAGCTTCTTCACCGATTCTGTTGTCTCACGCGATCGAAATTGCAACATTCTTTCGCCTGAGCCACTCGCTTTATTTCCAATTTGTTCGTTAGCTCGATTCTTTTCCTTCTTTTCTTCTATTCCTTTTTTCGTTTCTTTCTCTATATTTAAAATCGTTTTTACGTCTCCTTTAATTAAAAAAAAGTTGTTTAAGTTTCATAATTTCTTCTTTGGTGATTTTTTTTACCTTCGAAAATAAAACAAGAGAATGTTATCGTGTTAGTGAAGCGTAAAATTATTTTTACCTTCTGTTTAACCATTTAATCTTTTACATTCTTAATTTTCAATTTTTTTCAATAATCTTTAATTTTTTACATTTTTCCTTTTCGCCATGTTTACGTTTGTAAGTGAAATAAGAGTATTCTTGACACGTCAGCCAACCACTTCCACATATTAATATGCAAATGCATCGACCAACCCTGTTTACGATCTCGGGAAGATTACACGCGAGGTGGGCAGTGAATTTATGTTAGGCGATCCATCTTCTCGACGTCAACGGTGCGTTCTCCACGCGTCTCACGTCCACGTGTCCCTGAACTTCCTCGCGAATGCAAGTTCTACAATCGACCTACTACTGCTCATTCAGACGGGGGAAATTCCTAGATTCTATTGAATCTAACGAACAAACATATTGAATTAAACGATACACGCCTGATCGTGCTACGTTCAAGACCATTTAATTCCTTCAAACAAATTCTCTCCCATCTTTTATTTCCATAGAATTACAGTCCTGTCCTAGTTGCACGAGACACCCTGCACATTTCCTTCTTATTCTCTCGCAACGAATCACTTTATGTTCTCTTATATATTTTATTTGGACCTCGTATAACGCGAGGAATAGAACTCGGTAGACTCGGTTAATTAACGGAACCCACATGGGACGAGTCTGTGTTCTGTTCAGGCGACTGGTCCTCCTTCCAACCTCTTTCAACCCCTTTCCACTGTCCCGCGTCATCCCTGTTGTACTTCCAAATACAGCCGTACGTAAATAACTCGCAGCGTCCCTTATCCGGGCTTTGCCTGTGCCGAACAACAAGAGGCGAAAGTTGAGGGGTTGAGGAGTCGAAAGGGGAGAGAAGGAGGACGACAGAGGGTAGTAGATAAAGTCTCGCCTGTCTGCCGAGGGAACCGGAAGAAGCAGGCACCGAAGGAACATCCGTCCGGTTGCTTAATTAAAGAAATCCTTGTTTACTGCTGGCCGACTCTCTTACTTCGTTATGTAACAGGTGTCGTGAATAAGTAATTCGGATGACGGCCCTCGTGCAGCTTCCATTTCATTACGTATTTATCGACGTTTACGGACTCCTTAAAGGGTGGCAGACGTCTCGAGAATTTGCACACTCTCGAAGCTATCCTCTGTCGGTGGTATCTGCCGTCAACGATCTTCTCTGACACTTCCTTGCTTTCTTCTTTAAAGCGACAGTCGATTAAAAAAGGTTGCACGATCAATGGTTAGAGGTTTGGGTAAGAGATTGTGAGACGCTGCAAGCATTTTACAAATTGCTACTTGTTATCGGTATAGGAAAAATTGGTAATAAAATTGATAGCCTACGAATTGAGCAAATTAGACGACATTGCGAAATAGTAGGAATATATCGCGCATATTATATTAGGCTGTCCGAGAAGTGTCTTTCTTTCGAAAAGGTGTTGTTTACAACAGTGCATCTTCGTACAAACGTGAAACCAAATCTGTGAAATGTCGCGATGTTTATCTCAACAGAACAAAATGGATCATTCGATAAAATAATATAAAACAAAAAACGTGCGTCTATTATTTCCTCATGAAACAACAGAAACTTTTCGGACAACCCTATATAAAAAGGATGTTAAAGAGATGTTTGTCCCCTCGTGTCCCATATCGCCGATAATTTCACGATGACGTTGCTGGAAATGGAATCGATGTTACACTCGAGTAGCCTTCGTTGTATACAATTCTAACACGAATTGCATCTGCAATTCAGGTCGCCTACGAAATCTATTCCGATACCTATTTCTACGTGAAATTCTAGAAATCTGGTGTACTGGAAGACGATAACGCGAACGAAAGCGAAGGGTTAAACCGCGAGGGGTTAATTAAACGGTTGAACTTGCAAACATTTTTGCAATTCGCTCGACGAATCTCAATATTCCGGGAACGCACTCGTTTAATCTCCGTAAGCGGAATTTCACGTTCCATTTGTCTACCTAGCGCGCAAGTTATTGGAGAGAAGGGCCGGGCGAAGTTCGTAAAGCCAGCCTGTGGATGAAGCAGCAGCAGCAGCAGCAGCGGCAATAGCAGCTCCGTGATTTTTCCCGGGTGTCCGTTTAATCCCTCGCACGGTTGGAATTAAATCGGGCGTCGCGCCGCTGACGGAATCGCGGTTTCCGGGGTGAAAAAGAGGCGGAACACGAGCAAGGGAAAACGAACGACGAAAGTGTAGCTGTACCTCGAAACGAGAGACGAACAAAGCACGGTTAACCAGGTTCGTAGTTTTGTTTCTGTTTTGTCTGTAAGATGGACGTCGTTCGATTGTATCGGCACGTTGTCGCCTAAGTATTTTTCACTGACAGCCTCGATGTAGCATTTTATCTGCGATATAACGACACGCTAGAATCGATTACCATTTTGACTACCACGCAGGATTAACATGTTTCCTTTAGGACACCACGGCAGTATTTTTATTATTCAAAGCATATAATGGCAAAATAATAGTAAATTGATGATGTAAGACAACATTTCTCCCCAACGGACCGTTTTTCTTATTGGTGGTCACGGGTGATCACCGTGGCGTCTTGGTAACAGTTGGTAGCGACATATTATAACAAGGCTTCGTTTATTTCAACAAACCATTCGCATTCGTTATTTCGTCGCAAGCAAAACGCGTATAATATATTGTTGAAATGTGTAGAAGATATTAGTAAACAGTATTTGCTCATTCTATATACAGGGTGGTTGGTAACTGGTGGTACAAACGGAAAGGGGGTGATTCTACGCGAAAGAAGAAGTCGAAAATATGGAATAAAAATTGTTTTTTAATTTTTTTTCCATCGAGACAATGATCTACAGTGAGATCCGTTATAACGTACCGCACGCGTACCGAGCGAAAATTCAATGTCGATTTTCTTGAAAACAAAGCCTCAAACGAAAAATTTTTATTCTATATTTTCGACTTCTTTTTACCACTACCACCACCAGTTACCAGCCACTCTGTATAATAGTAAGATATGTGCACGCTTCTAACTTCAATTATATGATTATAAAGCAGCGTTTACGATTATTTTCTAAGCTGTGTTTATAATAATATTCGTAGATTGCCCCTCAAAGATGTGGATGTGAACCATTAGATGCATGATTTGTTCTCATTTTTTCGTCATTGATGTTCTAATAAAAATGTTTAGACGTTCAATGGTGCATTTTTTATTTCGAAGTATCTTCTATTTATCGGTTATATTCAAAATGCCCTAACTGTCAATTTTCATTCAATTTTTACAATTGTAAGAAGTTCAAGCGCTCCGGTCACCAATGACCACCGTGGCGTCACAGGAGAAATCGTGGCCGGTCAATGACCAACGTGGCAGTCAAAGTGTCAAAAATGTCTAATACAATGGTATATATGTATCATAGAAATTCATTTGTCTGGATTTATAGGAGGACAAATAGTTTGTATAATCACACAGTTCACACAGTCGACAGCTCGTTGATTTTTCTTGCCAATTATTATTTTCCATTCGCTAATGGAATAATAAGAGTTTAGGATAAATCGATTCGATCGGCAGAAGCATCGATTACGTTTTTAGAAATATTCGAATACGTTCGTTTACTCATTGAAGAATTATCACGTCGATCCGTATCGCAATTCGATGCTTCGATTCACCGGTTCGTTACATCGCGAATGTAACTGCAATAATATTGAAAGCAAAGAGCAAGCAACGTCGGCTCGTTGGTCGTCCCAGTTCGCTGACAAGACTGTTCCGTCGACGGAACAAAGATTCCAAGAGGAAATGGGGACATTTCGCGCGAAAGGGCTGTCGCGGAAGAAGCGTTACAATGTAACGTCCCCTCGGTTCCTTTAGAGATTTCGCCGCACGGCGCGCTTTTTGCGTGAAAAATTAAGCCTCCGAGGTCGCCGGCAACGTCTACTCTCCCTTTTCAACGCGAGCACCGTCCGCTTTGATCATCCTCCGCTCTGGTTATCGTGTTTGCGATGACGAAGTTCAGCACGGCACGACGCGGCGCGTCACCGGGTCGGCTCGAGAAAAGAGCAAAGAAAAGATCTCCTTCGGGTTAGTGGACTTGCTCGAATTCGAGAGTCTGAAGTCTCTTGACCACCGTGAACCTGCTATTTACACGACTCCAGACATACACAGTAGTTGACGTAAGCATCAGATGTCGCGTACAATCTTCAATGAATTTATTATACGTGAATTTGTTATACCGAAACATTTTGAAATTTTATTTCCTCTGCTATGAGACTCCGCTATCCCTTTTATTTGTATTTGTTAAGAATTGTGGATCTTAATCGCCGAAATAAATGCAAAGGAACACTAAGGTTACACTTAGAATTCATATTAAAATAGTTTTAGATCTATTTAATAAACGATTTCCAGGATCTTCGTCGATATACATCTGCACGCGTCTCAGCACTTTCTTTGTCTCACCATTTGCCATACCAACTGCCAATGGAACAGTTACATTCATCTATTTTTCGAGACGCCGCGCACACACATACTTTCACACACTCATATTCACATACGTGTGTCACTACCACGCGGTCAATCTAGTCTAGCAAACAAAATTATATCTCATATCTCAATAGTATTGAAATATGAAATTGAAGTGTGAAAGAAATTTGAAAACGTACAAGACAGAGTACTTAATTTTTGAGGTTTTACCTCGGCATAGACAGAGGAAATGCGTGGATGAATGTATAATAGAAATATATTTAACCGTTTGTCACAAGCAGCGCGATTGCGCTGTTTAAATTTTGTGTCGAAAAGTGTCAGTACATTTGAACGCTACGCACGACTCAGGGTATTTTGTATTTCATTGTTATCTTCTCAATAATTTTGATTGAATGAAACTTGAAATATTTATGTAGTATCGTGAGTGAGAGGCCTGGGAGTTGGCGGGTGAACCGCGTGGAATGTCGCGAGAGCCCAGGCGTTTGTTTTCGATCGCGTAGTTTTGGAAAGAGGAGGCCTACGTGATCTTGGTCACGAGCGGTTGCCAAGGGACGGGAAAAAAGGAATCAACAAACAGAGTTTGCGAGTGGCGTTGCCGAGAGAGTGTTGATTGCATTTTGTGAAAGTCGAGTCGTTATCTAATTATTTAGTTGTGCTGTTTTCTGTACGTTTGGTGTGAATAGTTCAGGTTGAACAACAATCGTCTTTTTCTGTCCGATTAACATCTGTATCATCCATTCCTTGTAAATATATTATATCACGATATTACATTTATAAGCTAATAATACGCATAATACAGATGCAAATTCTATAGAATTTAGAACAACAACCGACGGTTTGACTTTCCCTGTGTTGACTGGGAGTCGATCGAACAATATAAATAGAGAAGGACTGGGTCTTAGGAGAGAGGATAAAACAGGATTTGAAGAAGCGAAGATTGAACAAAGGCAAAGAAAAGCAAGTTAAGAGTTAGAAGAGGAAAGGGAAGAGAGATTAGAAGCAGAGAGTTTTTAGCAGATACGGAAGAAGACTTAGAAAATCGATTCTTGAGTTTCACGAATCGATTGTCTGATTTCCAAAAATATTACAACATTGCATAGATGTATTTCATAAAAATAACAAATATGACAAGCTATTGTGCCGCTTGTTCCTCATTGCAATCGATTAAGACAAGCGCTATCTCGCTGTTCGGCATTTTTCGACCCCGTTTTTTCAAAGATCCCTGAGACTCAAACGGCTAGTGTTACTTTGGGACTGACAACCCTTTGAAATTAATTTAGTGTTAAACAATACTCAATGGCCTCGAGGACTAGGGAAATTAAATATTAGAGAATATGTGGAGTTTTCCTTGAAGTGGGACCCATTACATTATGATAAATAACGATGTATACAAACATTAATGATACTTAAGAGAAAAGACAAGTATTTAGATAGCATTAAAATTGAAAAAATTGGGATTTCTTAATTTTGCAACGATGGAAATTTAAATATTTCACCTTCTGAAATTTGTATCGCTGATATTTCTCAATTTCGGAAATTTCTATCTCTAAAATTTGGAACTTTGAACTCTCAAATCTGTAAGTTAATGATTTCTATTCGATTTAGAACAACGCAAAGGGAATTTGATCATTGAAAAAGATTGCAAAGCTACACGTTACTACTATGAAACTTTTACTCAAACTGCATCACACGCATCGATCTGCTATTTAATAAACGTTCTCGTCCAGCACCCACATTTTAACCTGGAAATCATTTTTCCCTTTGATAAAGGTACAATCTGCAGAGTCATTATCGTGGCTCGATCCACGAGATCGCGGCATGGCAGCTTGAACACGGGACTAAGTCGTATCGTACGCCAGCGGAAGGACTAATTTTCGATAAATTCCAGGAGCAGTCGGTCGGTGTGTAATTAACTTGGGCCGAAAATGGGGTTTCTAGCTGGCGAACGCGCGAATACATAATGCCACCAGGAAACTTGACGGCGTATCAATTATCCGCGAACTATGCGCGGCACGAAAGCGTCGATTCTCGATTATTATACACAGTGGATTTGCCACAACGTCAGCTAAAATTCGTTTGAAAGAGCACGCGTTAATTAATTACGCGGTTATTTATCACTCGACAAGATACGCAACCCTGTTTCCTATTTCCTTTATCACGTAATATTACGTAGTATTATTCATCAATTTTCTTTCGTGTGTAAGAAATGCTATAGGAATTATTGAGTTAATTAATAACTTGCAGATTGATTATTCAATAACAAAACGATTCTCACTGTATATACAAACATATATTTGAATAAATCTTCGTCAAATTGTAGGATTTTCTAACCAGAGCTTCCGGAAGCTTTCTCCGACTTCATCAAATCGTAACATGAAAATGCAAACGACTGTTCCCAAATATGACAGCGCGCTGTTTTGTTGATCAAATTTATCTATAAATTTACAAAAATAAAAAGATGCATGTACTAATTCATTCATTGATGGAGCAATGTTTCTATAACTTTATCACATACATTTTTCGAGTTGCATCACTTTGGTAAAAAGAGTGTTGCGGTATGTAAAGGCCGATATAGTAACAACATCGTGTAGTTTATTCTGTGTTACCACTTTTATACGTCGCATCGTTCAGTCGCGTTTTCACAAATCATGTTGTTCCGTAAGGAAAACGAGTTACTGTTAACCACGCGTATCATGGCGATACTGTTTTTATTCAACGACAGCTATTCACGTCGAACGACCAAGCACAGTGACGATATGCTTCCGGAAACAGCAATTTCCTGCGTTGAAGTGTATCGGAAACGTGGCAATGATTTCGTGGAAACGAGCTCCCCTTTAATTCTCGACGGAGGATAAACGGGGAAGCCACGTTCTAGTTTTCGATTCGCAGCTTTGCAAACTTTCCAGCCATTCGATTTCTCGATACGCTATGAAAATGTTGAACGAAGAGACGGGAAAAGCGTTTTACACCTTGAACGATCCATGTTGAATGATCATCTAGGCGAAATAGCGTTACTTTATCAAATTAAACGAGAATACTTCTTTTATCATCTAGCAGGCGATCTTTTGTTTATCTTTTTGTTTAAAAATTCGTATTGTCTCTTTACACCCTCTTCGAATGCTTACAATTTCTCTATCCTTTGAACTTCCAAATAATCCATCGATAATCGTTGAAAATAGCAAGAAATAAAGCTACTATTTGTGTCTTCTCATCTTTTTGTTTAAAATTAAGCCTCTCGTTATATATTCTCGTTCCATCACAATTTCCTTTCTTTATCTTCACCTCTGTCAGCCACTCATCGAATCTGGTCTGATTAATTAACTTACAATTAGCGACAGTAACATATAAAATTATACATAAATATTAAGTTGTCGGAAAAATGTTTTTCTTTCGCAAACGTGTTTTTTACAACAGTGCACCTTCATACAAACGTTTTCTTTTCCTTATTTGCAAGTAGTTTACAATCAATTCTCATTGAGAATTATAAGTAAATTATTCTAGCACCATAAATATTCTGGTACTATAACGTGAATAATAAATGATTATCGTATGTTTACTTCTAGCTGAATCTAATGTTTAAGTCTGGAGGGTAATGTCTTTGTAGTCTGCGGATCTGATCCGTCGTGTCAAGCAATTGAGTAACTAGTGGGTTTTGGTGGTTGTTAATTCTTATGTTATATCTATTACTGAATTTGGATATTTCTTCTTGAACTGTAGGTATCTTAAGGTCGTGATGTATTGTTACATTGGTAACATACCAAGATGCATCTATTAAGGATCTTAGACTTCTTGATTCACATAAGCGTGAAACCAAATCTGTGAAATGTCACGGTGTTTATCTCAACAGAACAAAATGGATCATTCGACAAAATAATATAAAACAAAAAATGTTGTGCGTCTATTATTTCCTCATAAAACGAAAGAAACTTTTCAAACAAGCTAATAAAACGAACGAATGAATAGATTGAAGTGAACTTATCAATCTGATGAAATATTCTACGTAAACAGCTGGTTGCAGCTCTATAAATTAAATTGTAGTGTATCAAGAAATTATGGTGTCTTACGATTTACTATTTTCTCAGCTGTATTGCTATATAATATGTACATTTGGCACGAACGTGTACGCGAACGACGATAGGATAAAGCTGACAGGTTTCGAAAGACAGCAAGAAGAGGGAAGGGGAGGGACACGAGCGTCGTCGACGTCGGCTGTTCTAGCGCGACGGCTGTTGAAATTAATATAAATCTCATTTCCTCGCCTCGGATACACCGGCATTGTCTTACTCCACTCGCTACCGCCTCCGACCCTCTACCCCCAAGCTGTCGCCACGACAGCCTCTGCAACTCGAGCATCCGACAAACACGTGCTCCAATCTCGATTCGCGGGTCGAGGAGAGCCTGCGAACGAAGAATGGAGGGCTGGAAGAAAGTGGATAGGACGCGAGACTTTAGACACGAGGTGTAATAAATCAGGATGTAATAAACGCGGTGGTTTCATCGTGTGACTTGCGAATGGCGAGAAAATCCAATAAACCCAAACGTTAAAAACTATCTTAAACTCGAGCAATATAGGAGAAAGTTATCGATACACGCGATTTCTCCTTTCCATTTTATACTCGATATTTTTCGGAAACATTAAGCTTCCTTTTTCTTTGCTCAGACGAAATCTAGCGAAATTGAAAGCCGAGAAACAGACTTTTTTTTTATTATTTAATTTGTATTTTACAATTTTTTACAATTTGTCCAGCACAATTTGTCCAGCTGGACATTTGGTAAATTTGTCTAATTTAATTGCTAAATAACACGTGGATGGCTACCCCCAGCGGGATACCATCTTCAAGTTTGACTATTTTATTGCTTTAATGAGATCAGTGAGGTGTTTTCTCTTTAGTCTTCTTTCTATGACAGTGTCGCTCGCTCCAGCAACCAGCTGGTTTCGATGTGTTGCCAGTCTTTCCTTGTATTTTTCTGCGTACTTGCCGATTTATTCTTTGACCGTTGGTATTTTTAAGTCTGCGTAAATCCTCGTTTCTGACTTACCACG
Organism: Bombus impatiens; assembly: GCF_000188095.3. Lineage (NCBI taxonomy): Eukaryota > Metazoa > Arthropoda > Insecta > Hymenoptera > Apidae > Bombus > Bombus impatiens. Next base: position 79,052 of record NT_176616.1, on the reverse strand, counting down.
GGGCGTTCACTATTCTTCTCAGTATCTTCGATTGTAGCGACTCTGATTTATTTATTTATTCAAATTGGTTTTATTATCGTTTCATTTAATCAGTACATTTGTCTTCTTTTTATCCGTATTTTGTCTATAATTGATTTAGTATGTTGCTTCCATGTAAGTTGTGTGTCTAAGTGGAGTCCTAGGTATTTAACTTGCCTTGTTCGTCTTATGTGCGTGCCATTCAATTGGATATTTAGTGATTTCCATTTTCTTAGCGTAAATGTGATATGGTTGCATTTACTGGGACTTGCTTTTATTTTTTTTATCTTGTAGCCATTTTTCTATTTCTGTGATGTGCTCTTGTAGCAATGTAACTGCTGTTTCTGGATTAGTGTGCCTGACTAGTATAGCTATGTCATCCGCGAATGTCAGTATTTTGCTGCCTTGTTTCTTCTTCAGAATATACATCCTTTATTTTTACTACAAAGGATACGAGAAATAGGTGTCCTGTTTTTACTAATGAGTACAGAAACATAAAGATAGACCAACGTTATTTTAAATCGTCTTAATTTAAGATTATTAGAAATTTGTTGCACGAACATCGACCAATTCATAATAATTAATATTTTCGGTATTATTCTATATCGAATAATTTTTCAATAAACTCATCTTATACCATCCTCTAAGTTTATTTAAAAATCCATTTTTATTCACTTTCTGACTCCTCGATGGTTCAGAAGAAATATCTTAACCTGAGGCAATTAACATGTATAACGCGTACAACGAAAAAAGTTTCTGCAGGTGTTGGAATATTTTCATCAGCCACTGTACGATATTTACCTGAGACGAGTCTACAGAAAGTGCAGAAAAGTTTCTAAACGATTTAAGTCGACACGACGACACCGTGAAATCTCTGGATCGGGACGATGTCGCACAACTTTGTACAAACTGGTGTTTGTTCATAGTATCAAAACGCAACGTTTACAGTTCGACTGGGAGATAAAGGTAAATTCATTCTCGGCGAAGAATATCGTTCGTACGCGCTCAGATTATCGACATTCTCTCGCGAAATTCTGGTTGTCTGTTTCGTAAGCGTATACAGCAGACCCATATGTTCGATACGACGAGAAAGGGGATAGGTTGGCGTCGTTATCGTTATCGTTGTTTCGAGAAACAGCAGGGTATTCGCGTGCTGCGAAGTTCGACGTTGAAACGGAAGCTCGTTCCTACTGGTGTCGAACACGGTTCGACATTCGGCATACTTTGGAGGCTTCGCGTAACGAGCCTGGCTTTCCAAACGTTTGAAACGGGTCTGTGGGTTCATCCTAGGTGACAAGAAACTGTCATCTAGCTGTTATCGCCGATAATAACATCTGGTTATCCGAATACTGCGGAATATTGTAGAGTTGCGTAACTCGTGCAGCTGTCGACAGCATAACGGAAAATTAACAAGCGCCTCGTTGGTAGCAAAACGCGTTTCGATGTTCCTAGATAAATGGAAATTTTTGCAGTTTTGTTACGGAGATAAAATGATTTCGTGTTATATGAAAATCGATGGAGATCGCTAGAAATCAGAGACAACAAGTCGAAGAAGTCTCCACGTTCGAAGATTCAACTTTCGAAAACGTAGATTTAAAGAATTCGTATTTCGAAGACTCGCATTTCAAGAATCGCTATTTCAAAGACTCAAATTTCGAGTATTGGTCTTTCGAACATTCGAATCTCAAGGGGTAGGATTTCAGACTCATGTTTCAAAGTTTCAAATTTCAAGGATTCAAATTTCCAAGGTAGAAAAATTAAAAAATGTAACGGTTCGTTGAACCGTACGGTTTCATCGATATTATGCTTCCGTTTGGCGTACGATTCTACGCTAAAATCAACGGAATTCTCTATTGCAATTTATGGAAATTGCGATGGTGCAAGTAGGTCAGCTTCGGCTCATGTTTCAGCCAGGTATTCGAAGATTGTCGAGGTATCGAGAATGTTTCATTATAATTAATTAACACGAAGAGACAAGAATATTTCTATGTTCGAATAAACGATTCGTATTAATAAAGGCGAATTGATTTTGTTAATGAGCGCGATATATCCGACCTAGTAATCAAGAATACGCATTTCTCTCTGTATCAAATACTATATCCGGTGTATGATACATTATGATAATTACCTACGCTCTCTCTCAACAATGAGGATTATTTTTTCGTAACGTTTATTTTACTAAATGCTTCTAAAAAAAGGTACTTATTAATCTGTCAGAAATCACGAAAAGTACCTCACGCCACTGATATTCTCGACTACATATTCACATGTTCTTTTATACGAAGCTTTATCTTCATTTCCACAGTATCCCAGTATTTACACGTTACATATAGCAGCCTGCAAACATTTCAGCATATTTAGAATCATAATCTCGCAATGGTAATATTGTGAAATATTCTAAAACGCATATGCAGCGACTTTAGAACAAATTATGAGGAGAAAAGTTATGTACTAAATATTAACGTATATTAATCTACAGAGTAGAGGCAGCATATCAAGAGTCTTCAACAATATGGTTACAGAGATCATCGAGCGATTCCATAATTTTCAGTACACGGTATTAGCATCATGTACGAAATATGAATAGAAACTATTGGAAAAATTGGACGAATTATGAGGAGAAAAGTTATGTACTAATTATTAACGTATATTAATCTACAGAGTAGAGGCAGCATATCAAGACTCTTCAACAATATGGTTACAGAGATCATCGAGCGATTCGACGATCTTCGGTAAACGCTATTAGCATCGTGTGCGAAATATCAATCGAAACTATTGGAATTCTAAATTCAACCGAAACGTGTTCCTTTCCATTTTTCTCTTTTCTTTTTTAATAAATTATTTCTACCATTATAGAAATAATATTGTCTTAGGCAAGAACCTAATCTCCACGTCAGAAAATTGTAAACTTTTATTGCACTCTTTCCTTCCTGGAATCTCCTTGACACTAGTTTGGTATTCTTTCGGGTAATTTAATCCAGACTTTATTCAAACAAAACGCTATGCGTGGCAGCGACGGCGCATGGAACATTCATCGATCGAATTGAAAAATGTCGAACTAACTCAAATTTTTCCTTATAATTCTTCCCATACGGTATTAGTTGTACAATATTTCAGAGAATCTTTTCGAAATCGAAGCGGGAAAAGTTGTGATCCTCTTTGCGGAGTTTCCTCCGTGCTTTGTTGCTCGTTATCATTTCAGAGAACAACCGGTTGCAAAATTAACTTAACCAGTCAGCTGTTGCGATCCCTTTGAAAAATGTGTACCTAAAACGTGTGGCAAAGAGTAAGACGAGTATACTCGTCAAACGCAGAGTATGTGGATGTTACAATATAAAATTAAGTTATAACGAAATGATCGTTATATTTCCTAATTTTATTACTCACAGGCTTGTCATAACGCAAAATATTGTCATTTCTTTACGACGAGTATACTCGTCAGAAACAGCTAACTGCTTAAATTCAATGCAAATCTAACCCAAACTTAGCTTCAAGTACAAAATACTACATACGCGACATAGCGACGATGCATAAAACTCTACGGTAAAAGCTGGAAGATTCGATGTACCGAAAATGCATCGTATCCACTTCCGTCACGATGTTTCCATGAAGTTCCAACGAAACGCAATGTAATTGCGTGGACGATTTGGTCGCCAGACGAGGAATCTTTGGACCAGCGTGCGCCATCCCCGTGGTTCGGTCGAAGGATTCCGACACGAGGTACCTGGCAACGGCATAGCAACACCGTCTCTACCGAACTCGAGGCTAATATATGGCGTTGTCATTGCGCATTACAATAGGAGCTGTGTTGCGTAAGCCGGTCACGTGTTCTGCTTTACCGCGCACACCAACCGTTCGGATCCTGTGGCTCACGCACGTGTACGTGCGCTAGTACACCCTCGAGTCACCCCCGCGTGGATGGAATTATGGTCACGTGTTCAGGAGAGCCGCATACACGTTCATCCTGAACAAAGAACCGATTATTGTCGAGGACTTTCGCCGCTGTCAAGTGTTTTCATTCCTTTTCTGTAATGGAAATTCACAAGGATATTTTTTGCTACCAGATGCTGGTCATTCAATCGATTTTTAAACAAAATATAACGTGGAATCTGGTTTGAAAAAATAACCCAATAACGATCAGATGGAGTTCAAGTCGAAGCAGCAATTACGTTTATTTAGAATTTGAATCTAATTTAGAAAAATCATATTCAATCCGAAGCTAATCCAACGACACTTGCATTAAGCCCTGACCTAACTCAACGAGAGTTACATCGGAGGCAAACCAAGCCCAATAGCAATTATTAGGTTGTCCGAAAAGTGTCTTTCTTTTACAGATACGTCTTTTACAACGATGCATCTTTATACAAACATGAAACGTAATCTGTCGAACGTTGTGATGTTTATTTTGATAGAACAAAATGGATCATACGTAATTCGATAAAATAATATAAAACGAGAAATGTTGTGCATTCTGTATTTCCTTATAAAACGAAAGAGACTTTTCGGATGACCTAATACATTGAATCCTATATGGAGTCACTGAAAATTACGTTTAAATCCAACACAACAGTTACATCCAGTGCAAACTTTATTCTACGGCGAACGCGTTAAATGCAAATTTAAATCGGCGACCACATAAAGTCCGGCGGCAATAATTAATATGATAAATATTTACAGTTTAAGGGGGAATTTTGAATGTTGCATCTGATTTCGAGGGCAAGCCAGTTCAAGAAGGTACATTGAATGAAAATTGTTTTATTGTTTCTCGTTACTGAATTCTTCTCTCAAATATTGCCCACTTATTACGAGACACTCCGTATCTCAATCTATCGTGACTCTCAGGGCAAGATATGATGCACAAATTTCAATTCCTGTAACGAACGACGCGCTAATCATCGAGTAACGTTGAAATTAGAAAATCGACAGACGTGTACTTTTCGGCCTTCAATCATAATAACAGCTATTGCTGATGGTTTCGAAGGATTTTTGAGCTTTCTTTTCTATTGGATCGCCAGAATATTGGAAAAAGGGAAAGTTGGCGGCAGAGAACCCCTGGGAAGAGGGTTGAGGCACGATGCATGTCTAGGGAGCGAGGAGCCACGAGGGTGAGAGAAGCTTCCTGCAAAGAATATAAACAATGCGTTTTAATTAGAGCCCCTTGGCCCGATGAATGCACAATTGTTGCCCTCCGGGGCTTTGCAACCCGCCTCGACCCAGACTCCGAGCTTCCTCCGCCGCTGCTTCCGGCTGCCAAGGCTGCGTGCGCTGTATATCAGATGCCCCGACCGTAGATGAAACTAATTTTTCTAACTTCGCGCGGCGGGATGGTTTATTTTCGTGGCATACTAATCGGCACGGTATAGCGCAAGGCCGCATACGTAATACGCCCTGGGAAAAACCAGTCGTATTTCATCGTAGGCCTAGTTACCAGATGACATTTGGACCTGGCTGAATCGAAATGGATGAAGAGTGTAACAGATGGAAGGGACGTACCGAGGTCGTGAAATCGGTCAGTGAGCAAAGTTTGCGATTTTCACGATATTTAACCCTTCAAACGCAACCTGGGTCATTTACGTCTGGAGCGAAACTTTACCCGCAAGTATCTTCGAAACGGATTTTTCTTTTTCTTACGGAATATTCTATACGTTTAATTTAAGAAACGATTAGCAGTAAAGACTTCGGTAAGTATTTCAGAATTTTTGCAGATCTTTTGAGAGCTTGCAATGGAAAGAAGATTAGACGTCAGCATACCCGATTCAGAAAATACGCTTGTTCACAAAGGGTTAATATTTATAGTGATTCATTAAGGTACTCGGGTATTAATTGTAGACTATTTTTATGTGTACATTATGCGTGTTGTATGAAATATTTCGAAATTTTATCATCACTATTTCGTGTTACTTCCATTTGATTCTGTGTTGACACGGACAATTTTTGCGAAATATTATATGGTGTTTGAACACTTTTTTCCTGAAAATATTGTCTCATTATATGCCATTTACGTACTTGAACATTTCTTAATCCATGAAATTTATCTTCTTTTAATTATTCTAAAAGACTTAGTAAAAGGAACGTGAGTCACCGATGACCCTCACAGTGAACGTGTTAAATAGGATGATTTTGATTCGACATAATCGAGAAAGAAAAAAATCCGTAAGTCTTTTAAAAATAGTTGGTAGTTGAAGAAATTCCGTGCTGTCTATTTTCCATGGATTTCCCAAAAATGTACAAAAATAATCTCACAATGGACACATTAAAATACATGATAGGCACATCTGGGTTAAAGTAGCAGTTATAGAAATATCTACCTCGCGTTTCTTCACGTTGCTACCGTTTTTATCTTTTCCAACACGTTCGTTGTTCTCTTAAGCGAGCGCCCAAGGGATAATGAACTGGGATCGTCTCGCTCCTCCAGGCGCTTGTTGTTTGCTCGCGAAAACGTTTCGCGCAAAAGGAACGCGTTCCCGAGACGTGTGCCGTATTTCGTGAACTGTTTAAAGGAAAGACAGAAGGAACGTGGAATTTCGAGTTGGAAGGTGAGAATTAGAGTGGGTTTTCTTACCGAAAAGTTGAATGCGGTTGTAACCGAGAAAATGAAGGATCTGAATATTATAACGATGAAATGCAGAACGATCTTTGGCGATGCGTTCGAGAAACCGAGGTATTTTTCATGCGATCGAAGTTTGATAATAACCGGTTTCCATGTTCTGTCGCGATCGGTTTAAACAAAAGTTCACGTATTCAAGTTAATTAATGAATTAAGTTAAGGTTTATTCCCCGCGTATTTCCTGTCGATTTTACTGTCTGTGATATTGTTCCATAAATTTGTTCCATAATTGCATTGCTATTAAGCGTGTAGATCGATCTTGTGTGTTTTTTAATGAAATATTTTAATGAAATTTTATCCGTGGATCATAGGATACATAACAAGCCTTAAAGATATATATGAAATTTGCATAAAATTACAATTAGGCGAAGAAAATAATTACGAGTTGTTATATCAGCTGGAGAATAGTTGCTACAGTTAGGTATATCTGAAGACGTTGAATTAATTTACATAGCGCTAGTACTCGCTTGCGACTAGTTTCGCTCAAGAGTAATTTTACTATCATGGAAATGACCGTTATATAATGATTAACTGTGTCTGTATATTTTGTACGGGTTTTAAGTCCTCGTCATCGCTACCTTGTAGCAGGTGTTTTAAATATTAGCTTTAAATTACCTGTACTTAACTCTCTGACAGCCGCACATTTCGTGCAAGTACTCTCGTCTACCGTGGCCGTCTTCCACGGTAGATTACACCGCCTGTCGCCAACACTTTTTACAATGTCGTTCCTAGTGTAATTACAATATACCTACCAGCAACAACATCGAAGATATCGTTATTTTAGTTCCTTTTATAATATCATCATCGTTCTATCATTTTTCATGAAATATTTCGAGATCCTCTTTCAAATATTTCAAGCTTCAAACATTAGACGTAATTAAAGACAGCATCTTTATTATAGGCAAAATTCTCTCTTTTTTTTTATTACCAATAACAATTACCTACGATGGAATATTTTTAACTTCATCATACATGTAATAATCAATCTACGGATATTTATGCAAATTCACAGCTTTACAAACATAATTTAAGAAATTGAACCTTGGTAGAAGATCGTTAAACCCGCTAAATATCGTAAGAAATGTTACTTGTGTTACTCGTGTGAAAAATCGTAGCCTCGATAGACCACACGTTGTCAAACATTCACACCAATTACATATTGGGTTGGAAATTAAGTGATTGCGGATTTTGTCAATACCACCTAATAACAAAATCCGCAATCACTTAGTTGCCAAGCCAATATTTGAGAATCCGTGTGCGTTTCAACGGTACGTTACACGACTGTGAATTACGTTGGCACCTGAATGAGAAAAGGTGGCGGCTAAGATGGACGGGTAGAGCGAAGTGAAAGAACAAAAGCAAAGAAAAAGGGTTAGGACGTACGTGGAATCGGATTTGCCTGGCTCTTTCATTTCGCGTCTCGTAACTCGTGCTGCGCTTGACGTGCTGGACGAACGTGCCTGCCTGCTTCCACTTCCTCTTCTCTGGGAAAATTACCCTTCGATACAAATCGTAGTCGCGTTTCGAGCAGCTGGACGAAAATTGCAGCTGGTCGTTACTTTGCATTCAACCGATTCCATTCTAACTTGGTCCTGGCGATCCGATTATGGTCTTGCAACTGTACAAAAGCTCGAGATCCTTGATTTAGACCTTGTGTACGTAATGGCTTTGAGAAATTTCATGTCAGATTACACTGCTTTCTTATTTTTCCTTTCTCTCTCTCTCTTTTTTTTTTGGCAGAAAATTAGACGTTGCTGGAATTGTGAAGTTACGCGAGATGAATTGGATAGTGTTGTAATTTCCCACTGTTTGTAATTTCGATCTCACACTTTGCAATTTCTCACCGCTTTGGTTTTTACGCTTTGTAATTTCTCGAAGACGATAAATTGTATGCATTTCGTTGCGTGCAAATTCTATTTATTTTCTTTCTCTTTCCCCGTTATTTGTTGGAAATTGAACGTTGATGAAATTTTTAGCCAGATTGCGTTACACACGTAAATTCCCAAGTTATCAGATAACTTTATAATTTGTCACGTGCAAGTTATACTTTGTAATTTGTCGAAGATAGCAAGCTGCATGCATATCGCAATTAATTTTACTTCTACTATAAAAAAAAAGTGCAACGAGTTTCAATCTTTTTCGTAGATTTTTTCCTTGCTTTTTTCTTGATCGATTACTGTAATTCTTTCGTGACGTAAATCTCTCATAAATGACGAATTGTATCCTTTGTGGTTACAAATTGTACGCATAGGTTCTCGTTGATCTATTTGATTTATTTTACAAAGATATACGTAAAACAGATTTCAGTGTTTCAAAAACATAAAAGCACGGACACCGCGACCAATCTAATAATCCAGACAAAAAGTGAGCTGCTAGTTATTTATTAGCATCGATCGCCGTTCCATTTGTCGTGAAACGTCCCTTTTACGAATTCATAAGATTCGATCGCGGTAAACGCACGACTGGCTCGAACGTTTTTGACGGAGACTCTGAATACGAAACAGCCCTGGCGTAATCGCGCCGACCCTTTCGCTCTGTTCGAAATTGCCAGCCTGCAAAATTGTACGGAACAATTCTACCTCTTTGCACGTAGGTCGCATAAAAATGTCTAAATAGCCTTCTACGAGCTAGCTGTTGCTGTCCTCGCGAAAACAGCTTGCAGCTTCTTTTGTTCTTCGATCTTTCATACGCTCATTGATCGAATCTTGTCTTGTTTAATCCTAGATCTTGTCTCTTCGTGTATTAAAATATATCGCGATATATGATGATGATAGATTATCATTGTGATACAACGGAGGAAGATCGTAATAAATGTGAGAAAATTTAGGTTGAATTTGAATTTTCATATTTAACTTTCACATCGAGAATTATTGAGGATAAATTTTATATAGGAAGTTCGATCGTCAAATGTCTGGTTGACAATTTTTAGTACAAGAACAATCGAGTCACATAATATTGTTGAGAATGAAAAAGTAATCTCTTCGTTGATTCTACTCGCTTCATTTAACTTTCTATAGTGTTTTCTTGATTATTAACCTGGGAAACTTGTCGAAAGGGGATGCTATTTTTTAATGAATTTCAATTAACACTGTGACTGCCACGCCGAAATCACATGTTTTACTCAGGACACCATGGGAGTATTTTTATTATTCAAATCACATAATGGCAAAATAATAATAAATTGATGATGTAAGACAACATTCTTGCCCAATGGATCGTTTATCTTATTGGTGGTCACCGTCGCGGCTTGATAACAGTTGATAGCGACATATTATAACAAGGCTTCGTTTATTTCAACAAACCATTCGCATTCGTTGTTTTGTCGCAAGCAAAACATGCAGAACATATTGTTGAAACGTGTAGAAGATATTAGTAAACAGTATTTGCTCATTCTATATATAATAGTAAGGTATGCGCACACTTCTAACTTCAATTATATGATTATAAAGCAGCATTTACGATTATTTTCTAAGCTGTGTTTATAATAATATTCGTAGATTACCCCTAAAAGATGTGGATGCAGACACAGTGCACTGTTAGATGCAAGATTTGTTCTCATTTTTTTTTATTAATATTCTAATAAAAATGTTTAATTGTTCAATGGGGCACTTTTTATTTCAAAGTATCTTCTATTTATCGGTTATATTCAAAATCCCCTAATTGTCAATTTTCATTCATTTTTACAATTGTAAGAAGTTTGACCAAGGTGGCAGTCAAAGTGTTAAATTTGTCACGAATTTAAATAAAATGTTCAAACATCGATATCGATTTATACCTTCTAAAGGGTATTATTATATTTTTAAAACGCTCGTTGCATTGTAGAACGCTATTTTATAACTAAAACACTACGACATGATAAAAGGTTCAGCAAATAGCTTTGTCCAAGAAGCTCACAGAGAGACCGCAAACGTCAAAAACATCAAAAACTTGGCGAAAGAAAATTGGAAGGAGTGTGGCCAAATTCCAGCGAAGCTCTTTCAGCTTTTCGAATGAGCTTACGAACTCGAATCCGCGAAGTGACAAATTTAGAATATTACACAAGGAATTAAAAAGAAAAAGAAAATAAAAAAACGCGAACTCGAGGGACGACAAGTGGATCGATAGAGCGAACTGTGAACAGAATTTCACAAATGTAAATTGGATGGAACGTTCGTCGTTAATTTGGACCAGACACGGCGTCGTAAAGCGCGAAAACCTGGCGTCCAGCGGTAAATTTTATAACGTCGATATCTAGTTTATGTTCTCTCATGGTTCTCGAGCGAATTATTACGAGTTTCTCGTAATTGCGATACGATAAGCTTTGAAATTTTGCCCTGGTGAATCATTGGTCTTGGAATAATTATATTCCAATCGTTGAATCTTGCATTGACGATTGCAATCTCGAATTCTGGAATTATTCATCGTGATGATAAAATACTTCGAATGAAAATTAGAGGTGGTTGGATCGTAGATACGGTTAATGGATATGCATCGAAGAGTTTGCTGCCTAATTTATCATTCGTAACGACGAATTACATCTTGATTGTTACATTTCCACACAATTGCTATGAAAACTATCTGCACGCAGCTTTATTTCATTTACTTTTGTTGAATTTATTTCTTACATATTTTTATACATCTTATTTTTTATATGTTTTTCCACGATTTTATATCCTTTCTCTATTTTCTTTTCATTGTACGTCGTATCTCTTGTATCCCAGATTTTCTCTTTTATACGTTTTTTACGTTGTTACCTCTCTTCTTTATTTTAGGCGTCTTGCGAAGCGATTACATCTCGTCTATCCTTTTACCGTACAATACGACTTCTCATAGAACTTTACACAGTAACGTGTATTATTAATAAATGAAATAAAAAAAGGACAGAATATACTTCCTCATAGAATATTTCCTTTTATTTTATTCCATTATATTACAAGCTATGATATTATAAATTTAAGAAATCCTAGTACAGTTATTTAAAGAAATACTATTTAAAAAGAAAGCTAGAATACCGCATACTGGCGCTATAAATTCAAAAAATATATTTTCATGTAAATTTTACACACGTTTACTATACCTACGTACATATAATATATGTTCGCCGAGACACGGTATTACCATTTGAAAGTAGAAAAACGCGCAATTGTACGGTGTTGCAGACAGAACGGCGAATAGGACAGTTGGAAGGGGAAAGCTACACGGGCTCCTAATAAAAACTACCAACGAGTTTCTCCACGTACCTACTACCCTTTTATTCCATTTCTTTTTTACCAACATCTTGCTGCAGAAGGGGCTGCGAGCTATGCTTCTCCCTTCGCTTCCGTTTCCACCCCTTCTGCGTCGTTTCCCAACCCCTGGGTGGCCTATCGCGTTAACAAGCATATTTTACATTTCATCGTAGCCACTTAACGCGACCGGCGCCGTTTTCTTTTCCTCGAATTGGCCACGTGACATGTGTGCACGGATCAATTAGAGATCCTGGGGTGTATTGCAATTACTTAACGTAATTGAGTCGTTGGAACTCCGTGTTTAAGCTAAGCTCTTTATCTCTACGAACTGTCTTTCTCTCTTTCTTTATGCGACAAGTAAATGCGCAACCCCGAGGTTTCTTTCAATTAAACATCTTAACATCGCTGCGTCATTCACGACGAAAAATTATATCTTTCTGACAAATATCTACACTGTGGACGAAACGTGAAAATATTTGATATTTGGAAAAATGATTTCACGTTTGTATTTCATTCTAAACACCTTAAGATATTACGAATACTTTTCGCTTGCTAAAACGCCAGCGAGACTGAAACATAAAAATTCAAGGATTATGGCAAGGGTAATACTACTCCGTTTATTTACCACTGTTATCCACGATTAATACCTAACACTATACTTAAGAAGAATCTCTACGAACTTACAGGTGGCTAAGTGTATCTCACAAGAAGAAGAAAGGTCAAGGCATCCATAGATTTTGTAGTTAGTTCTGCTATAGTCAATATAACAAATATTCTGTACTTAAACTGCTACGTAAAAGACATTCTACACTTCCTAAAGTCTCGAGAATTTTCAAACACCAGCCAGACCTCATGTCAGCCCAATTCAAGTACCACACTTCCAGGAAATGTTTCAAGAACGAAAACATGTACCAGGTCCAAGAAACACGATTCAACGATCCTACGAACTTCAAAGCCGAAACAAGCAACGCGCAAATCACGTCGAGTATCGGTCGGTTTGTCTCTCGAGAGTGCACGAATCAATTACGCCAACAGAGGTTCGAATCGAGAATCTGATTGCTCAGATTCTCAATTCACGTGGACGATAGCGCGGCATCCGCTGGTTTCTGACTCACGCGTGTAATGCCGATAAACGAAGGGAAAAATCGGCTGCTGCTCTTCGACGCCATCGAGCTTTCGCCCTCGTTAATCCACCAACGCGTTGACAAGTTCCGGCGCGCGCAACGATTTCCGTGCGAGTCGTCGCGATCGAACGTCCGCGCCGATGACTCGAGAATTCCTGTATCCAACCACGAGGACTCGACTCTGGGATACGTCGGTCGAATCACGGCGGTATCGATGAAAAAGGAGTAGAGGCGGAGAAAAAAATTGCTGGATCGCTTCGACGATTGTCTTTAATCCTGCTTCCGTGCTTTAATGAACGACCGTATCCACAGTGAAAATGGAACGCCGCCACTGACGTTGCACGGCTGTCGTTCAATCTCTCCTCTCGTGTCGGCAGACACCCCGTGGGGAGAATGGCAGACGTCGGGCCGGGGAAAAAGTTGACCGAGTTCCCGGAGATTTATAAGCGAGCAACGCGACTCGGCGTCGCGCGTCGACACGTCAACCGTGAGATTCTCCGCCTGGTGCCGGTTAATTAGTAGAGAGAGTTTTCCTCTTTTCTTTTCTTTTTTTTCTTTTTCGACAGAGAGAGAGAGAGAAAGAGAGAGGGAAATTTGCTTTTAGATTTTAATCATGGCAGTTTGGAATCCTTTTTGATGCTGTTCTTCGGGCGAGACGTTTCTGGATCTTTTTATTAAATGACTTGTCGAGATTATTTAGAGTATTTTATCAGTTATTTGATTATGATTCTTTATCAGATTATTCGTTATTTATTTGTGAAGTTATTTTTCGTAGTCGATAACATTTCTTTATCGAACGCTCTATTTTGATTGCTATACTGTTAGTTGTTATTAGTAAAATATTGTTCGTTATTTAATTTATATTCTTTATTCCTTGATACGTTATTATATATAACGTTTTCGTTGTTGTTTCTTACGCAGAAATATTCCATTCCTGTGTAATTATCGATCGATTGATTCTTTTATAGTCAGGGTCGTTAATTATAATTCTGATTCATCTAAATCAGCTCTGCGATTACTTCGTCATTGTCGAATGAATTAAATATAATATATCTAAATCTAAATCTAATATACCACAACACCCCGAAAACGCCCCCACAGCCACCCTAATAAACGAAGACTTTAAAATCAGTCTGCAATGTGCAGCAAACTCGTCCCAGCTGGCATCGACGAAAAAGAATCGAAATATCTGGTACGAGAAAGTCATATGTATACGGCTCTCTGGCCAAAATTCTCTGGCACGGTGATTTGGAAACTGCAGATACGGCGAAGTACGAACGTGGCCTAATGCAGTGGCTGATCCTGGTAAAGGGAAACCAAGTCTGCCAGCAAAGAGGGATGAAAAAAAGACGTGGTTAACACGACGCGAGATATCAAACCAACCACACACGTACACATACATGGACACGTGTATACAGAGGATGTGCCTGAATCGACCAATTCGAGCCACCTGCAACGAGCTTACAACCACGAGGCGTTCTTTTTCTCCGGAGAAGCCAATATAACAGAACGAGAAAAACCGCTGGACCTGTTTCAGCCTGGCTTGAATAGTAATGGGGAACTGAACTCGTTTACCAGGAATTTGTCTTTTTAGAAAAAACTAGGAGTCAGCTAGGCTAAAAAAAAAATGCAGAGACAAATAGGAGCAATTTGAGAGGTTCCTTTTCTTGCGCGTAAAGTCGATCGTTGTCTTATTCGTTCTTCATCACATTGTTCTTCATTTGCAAGTTTTAGCAGCGGAATCTGCCCTGTGGAAAATTTGTTGGCACGCGTGACTCTCGCGTTTCTATCGCTTTCTGTTTTTATTTTTTCGCGAAGAATCGTTGTATACGCTCGATTCGTATCTCCACTATTCTACGTTTCTATCTTTGTTTATGGGAAATCGTTTCGTGCACGTCGATCTCGTCGATCGCTACCTTTCTTTTCTATTTTTTCTTACGGAAAGTCTCTTCGTGAACGTAAGTCGCATTTCCACTGTTTTCTGTTTCGATTTTTATTTTCAGGTGATCGTTGATTCTACGCGAGCCAAGGTATACAGTAGCAGAAGTAGAAGACTTGCTCTTGCTGCGGATAGAATTGGTTTTGTGGTAGAACCACACGACGCAATCCTTGCAGTAGCTCACTTTATCTCGATATTCTAAGATATAATATTGTACTCTCCTATTTTCCAAGATTCGATTTGCCAGTTAATCCCATAGCACTTGGCAACTTGCTCAAGTACATATAAATTTAGGTATCTTCTCTGGAATATGTTTTCCGACCAAGTCTGGTAAATCGAGTATTTGCTATAGCGTTCGAATTGGATATTTGACTCAATGCGTAACACGATACAGTCGAATATGCTGAGCATTTTTTAAAGGAAAGTATCATTTTGTAGTATAAATTTGCCTCTCAAATGTTTTCTTTCAGTTTATCTTGTACCACTCTGTCTCTGAGAATTTCAGTGAGAAGTTTCAGAAACTCGTTCGCCAACTCTTAAACGATCATCTTCCCAATTTTCCCAAAATAAAATAAAATGAAACAAAGAATAACAAGAAAGTGAACAAACGATCGATATTCCCCCGTATCTTTCTATCATTTCGCTCCGAAAAAAGACCTTCGTCGATTCCCAAACAATCGAGCGATTCCACCTCGATAAGAATGCTAAAAAGAAAAAGATGAAAACAAACCAAAAAGAAGATCGAGCTTAAAAAAATATCGTCGGAAGCTCTTCTCCGAGATCACAGGAAACGGAAAAACGAAATAAGGGTAGCGAGTCGTGGGCGATGGGGCGGGCGACGAAAGTCCGTGACGGCCACGCAATATGTACACGGAACGGTTTGATTCCCGGTGGCAGAAAAGCAAAGCCCTTCGCGTATTTGCGAAACGCGCCACCGGCATACGAATGTAACCATCGGCAGTCGGCTCTACATCCACCCCTTTCTCGTTCTTCGATCCCAGCGCTGCTACAGGGACGCCAAGGGCCGTACAAATACACGCGCGTAAACGCATACACGCTTGTACAGACACGCAACCGGCTGCGGTTTATCCACAGTCAATAAAGGCTGGCTGTCAGCATGAATACCAACAGAGTGGATCCCAGGCCGGCCAGCAACCCCCTGTACGATACTGCACACTACGTACTACCGTTGTGAACCACCCCCGGTTGGAATCGCGCGGTTGCGGCTCAGCCCGCTGCGAGATTTACCGTGGCCCGTACATCATACGCACGTGCGTGTTTCACCGTTATCGTAAATACGTTCGCGGAGATAGCGCATCCTACTCGCAGCCGGCACGTACCGCGGAACGTACAGCCGGGGTGGATTTTCCGGGTTTTCTCTCGACGCGTCGAGCAACATCCACGTGCCTTAATATCGAATTCTAAAGAAGATCGCTTGGCTGTTGAACATGAGCAGCGAAGGATGCTTTGCAACGCGGAGAGTCTGCGCTTGTTCGCGGAATTTAGGAGATGGGGTTGAGAACTCGGTGCATTGAGAACTCATGAACGGGCACGGGCTGACAACGGGACGTGGATGAGATTTTCTTATTTTTCTGGTGAATCAAAGTGTAATTTCGAGCTGGTGTTCTTTTACTTTTCCTGCAGAGCGTGGGATCGTTGTTTTTTTTCTTTGTCAGCGGATAGTAGACGAGTAGAGAAGGACAGTCACAGGGTGAAAGATGAGGATTCTTGCGAAATTTTGAAGGAATTGGGAAGCTCGAAGATGAATACGAAGATGGATGAGATTCTGTAGACTTTGACTACGTCAAAAAATATATAGTTTGACGTTGGTGTCCTGTCTCTGTTCGAATCCAGTTATATTCGCTTCAATTTTAATGTTCACTTTATGAAGTACGTACACGGACCAAAGGTGAAATTTTTGATTTTAAGGTACAAACCACATAACCCCAAGATAATCCCAAATTTTATTACTCCTGGATTTTTGATCCAAATCGCGTTAATGGTAGGCGAACGTAGAAAAGGACGCTAAGTAGACGAAGGGGTGGTTTTTTAATGGCCAGCTGCGACAAGATTTGACGTAGATTGAGACGAAGGGGACACGGGCTTGGATTAAGTTATGTAGGTTGGGTTAGCTTATATGGAGTGTTACGGGAGCCTTGTTTAGAGTAGATGAAGCTTGAGTGATGGATAGTGTAGGGTTTAGGTGGATTTGTGTTGCGGCAGATTATTAGTTTCTGGCTTATATTATGTGGCATCGGAGAGTAATGGCACCAGGTGCGTGTAAAATGATGTTCTGATACTTATCAATTAGCAACATTATATGTTCCTTCGTTATTCACGGATTTCACTCATTTTCCATAAATCTCTCATTTCTCACTCTCTCGTTCGATATTCCTCGATAATCTCACGTCTGAACCGATAGCACGTATTGTAAATTTTCTCTGACAATGTTATCTAACTAACGTTATCATTTGTATAGCCGAAAATCGCTTGGTCCACGAATTGTGTCTCATTTTAAACGATATAAAAAATATAAAATAAAACTTGGATCACCGATGACCACCGTGGCGTTCTACGCGTTAACCAGAGATCCACCGTTTAATCAGCTTCCAAAAATCCACTTGCTTCGACACAATCTTCCCAGAAGCCTGCTCATACCCACGAAACCACCTTCGTCCTGCCGTAACACTCGAAATCACTCAGGATCAGGAAAGCAGGTGTGTTCGTCGTTGAAATGAGAAGGATGGATCGCAAAAGAGAGAGAGAGAAGAGCTAGCAATTCCGAAGCGGAGAATTAATCGGATTGGCGCCGAGTGACCTGCACTTCTTTCCATTCTTACTCACATTGTCCGGATCCCGTAAGGATTATCCGACTAAGGTTCTTTTCGTTGCTCTCGTGAGGTGGGCAGCCGCAGCAGATTTCGTTCCAATCTGAAGCGAACCGCCGAAAGCTACAGGGAAAACGGGAAACCGGGAGCTGATGGTGCCGAGAAGGCAGAACCGGGATATACCGAGAGAAGAAATAAAAATGGTGAAAAAAAAAGGAAGCAGGCGGTTGGAAAACAAATAAAACAGAGTGGTGACGTAGGGTGGTAGAGGAAAGACGTTTGTAATGTAAAAGCGAGACGCTACCAGCATTAGGGAAATTGAAACGGTTTTCTTTATCCGCCTGGATCTTGCAGATAGAAAGATTCTGCAAGATGGCTCGCTCCTCTGCGAGAATTCCGTTCTTGAATCATTTTAATTCGTCGATACGCGGCTCGTGCTGAGACGTATGCATTTTGAAAGCTGCGCGGGAAGATACTTGGAAAGGGGTGAGAAGATTCTTGAAACAGCAAGAAAGCTTTCTGGCTTTCATTTGATAAAGACGTTATTAACTGTTTTAGACTCGTGATATATTCCTTGCTTTTTAATGCAAGATATCGAAAATATCCTGCGAGAGATTACGCCGAAAAATTGAATTTATTTGACACCGTAATCAATGTTATAAGAAGATCATCGAAAGAAGACGAGATTCTTCAAGCGTTCTGCAGGTTCAATTTGGATGAAAAGCAATTTGGATGTCAATTGGATGCTTCAAATCGACGATATTTCTCACTTCGTAAATGTAATGGACTGTAGAAGAAGCTACTTTAAATCAAAAATACGTTTGATTTTTTCTAAATCAAAAAACCGTAGAAGAAGATTAATTTAACAAATCGCAATATGACAAAACCTAACATTTAATACGTTCGGTACGTTCTAACGTTGTATTTCTAACATTAAAAAAAAAAATTAGTTTCCGGGAAACGAAAGGATAAAAAGGGACAGAAATCATGTGAACGACTTCCGAGAGCACGTTCGAGCGTAAAAGTTGAGTCGGTTGTTAACGGTTGGTAGTCTACTGGCGTGTTTCAGGGGGAGGAACATTCCCTCGTCCAGTAAAATTGATAAATTTCCAACGC
Organism: Bombus impatiens; assembly: GCF_000188095.3. Classification (NCBI taxonomy): domain Eukaryota; kingdom Metazoa; phylum Arthropoda; class Insecta; order Hymenoptera; family Apidae; genus Bombus; species Bombus impatiens. The sequence continues at coordinate 60,213 of NT_176616.1, read as the reverse complement.
GGTCATAATGAACGCACCCGCTTTCGGCCAGTTAACCAGCAATAAAGCCCGAAACTTTTGCCCCACGCTAATGAAGTGTATGCATGTAAACTGCGCGCGCCGCGCTATTACGACTTATATAAAACCGAGCGGTCGTGTCGGTAATTAAAACGCTTAATCAAAGCCGCTTTTAATGCCCGGTCGATGTTCTTCGAAAAAACGTATCGGCTCACAGTCGGCTATTCGCATGGAAAAAACGGACAGAAGCTGATTTTTAACAATTTCGCGTACGTCGTACAATTTTTTCCGCGCTAGATGATCGAATATACGAGGTACGGCGCGTCAGTATATTTTTAATTTCGCACAAGAACTATCAAAGTGATACATGTGAGATACATACATGAAAGTATGCATGTTTTAGGAAAAATCAGAAATTATGAAGCGATATGATAAAGTTGAAATATGGTTAAATTTGTGTAGAAGTTCCGAAAGCGGTCAATTTGACCGCATCGATAGGTTTAGGTTAAACAATCACTTCCTAAGATAGATAAATATTTTATACGTGATATTACTATTTCATGTTACTGAAACTGCTATTAATTATATTTAGAAATTACATCGAGCTTTAAAATATTCTTATTTGTCAAAAAAAAAAAAAAAGAATGGAACAGAGAACGCAGGATAAAATTTATGTTGTTCTAGATTCGTGAAAGAGAATAAGATGGATAATTGACAAGGGAGCTGTAACATTCTGGGAAAATAATCGCCAGAGAACTGACACTCGCAACGATACGAACACGTCGCATCGTGATCATAGCCAAATCCGTTTCTCCTATTACGACACACGCCATTACGCTCTTGACGTATTAAACGTTCCATTTAACCGAGGTCTAAGCCCTAGCGAAGCTTATGCAACATGTTTGCAATTGAATCCCAGCGGCATTACGTAAATACTGGCGTGTACCGTGGTGAAGATTTCTGTTCGGGCTAGCTAAGTCGAGTATTTGGTTTCGTCGTGTTGTTCTTGCAGAAAGAAGAAGGACAAACCTTTGACAAAAGGCTTAACCAACTGCGTTACGAGCCTGGCACATCCTTAATTACGTTTCTCTAAACCCTCTAAACTTCCTTGTAATTCTTGCTTCGAACGAGCAGCTTGGCAAATCAATTCTTCTTCTTTGTTCTCGATGCTTTTCAACGAGCGACTAATGCTAATTGCTAATTCTGCTGAAAGCTATGTCACTTCGAAACCGCGGAAGAAGAAACTACGACGTTTTTCTGATTTTGTACATTGTCTTTTCCAACCTCCGTGTGGATCTATGGAGATTGTCAATGGCATTTATTATCCAAGATGAAAGATAAAAATGAAAGTTAAATACTCTGATATTATTATAAGAAACAAGTTAAAATTCGATTAGGTTCGGTTTAGGTTGCGGATGAAATACCTGGGTCTCGTCACCGACAGCCAGTGAACGTTCGAGTCCCACTTCGACTCCCTGATTTCGAAGGTGTCTGCAGCTGCCAATGCCTTGTACGGCCTGCTGCCGAACATCGGCGGGGCGGGAGTCGCGGTGCGCCGACTATACGAGGGCGTCGTTCGATTCCGAGTGATGTACAGGGCCTCGGTATGGGCGGACGATCTGATGGCGAGTCGTCGCAGCATCCTGCTCCTCATATAGAATAACCGCCATCAGAATCGTCAGGGGATACCCAACGGTGCCCCACGTGCCGGCGAC
>NT_176616.1:48967-58335 GCF_000188095.3 Bombus impatiens | reverse complement strand
ATGGGACCAGTGGCGATCTCAGCTGATCAACGAGGGAGGCGAACATCGAGACGGTCCTCCCAAACTGGGAAACATAGAGAAGCCGTCGCGGCCTCCCGCTCATCAACAGGATGACCCAGGTGCTCACGGGACACAGCGTGTTCGGCGAGTACCTGAAAATCGGACGGGAGACGACGGACATCTGCCACCACTGCGAGGAGGGCAGGGACACGGCGCAGCACACGCTGGAGTTCGGCGAGGGAGCTGTCCCGCTACACCTTGCGGCACGTCATAGGCGAAAGATTGACCCCCTCGGCGATCGTAGAAGCAATGTTGAGTGAGCCCCAGGAATACGAGGCTGTCCGCCTCTTCTGCGAGCGAGTTATGCTCGCAAAGGAGCGAGCAGAAAGGAGAGAAAGAAAATCTCTCACCCTTGTAGGATAATGCGATGGAGAGGGATGGAGGTCAGGCGGCCTAGAGCCACTTCATCGCCGTCCCAACGGACCACGACTAAAAGGGGGGACAGCGCTAGGAGCAATGCCCCCCTCTAACGCCAAATTCAACAGTCAGGGAATTATTAGGACTGGCTGGAGCAAGAGGACGCGGGAAGGGGGTGCAACAGAAGATAATTCATAAAAGATTTCTGAAGTATTCCTGTCATACGCGTAGGGTGGTCATCGTGGAGTTTTAGTCGGTAAGAGTTCGACACTACTCTGCTGTTACCGATTATTAGCAGCAGCGGAGTGTCCATGAGGATTTCTCCACATGCAAAAAAAAAAAGAACAGCGTGTCCAAAAGAAGGCAAGCTCGCGATATAAATTTTTGCCTCGTAGTGCTTTCCTTCTTCGTCGGAAAAATGCGCAGAATTCGCGTAACACAAAAAAACATATAAAATAAGCAAAATAGATTGCTCGTAAAACGAATTTCTATTCAATTCCTATTTCTTTGCTTGCACCCATAAATCCTCGTTATACAATTGCATCCTCATTATACGATCTCCAGTTTCCAGTTTGGCAAAACCAAAGGGAAAATCCACGACCATAAAATTCTGCGAAAACGAATAAAATCCTATAGAGCGCAAAGAACGCGCGTTATGAAACGCCTGTTTCGCCTCTTGCTTTGTCCAGCGACTCGCTTTGTCCATGTGGCACAAAATTAATCTGGAAAATCAAAGTGTTTTCGTGTAACGCGGCGGTGTAATTAGCAGGAATCTCGCTGGAATGCCACAGAAATAATTCTAGCAGCTTTATTAAAACCATTTTCAATATTTCGCTGGTTTTCTGCCGATCCGAGACGCTGGTTCCATGCTTTTTAATTAAACTATGGATAGTCGGACGAAACAACTGGAGACTCTAAACAGCGGGCCAAGGAATCGGTGGGAGAAGCGGCCATCAGCGGCGAACGGATCTCAAGAAGGAGCAGCCGGAATGGTCTCGGCTTGAACGAGTTAATGCAAGAAAGTCCTTGGGCTTTCTCCACGTAAGCGATCAGGATAATCCGCGGATCAGTGCCATCGAAGCGAAATCCCCTCTGAAGTATCGTCTTTTCTTCGCGTAAAATGAGATTCCTTCGTTATAATTGCGCCAGTTGACGAGCAGCAATTTTTTTCATCGGTCCAAACGAGAATGATTGGCGGCCTCCTCGAATCTTCTTCTTTTATATCTTCTCTTTTATCCTTCATTTTCTTTTTTAATGGCCACTCTGGCTCCCGAGGGTATTCATTGGAAACTTTTACGTTCGTACTGTCTGCGCTGTACGAAATGTTTTGGAATTTCATTGGTGCTGCAACTAGTCAGGTTTGTCATCGTCGTGTTGGCCAAATTTGAGATCCGTTTAAAAAAGCTGTAGATAGAAGCTGTAATGTACTTATATTAGGTATATGTTACGTGAAAAATGATTTTCTGTTGTTTCTGTGCGCAGCATAAATAGCCACCTTAAGACTTGCAACGTTGGTGAAACTTGAGCAAGGTGAGACTTGGAGGTAGCAGGTTTGTACAGCAAAATCTGGCTGATGAAAGTTCTAACGACAGTTTCTAATTTCAGGTCAGGTTAGTTAAGGTGTTCGAGATGTACGTAGCTTTTGTCGCTACTTTAATTTTCGTGAATTCCTACAAAATTCTCTCATCTCGATCTTTTATTCGTTTTATTCGTTATCTTGCCTAATGAAAAATGATCAGACTAGAATTTTAATAAACCAAAGTCGAACTGTCCCGGTAGAAAAACGTCTCATGAATCGAGATGACGAGATTTAAATAATTTCCTATTAATTCTCCAATGAGAAGTTCTTCGATGAACTTATTAAAAGATGCTATTGAATAGCAAACAATCACGGGAACGATATTCGTACTACGACAACGATGAACATTAGCAATCCTTTATGACTTTACTTTATGAATTTTATTAATTTATAGTAAATTTACCAACTTTAGGTTCATTGAAAAATTAGAGAAACCTTTCTCATAAATTTAATACTTGGCGTAGCCACTGTACCAATCTGCTAATATCAAAATATCGTTCAAGTACGCGAAACGTAGATGCCCATCATAGTTAAGGGTAGTTCCCAGGGGAACAGTGGCGGGACTCTGCTCGAGATTCGGTCTGCTCGGTGAATGGGAAACGAACGAGGGCAAAGGTAGTTTGTTCCAGTGCTCGGCCAGGTCTAATTAGAAAAGTCAATATCGACTGGCGGTCAGGCCAAGAGTCTCTCGGTGTTCATTATATTATAATATTCTCTGACGCACCCCTTGATGCCTCTAAGACCGCGACGTAGCCGGCAAGCGAATTGGCGTTGTTATCTTGGCCAATGGCAGGCCAGTCTTCTTTCTTTTTTCTTCTTACGACTAACGCGATTAGTTTCAAATGCCTAAGAACAGCCACGTTGTTAGACACGCACCGGTCGACATCAAAGATGATGCTCGAAGTAGAGGCGAAATAAAAGAACGCGTGTTTGTTTATATTAAGTCGTCCGGAAAATTTCTTTCGTTTTATAGGGAAATAATGGATGCACATTTTCCGTTGTATATTATTTTATCGAATTACGTATGATACATTTTGTTCTGTTAAAATAAAGATCACAATGTTCGACTGATTAGGTTTCATGTTTATATAAAGATGCGTCGTTATAAAAGACGTGTGTGTAAGAGAAAGACACTTTCCGGACAACCTAATGCATAATTAGCAGATTATAGACGTTTCTGAATTTTAAACGCGCTGAGAAAATTAAACGCGCAAGATATTATGGGTTTATGAAAATTCTGTGCATAAATATACACAGAAGATTGGAGCGAAATATTTCTCTGCAATGTTTCATGGGGAAAATGAATTTGTTTATCCTGTTTGTGAAATGTGAAATGTGAAATGTTTATCCTGTACGTGTTATGGGTAAATATTAGATATCTTTTATGTATTTTATTTCGCTTAGTTGTATGTACATGTAGACATTTGTTCAGAACGAATAAGTAGATGTAATTTGATGTTCGTGATGCGCAGCAAATATCAGTGATTTATCAACACTCTCGCAACTGGTAATTTCATCGTTTCTCTGAAACTAAGAGCCGCTCAGATATTAATAACTCTAAAACTGGTAGATACAAACTTCTCTTATTACCAGAATGTTATGCCAATCTCGCAAATTTCTAAACGTCTGAATCTCCGAATAACCAGATATACAAATCCAGAATTTTCCAATAGTTTCGAAATATCGACATTTTTAAATACGCGTATATCCAAATTCCCGGATTTCTCAAATATTAAAATTATTGTCTCAAACATTCTAATTTCCAAGTACGCGAATATTCAAATATCTAAGTTTCCGAATATCCAGATATCTGTATTTCGAAATTACAAAAGTACCAGGATCAAGGATATCTGGTCAAAATACGTGCCAAGAGAATAATTGGGTAGAAAAATCCAGTGTGAAAAATACATAAATTTGTTAAACAAGAAATCAAATAGTCAAAAAATAATTTTTAGCGTGACTGTAAATCTCACGCATTATCGTAACCACAATTTGGAGGCGATGATTGCACGTCTGACTGGTCGATGGACGATACGATGCAGGACATTCGCCGGCGTGTCAGGAGTTTATCGGCGACAAAACGCGGCGGGACTCGTTAACACCGTGAAATATACTGCCGTCCATAACGAACGGACTCTCTTTTGGTGCCGATATCCTCGCGACGACCGCGTCGCTTTTTACTCCCCGTTTCCGAGTCGTCCCGATGTTATGGGGCTTTAAACGAGCGTTATAATGACCGCTGGTCGACGTTGATTAAAAAACCTTCAACCGACTGACGTGGGTTCGCTCGCTGGCCGGGGGATGCTAAATCGTTCGCCACGTGCTTCCGCCCAGAGAATTCGATCAATATGCATAGCCGTCAACCTGCTCTTTTTCCTTGATTTTTTCAATTATTTTTCGAAATTCGTGGGTTTCTCCTGCTTGCTGTTATACGTAATTTTATCATGGACTTTTCAAGGTAGATTCGCCGAGAAAAAAGAAAACGCGTTAATGACGATTGATATTTTTAATTACGAAACTAAATTATTCGAACGTACGAATACCAATCTTGAGAAAAGTTGCGGTATACAGCGGCTACTAAAAGTATTCCTACTTTTAGTAAGTATGCTTATTTCTCCGTTAGGTGCTTTTTGTCAGGTTTCATATTCCATTTTCACAGTATTAAATTTTCGTGATCACGTGAAGGTACTACCAAATAATATGAAACTTAATACACTTGGATAATAAATGTAATTAACGTACTGTAATGGTATACATTTATTTTTTATACACACCGTGTACACGAATATCAGTTGGCTTCATCAATATTCTTGTAGCTTCAAGATAAAGTTTAATTTCAATCGTATTGATTGCATCTGTTTGATTTTTTGAAAGGATTGTTTTCTAAGGATTTTAAGTGTCATAACGTAACGCAAAGCTCGTAGCAATGCACAAGGATCATCTGTGTCATCAAAGTCACTTGAAACTTATGATAGGTCTCTGCTAATTAGGGTCATTTAAAAATTATATTAAGTCACGAAATCATATTCTGAACAGTAGAAAACCGTCACTTATCAGAATCGCGTCGATCACTATAGATCACTTACAGCAAAATTGATGTAAAAAAAAAAAAGCAGGAGGTGTTAAACTTCGACGAATTTATGTCGTGTCAAAGCAATCGGTTTAAAGCTCGCTACAACCGCCGGTGCAATCCATAAAAACGACTGCAATTTAAAAACAAACTGCTGGCAAACCGTCCATAAATTTCCGGTCTAAAAAAACCAATAGAAAAAGGAAGAAAGAGAATCGAAACGTTCGAAAGCGGGTGACTTCAAAACGGGAGAAATATTTAATTCGTAGAATTCCCAGAGCGGTCACTCGTTTGCAGGCCATTCGCCGTTTGGAAGATACTACGCTGTCAAGCGTAACCTGGCAAATTTGAAAACCGCGCAATCATAAAGCCACTCAGAATTCACTTGCCCTCGACGACACCCAAAACCCATCCCAACAGCCAGCGTCCTCGAAAACACCTATCTCGTTGCAACGCTGCTACACTCGCACGATAATACTACTCGCCATCCCATTCCATCCAATAATTTCGTACAAATTTAATAACCAGACCGCCACGTCCTCCTAGCCTTTAGCGATATTGCTAAACAAAGGTAAAAAAACGGAGAACAACGAGTGCACGCGTTCACTCTTACTATTTCTCGTTTTCTTGCTACTGTATACAGGCTGTCGCAAAATATGCGGCAGGATAGTTCTTGTGTTTATTCAAATCACAAATTTCAAAATATAAAATAGAATTTTCAAGATATTTCAAATTGGAGAGGCAAGAGACATCGAGGAATGTAAGTAGAATAGGTCGGCGCATAGTTGGACAACGATAAGCAGCAATCGATCATAAAATTTGAGCGTCGATATTTTGCGATTGATAGATCGCAGTGTTATCAATTGCAAAATTTCCAATGAAAAATACAATTTCCAATATGAAAGAAAGAGACACCCGAAAGCAGAAGTAGAACAGGTCCGACTATGATCAGACATCAGTGACGAACCGTAAGATATATGGACTGCAATATTTTATGGATTTTATAGTTCAGCCACTGACACACTGTTTTGATGGTAGATATTAGCTAAGTAAAATTCGTTTTAACATTAGAAAGGCAAGGGTACCAGAGAACTGTGGTTAACGGCGCGGCAATTAGCGGAGAACTTGCAAAAAGAACACCTGCGTTTAACTGTACAGTAATTTACGTTCGTCCACGAACATTTCCACCACGCTTCTAACAAACTTTCTAACATTATTCGATCTTTTCATGCAACACCCTGTAGAAGCGTACCTTTTTAATAACATTACCAGTCCGCTGTTCGCTTTAATCCTCGCTCGTTCCCACAAAAAGCGGCTAAATCTTGGTGGCGACCGCGTAGAGACCGGATCGTCGCGCAATGGCGGTGACGCTGGCGGTTTCCACGCCGGTGGAAGGGTGTACAGGGTGGATAGGACACCGCGAGGGTGTACAGGGGGGACTTTAAGCCGGCAGGATAATCCGCGGTTTAGAGCTTTCGAGCAATAGCGCTGATACGCGACCGTTCCGCCGTTCGACCGTCCGTTTTCCTCCACCATCCCGTTCCCACCCCCCTTTGCCGCTATTATATGTCTACTATGTAGCGGTAGAAAAGGGACAGAAGGAGAATCGAAGCGTGATGAACTATTGATGATGCTATTGCGTGCCTAGTATCGATGGTTTGCTAAGTAGATCCACTGCCACGATGTACGATGTCTGTCGTTTCTTTGATTTATTCCGCAGTGGTGGAATGCGACGGCGGAGACTCCCGCAGAATTTTAGGGAATTTGTTGCGGATGGTTGGAAGATTGGTCGACCGAGAGGTCGAGATAGCTTGTTTTCTGCTATCTTCAAAGTCAACGGACTGGTAATTAGATTTATTTATGTTGAAGTAATTATTTGTAGGATAAGTCTATATCTTCTTCGTTTTGTATATTCGCGACCTGGACAGCGCTGTTACGAAGAAAATAGAATTTGGCGAAGCAAAAACAATTAAAAAGGGAGAGGTCCATATTATTGTGCCGTTGAATATGAATGTTATTTTGGGTTACAAGATCTAGAGACAAGAATGTGTTGAAATAATTACTTCAAGAAAAACTCTACATCTTTATCGTTTGGTCTGGAGGCGGTCTGGAGACCACTGTTACGAAGGAAATAGAATTTAGTGAAAAAAAATTGAAGATAAGGAGAGGTTCATATTATTGTGTCGTTGAATATAAATTTTGTTTTGGGTTACAAGGTCTAGAAACAAAAGAGCTATAAGTAGATTTCTATTGCTGTCTTTTGTAACCTTCAGCTAGAGCTACACACCAAGGTTAACTTTTTGGTAATGTCCTTTACTATAAATATATGAACGTGCTCCCTATCTTCTTTCTATTGTATTGTAACTCTGCTAGAGTGAGGATCTGCATCAGTATACACTATACCTGTACTTGTACTTATATCTATACTTATTTCAATATATTTTTCTATTACAAATTCATCCACTCGTTCCTCTATCAGATGACCTCAACAATTTTAAACCGGTGATGCTGGATTTATTATTAACATCGAAGTTTAATCGATGGATACGTAATGAGAGGTTGGATTGTAGGGGCAATTAGAGAGAATGTTGTTGTAATGAACCTTGTCACGCATAATATTTGCCGATAAAATATCGTAATAGTTTCTACCGCTAAATTACAAAAAGAAGATCTGTGCCACGTCGCGATCAATTTTAACCCTGTTTTTAACTTCAAGCTTGTATCACCTGCACAACACGGGCTCGTAAAAAGAATTCACAAGAGCGAAGTGTCCAGTAGACGTCCAAGCGGATTACGTGGCTGCAAGCTTGCAAGCCACGGAAGAAGCCACATGTGTCACCAGCTACTTCTTGCCAATCGTTCACGACCGCACACTACCTTCTTTAAAGGTATTTATCTACCCTGTGTATCTTAAAGAGAATATCAAGAATAATTTACATCGGTATTAACCCTTTGCACTCCGAATTTTATTTCAATTTCGTTACCAGCAGCTCCCAACGCTTTTAAGTGTTTTATTTGAAATTTACTCGAACTAAAAAATTTAAATAAATAAAGGAAGAAAGAAATTCACTTAAATACCAGTTTTATTGTTGTATTTTGTAATTTTTAAGTGTATATATATCTTGAAACAATTTCCAGGATGCAGTCCTGCTTTTCTTTCGCACGTTTCACAAAAAAGGTGGACATGAAAAACTGTCGAGTGGGACTCGACAAAGGAGCTACTGAGATAAAAACTGATGTCGAGTCACACTTAACATAGGAGTGCAAAGGATTAACAAACTGTACATGTTCTCATGGAAATTAATATTTTCATAAATACAATTAAAACTTGAATCTACGTATAGACAATTCCTTTACTCGCTAAGTATAATAAGAAGTACTGTAATTTTACGTATTACACGAATTCTTCTATACTTGCAACTTTGCAAGTTTCCCATAAACGCATCGAAATCCACCATCTTCGTCTTAAATAGACACGATTCATCCTTCAAAAATTTGACTGCAATAAAAATTGCTGGCAATTTACTGCAATTGCCAAATGATACTCCCCATGGAAACAACACTCGAGTACCACGAGTTCATTGGCCAACAACGCACCACTTAGAAGTAGTCCGTAGAAGATAAAAAAATGTAAAAACAAGACGGCGGCATGGCTTCGCGACGATTATCATTGAGACGCGCTCGTAAAAAACAGGCTCTGCTGGCCGGTCGAAGGGTGGCGGTGGCGATTGCTCGTGGCGAAGGGAGTACGAACGAATCCGGTTATCGGTTATCCATAAATCGAAACTAGACGAGCTGACCGTGGTAGATGGGTCATCATAATCCGAGCGGACGAGCAACGGTGATCGAGGTTCGACGCAGTTGGACTCTGATGGCTTCGTCGTCCGTGGAACGGGTGAAAATAAAAACGTTCAGGAGAAACGAGCGAACGAGCGAGCAGAAGAGAGAGAGAGGAGAAGCGGTTCTCGTCGATGACATACGACGAGAGGGAGAGACGAGGGCATTCGGGGGAAAAGGGGGAGGAAAAGGTTGATAGAGAGGAAGAAAAATGTGGGCGATCTCGCGTGGTGAGCCACGCGAATAGCAGCTGCAAACCACGATCTCCAATTAACGACCCACTTTTTTGCGCCGGTGCTCGTCAACGCGACGCGTCTCTTGTTATTGTCGTCGTGGTCGTTATTGTTGCTTCACGTCGTTGCTTCCGTCGTCGTTGTGCGTTTTCTTTTCGGCTGATGGCGATAAAAAAAAAAAAAAAAAAAAAAAAACCAAAACAAAACACAAAAAGAAAAAAAAACGTGATAA
>NT_176616.1:27923-48599 GCF_000188095.3 Bombus impatiens | reverse complement strand
AAAAAAAAAAAAAAAAAAAAAGAAAAATACGATAGAGCAACGAGAAAGAAAGTACAATGTTGATACAAACGCTGACAGTTTGGCGAGGAAGTTTCACGACTGGAATCGTAGTCTGTTACAGTCACGGGTTGCGGGTAGTTTTCCAGTTGCTTTTGTTTTTTAATTACTCGCGTTGCTTTGTTCGCCAAAGTTTGCCGCCGAGGTGTGCTTTCGACGTTGCGATTAAAGGGTCGTCCGGTCATTTTAAACCGCCCCAGAAAGTTTCTCTGTGGTAGGAACAGCGATTTCTGTCAGAATCTTAATATCATGTCAAGAAATACTAGATGACTTTCTCGGGTATTCCAATCTCCACAAGTTTCTTTGTGTATCGAGTGATTCTGTACGTTTAAGGTTCGCGAGAGGAGGAACGTTAATATTACGCAAACTTAAGAATTTTAGTATTGAGGTGGATAGGTCGTGGTGATGCTGCTACTGTATAGGCAGACGTAGGTACTGCTGCTGGTGTACTGGTCGCTGAGAGGGATTTGAACCCGGGTCCCGAACGTTCGTAACCAAAGGCGCTAACCACTGCTCGTCACTGTCCACTGTCGACCACTGTCGTCGTCTAGTAGAAGTTGTCGAGCGCCGCCACAGTATTATAGTTAATGCAATTTCGAACGCAATAATTTCATCAATATGCGTGTACGCTAAACCTAATATTTTCACGCATTCTGTCAGTGTTTCCTTCTGATACGCAATTTTTCCTATCCTCGCGCAACTCAGAAAGATTCACGACCCCATAACGCTCCACAGCACCGAAAGTGGTCATGGTGGCGCAACAACTTCTTTCGTCAGATCTACCAGATCCTGTGAGCATCGACCACATCGATTCGGACTGTCGGAACGTCCATGGAACGTTGAAGGTGGCCCCAACTCGTCAGAGAACAAGCGATTTAACGAGCGAAGAGGTGAAATCGGAGGACGCAGAGGCAAGAGAATCGGATGAAACGCGGCCTACGAGCGTTGACGAACGCGATACCGTTGCTCTGTAGCGAAATTTAAGCGTTCTGCTGGTCTATAGACGGCCCAGTGACCGCAACAGCTGGTTCAGCCTCGCAGGAGTCGAACCGGAAGAACAGAGGACCCAGCAAAACCGCGAAAGAACCGCTTTGTTCGTGACAAAGGCGGCCGTTAATCGTTGTCTACGCGTTTCCAAGGAATTCCTGATAAAACTCGATTAAACTTCGAAGAGATATAGTGGAGAGAAAGGCGGCGGATGGATTGAAACGTTGTTTCGAAGTGGAAGCTGAGCGGAGAAACGTGAGAACCGAGGACAATGGCGGTCGCTGCGAAAGTTATTCGATTTACCTCGATAAATATCGCGGAAAACGGATCGGTTCATGGACTTGTTAAAACGGTATCTGGAATTTGCTGCAACTGTTTCTCGTTTGGTTAAACACCGGAGTTAAGAGCCTGAGGAAAAGGGTTTGAATGGAAAGGGAAAAATTGGCAGTTGGAGGGTGAGAAATGCGAAGCTTGGAATTCGAGAGTAATTAAGTCAAGTAACGAGCACGTTGCTTTTCTCTTAAAGCAGCGCATAAATATGTTGTTAGCAGACCATGGATTTGTTGTAAATTCATATTTCTCTGGTTATCAGCGTGAATATCACTTTTTGATTATTACGCAGCGATAGAATTTAAAGAAAATTTCTCATGTTTATTTCTAAAGTTTTGCATTAAAAATATAAAAACGTATTTTGTAGTAAATTTTATGATTGTAACTATAATTATTTAATAGTGCGCTTTGAATATTTTATACGGCCCACTGCGTATGTTTTGTACATTTTAGTAAATACTTTTGAATTTTTTACGAGCGCGTAAACATCCGAATTGTATTTATTATTTTTATACGAAATCTATCTCTATAGTCAAAATAATAATTTTTCCTATTTTTCGGCAAATATATATCTTTCATGGAAAAATTCAGTTACGTGTATCTTCACGTTCTTCCACTAATTTTCGCGATATTGTTCGACACGCCAGTGAAACGCGAACGAGAATTACTGCGCTCCATATTTAGTCAGGTTCTTACGAACTTAACACGAACCAACTGGTTTCGCATGATTCTTGCATGCAGCGATACAAGCTCAATACAAACGTCGTTAAATAATTCGAATAAAAATCAGATCTACATGAAACGAGAATTCGCTCGTTAAGAAGTTTCGTCGGAAAAATGCTTCGTTCTGTTTCGCGACTAAACGCTTAATGCACGCATCCGGTTTCTGGGGCGGCCTGTATCGTCGGACACGTTTCCCGTTTGAACGTTATATACCTAATTCCGGAATTTTCCCTCGAGTCGTCGCTGCGTAATTTTTTACAGCGCGCACTTAGTCACAGAAAAAGTTAGCCGTGGATTGCACTTGGTCGTAGCGAAAAAAAGGAGGAAAGTCTTTTTTATTGGACCTAGAAAAGTTCCTGATTCGCTTAGCCAGCGCGCCGCTTTAAAAAATAATAAAACTTTTCGCCGACCCAGTCGACCAACAGCCATTATCTCGGCAATTCTTCCACGTCCGTTTATCGCGCGTGTTCCGCGAATTATTTTAACATTGCCGCGCTTAAGCTGAACCGCGCGAACAATAAGCGGGCCAATTTCGCCCCATCGTTTCCGTGTCACGAGCACTTCACCGAAATTTACGCTTATGAAAACTCGAAACGCGTACAATCATCTTTTGTCACCTTCGATTAAGCGCTTACCGTATACGTTTTAGCTTGTCGTTTTTCGAAAAAAAAAATGCTGCACACGGATTGCGATATTCGTTCGTATCTTTTTAAATTGTTGGCTTCGATATATCGATCAAACTGGCAATATATTTTTTAGAATTTAGAGGCAATTATCATTACCGTCGATTAATATTTCAGCTCGCAATTAACCCTTTGCACTGCGAATTTTATTTCAATTTCGTTAGCAGCAGCTCCCATTGTTTTTAAGTGTTTTATTTGAAATTTACTTGGACTAAAAAATAGGACAATTTAAATAAATTAAGGTGGAAACAAATTCACTTAAATACCAGTTTTATTCACATTATTGTATTTTGTAATTCTTGAGTGTATGATATATCTTGAAGCAATTGAAGCAATCTGCTTTTCTTTCTCACGTTTCAGAAAAAGAGGTGGACATGAAAGAACATCGAGTGGAACTCGACAAAAGAGCTCCTGAGATAAAAACTGATGTCGAGTCACACTCAACATAGGAGTGCAAAGGGTTAATAGTATTATATACGTGTATATAATATCGATAATATTAAATAAAAGTAGAATTTAAGGAATCTGTGGAATCCTCGGTTTTTTAAACGCTGTTTCGCTGACCTATACGGTTCCTTGAATTTCATTCGCTGAGAAGAATTTGTCGCTGCCACACCGTCTGTATATGTTGTTTCTTTTTTCTCTTTTTTTCTATTAAATATGTATTTCCAGCGTTCTTGAATATTTCAGAAGTATTGACATAAGATTAACCATACCGTCAGTTTTTACATCTACTCCACAGTTCCATAGATATCAGAATTTTGAAAAAGCTCGTATCTCTGGATTTAACAAGTTGCTCGCACGTCGTATCGAAACAGACGTTTTCAACCAGCAAGCAACATCAAAACCAGAAAATCAAGAAAAATGAACTTATCGCGTGTTTCCCGTGTAATCTCCGTTTTATACGTTGAAATTATTTCGTGATTTTTGCTTTCACGAGCAAATCACATACAGAATAGAAGATCACTCGTTGGCTGAATGAATTGTTTCAAGTATATCGAATGTGTATGTCGGTTGGTAAATTTGCCTGGAATTTAAAATATTCATGCAGTTGTGAGAGAGAGAGGGAGAGAGAGAGAGAGAGAGAGAGGAGAGTAGTTGGAATAACCTAGCTCGTTAAATCGGTTGTTTTAACAAGCCGCTTCCGTGCTCCAATAATTCTCTCGATAAACCCATTTTTCCAAATAACCGTTGTAACTTTTTCTGCACAGTTCTATGATTATTTCTGTTCCGACGAAAGGAAGGGTCGTTATAAAGTTGAAAAGAAGGTCAGGTAGCAGATATATTCGAAGGACGTTCGTTTTCCACCCTCCACGTACCGGCTACAAAGATCAAGAAAGAAAAATTCATGACTTTCGTCTCGATACGTGTTCCTTTTAACGAAACAGCCTATAAACATTTTGATGGACTATCGTCAAAGTAACGAATATGCTATTTTGAATCGGCACGGGTAAGACAGAAATTGGTCGCGTTTCAGAAACTTGACATTTCTGCACCTTTATATTAGACCATATGAGACAGGATTTTCACGTATTTATGAGAAATTCAAAAGCGTAAGAATTATTTGTCACACGGGATGTAATTTACTTAGAATTCGTAAGCCAAAAATTTCCAAATCTACTTGCAGCGCAATGAGATTCTACGAATTTACCTTTCCGTAGTTCGATTCATTCGCTCGTGAAATCTAGTCAGCTGGCACGGAATTTCACACGTTTTCGTGTATCAACCGCAATTATTCTCCGGCTTTGCTCCAATTTATGTACCACAAATGAATCGTTTAATATTTATTATTTATTTAATTTTACTATTACTATTACAAATATCATTATTGTCGCTCTAAATTAAGAAACTAAACTGAACTAGTCTGTGAACTAAAAATGCCCAAAGTTACGAACACGTGCGTTCTCTAAATGAGTTCTCTAAATTCGTAGCTTTGCGATCTCGTAATTTTCAAAATATTCGAGCTTTCCAATTTCCACGTCTATCCGAATATTCAGATTTCCAAACGTTGAAAATTCTCAACGTACGTATAAGAATCACCAAATTTTCAATTCTGCAAATATGCAAATTTTCAAGTATCGATCACTCTAAACGTTCCTCCTTCGACTTCAAATTCGCTAACATTCAAATTTCCAACCACCCAAACTTTTATCCATCTTTTTAGTTTCTCCACACCAAACGTACATCGCGAAGTTTAATCACCGTAACGCTATATTCGCAGCATGGTTCGCCAAGATCACCGCCAAATACGAAACACAAGCGAAATACATGCGAAACGCAGCTCGAAAATCACCGTGGAGCTGTGTACCTATGAAATTAAAATGTAATTTCGGCGGCCTCGTAATCTCCGCGAGCATCACCGAGTGTCGCGAATACGTGTATCGGGTTTCCTGTGGTGCCCAAAAGGGGTGAGAGGATTGTTCGCGGGGGTGGTGGCCGCAAAGGGTACCGCGACAGGTCGGCCAGCTTATTTGCATATTTTAATCTAACAGCGAAAAGCCGCAGGACGCTAGTTTTCCCATTAGTCCTGTGACGCTCAACCCTTTGCGAGGCCGTGTTGTCTCGGATAGTGAATTTTACGAGAGACGCTCTGCACTTCAATGGCTTTTGAAGATCAAGTAATGTGATGGAGCGTTTATTTTGAACGTGGTGTAAGTTGGTTTTCCTTTGTATTGAAATATTCAAGCGTTTCCGTTTCCATCGATTGAAAAACACTGATAAGGTCTATTTAGTTCTGTCCGCGTCTCTGTGCGTTTAATTGTCATTATGTTGTGTAGATGTAAGTTCATTATACGAATAGTCTTTTGGAGAATTAACTGGAAGAATAAATATTTCCAGGCTCATCAGTGAATTTGTAGTAGTTCGGAATATTAGCAAATTGTAGAATTCGTGAAATTTTAATTATTTGAAATGTAAAACTATTATTAATGTAAGTATTGTTCAACTATTATTGATTATTATCAATTTGATAATAATGCTTAATAAATGTACTAATAATATACGACAATGTTGCTAGAGCGCATTTACACAGCTTGTTCACATGCGATCGTATTGTATCGGATAGGATTACGCTCGCTATCATTTGTTTTTGATTATTGGTGTTTCGGCCAGATTACGGTAAATGAACTCACACCACTTTCAAGGTAAACGATCATGCGATTCTATTTATCAACGGAATTGCAATTGATCGAGGCAAACGAATATCTTAAAATTCAAATTATAAGTTTTCAAAGTTTAAATTCAAAATTTATTATTAAATATTGAAATATATTCGTTCAAAAATTTAAATGAACTTTACAATTGAAACAGCTTGGAGTAACATTACGGTAGATCATTGTAAAAGATTAATAGATTCTATGCAAAGAAGTTGTAGCGAAGTGATAAGAAATAACGGATATTGGACAAAATATCGAATTTAAACGAAAATTATGTATATTTTTTTACCAAAAATTAATATTTTTTGTGTAGTCAAACTTTTGACCGACGAAATATACAGATCTCGTTCTTTTTTTTATAAGAGCTACTGAGCAAAATATCAAAATTAAATTTTTTTTCTAAGTGTATAAACAAATGTCTAATTAGATAATATGAAAAGTAGAACACTGTATTTATATTTTTCGTGCAAAGTAAATCAATTATTTATTTCTTCCATTTCGTCTTAATCTTTTGTCCGCTACTATATGAATTGTTTACAAATAGAAAGTTCGAGTTAGAGCATATGCAAATTCTTCTCAATTTTTCCACTGCTTTGCGTGGTTGTTTGTGAATTCGAAACAACGATAATTGCTTGTCGTATTAAAACGTAGAAATTTTCAAAATTTTTCTGGTCGGTGGCTTTTTTACCAGTGACATGTTTTAATTATATTACAAATAGGAACGTGCGATACGATATCACTGTGGTTTTGCATCGCTGGAGCATGAAAGATCTTTCGAAAAAAATTTCACGTTCGTCCAGCTATTGCACTAACCTGTGCAGAAAAAGACACGCGAAAGGATGATGGGGATCGGAAATCTGGTGTATTTTATCCATAGTGGCTGAGTGCTTTCGCTTGTTTCTACGTGAAATATTCTACTAAGTTGATGCACAAGCATGAAACGTCGTTTTCCGAATACATACGTAGCTTTTCTCAAACGTCATTTGTCCAATTAAAATAATTTCCACGTTCCGTGTTCAAATTTGTATAATAAAATCAATATTAAGACAATTACAAAAGTTACAAATTGCTTGTTTTAAGAAGCTTACAAATTTGAAAATTTGCAAAATCCTGAATCCTCGAGCTTCGAAAGCTCGAATTTTTTAAACTTACAAAAGTCCAAATTACTCGGTTTATATGAAACTGAAAATTCGTAATTTCGCGAAATTCTGAATTATTCGCATCCAATAAGCCGCAATTGTTCTCCAATTTCTGCAATATTTCGAGAAAACTAGCTTATGAAGTCTCGGACGTACTGCGAGCCAACTTGCCGCGTAAATTTAAAATCCAGCAACTTCTGCCACGCCCTAAATTCCGACGTTTGGACTTGAGCTTTTAACTATATATTCTTGGAAAACTGTTTGGATGAAGTTCTCGAAACGTGGTTCTCGACTTTTTCCCTGTCATCGTGACAAAGTGGCTTTTGCGCAAGGTACATCGAAGCATTTTGAGCGAAGCACGCCGAAGGGAAGTTTCGCGATTCGACAAATTTGAGATGCGCGGAGGGATTTCCGTGGCGAACACGAGTTTCACATTTTTCAACGGACGTTTGCTCTTTCTTTCTGTTTTCCTCGTCCATTTGTCGAACGGTTGTGTCGAATGAGATCGTCTCTGCGAAGAACAGGAACGTCGAAGAGTCCACGAAAGAGAAAAAGAAAGAAACATGGTGTTGTTTCGATAATGGGAACGCTTGCAGAACAAATGCGGAAGTTGGTTGTTTTTCTTGAGAACTTGTACGAATTTTCCAACTTGTACAGCCTTGTATAAAGATTACTGCTTTATTCGGTATTATTATTCACTGGATACAGTAATTTTGAAAAAATTTCATTTCATACTAATGTACGTGTATGACCAGAGATTGTGAATTATTACGTATTGTGATTCATTAAAACGAGGTAGACATTTTTATTAGGCAACAAAGTACTAATTTATTCGTCGGAAATTTCATCGAGTAAAATAAGTGAAAGTTATAAAAGTTAATTATAATTCGTTATGCAGACTGGCTTCGAATATACATTCTATGAGAAAAACTATGCTCAACTCAACGTATTTTCATGTTCGATACATCGCGCGATGGTGAGTGTATATTAAATAGTTTTAACGTCGTATTCAGAAACTATGGAAACTTGGGGAAAAGTTCTAAATGGCAAAATTATCAAATATTCGCAATTTCAAAATATACAAACTATGAAACTTTCAAATATATATCTGAATTTTACTTTTAAATACATAGAAGTTATTAGAAGTGATTAGAAGCGATCAGAAGAAAACAAAGAAGCAAGCGAGTAGGTTGCCGAGTCCTTTAGAGAGTAACGTACATGTAGAGCGGAATAATTTGTAAAAAAATTTTTTAAATATCCAGATTCTCGAACGTTCAGATTTCCAAATACGCGAATAAATGTTACCCAAAATTTCTACTAATTATTAACACGAATTTTCAAATTTTCAATGATAAAATAAATTACACGCAACTGGATTCGCAAGAGAAAAGCAGCTGCGATTTATATCTGCAGAGGAGCAGCGAGACAAGATTACGATCCCGCAGATGCAGAACGTTGCCGTAAATTTTTAATGGGTCCACGAGCAACGAGCACGGACAAAACTATGCTCATAAATAGAGAGGAAGGCGGTGGTTTGCCCTACAACGGACTACAACTTGCCCGACCGTCGAATCTAAATCCATTTTCCGCCGCGGTCCACAAATTTCCAGCAATCGGCTGCCATTAATTGCTGGAATATATCACCGGCAGACCGAGATCGCCGGCATGCTACTGGCCAGACATAATTTACGGAAATAACGTTGGAAAAAATAACGAAAATCATCTGAAACGTTCGACGTTTCGAAATCCTCCATAAACGGCTTTTTCAAGACTTTCAAATATATCGACTGTTTTCCCTCAGATTTTCTATTCCTCACGAGAGCAAAGAAAATGGCCCAAGTTTCGTGCATACGCCCCTGACTACAACTTTTACAACGGTTATATTTGTTTCGATGAACTGGGAAAAATTAAGTAATCGTTATACAAATTTTAAAGAATATTCAACTTATTCTTAATATTTAATACTTCGTACGTATAATGAAGAGAGTAGCAAACGGATAAGAGGCTGGCATATTGAAATTTATAACATGAAATGCATGTAACTTGCGAAATTAATAATTTCACTGGCAATTTGTATGCATTCGTAGGAAATTTGAATATGCCAGAATCTGCAAAAATATATAATATATATATATATAATAAATATAGAAGATATGCAAAATCCGGTACTCTCTGTGATATGTAGCGAATAAAGCAATTTTCTACTTGAGTTTCATTCCGTTAATTACGTTTACAAAGAAGTGAATTCACCTAAACGTCCGCTATCTATTCATAATACACCTACGTGTAAATACTGAAATTTTATTAGAAAATGAAGGCGTGCTGAGACTTTTGAACGAGACTAAGTAAGTCCAGTTAATTTCTATACGATAACGAACGAATAATTTGATCTATTCTGTTCTTCCGCTGAAACAAAAAAATATAACGCAATCACGTTTCTTTCTTCACTCAGAGAAGAATCAAAATCTCAGGAGAAAAACTATTACCACATAGCTGTAAACGCATTTCGCAAAGCCGCTAGAAGAGCGTTTTCTCTATGCGTTTTTCATCGACTCGACGTCGCCACGAATTTTACGCGACGTGGCGCGGAATTTAAAGCGTTAAGGGGCGAATAAAGGAGGCGAAGCCCGCGAGTCGTTGCTCGTTCGCGCGATTAATATTATAATTTAATCTAATGGAATCGCGTGCCCGACCTATTTATGAGTAGCCAGGCCCCCAGCTGCGTCCATGATGAGACACACCGCGGCCATA
Organism: Bombus impatiens; assembly: GCF_000188095.3. Lineage (NCBI taxonomy): Eukaryota > Metazoa > Arthropoda > Insecta > Hymenoptera > Apidae > Bombus > Bombus impatiens. The sequence continues at coordinate 38,774 of NT_176616.1, read as the reverse complement.
AAATTCTGACCACGCCGGCAACGTGGGCTTCGTTTCGCTACAATTCGCCGTCTCTGCGCGTATAAATAATTCATGCACCTCTGGCCGAGGCATAATATTTTCCTGGAGTTTTTCGAGGGCCCCGACCACCGCCAGATTTGTCCAACGAACTCTCTATGAGGAAAAATCACCCTCGTTCGGTCCGGTGGCTGAGGATGGGGGTGGTAGAGGAAGGAGTATTTACAAGGAATGTTTGGCAAGTACAAAAGCGGTTCGTGGATGCTTTGAGTTTAAAGGCGAAGTCATTTGGTTACAGTAACTGGATATTTAACGATCGTCGCGCTAATCGATTCAGTTGCCTGCCGCTTATTTTCTTATCGAAGTCGAAGAAGGTTTGAAGCGTTAACGGCTGATGGAAACATTATGGCAACGTTTGTCTGGATATTGTGGAAAATTTATTTATTTATTTATAATATTGTGGAAAGTTTGAATAGTTGAATATTAGGTAGGTAGGTATAGATATTTGGTACATATACAGTACATATTTTATTTTATTTATATATAAATATGTAGTATTACATAATACTTATTTTATATTTACTTATTTGGGATACATTTTATGTTATAGAACTTATATTACTTGCAAGTATAAAGGGAATAATTTTTGCAGCACAGCAAAAAAAAACTCAGTGCTTTGTCAATCGATTTTACGTTGTTTTATTTGATTTCGTATGGAGTATTAAACGTGTGTTGACCAAGAATGTAGGGCAAACAATATGACAAAGTTTGAACATATGAATAGACAGATATTTCTTTTTAGTGATAAAGTAACATTAAAAACAGAATCCACGCGTCCTGAGAAGGGAAACGTTATCTCAAGTAGAATACAGTAACGTTAAAGTAAGAAAATCGATAGAAATAAATATATTTTTCAACATATATAACGTTTCTTTCTTTCTTGTTGTTGGAATATAGAGGGATGAGAGAAAGGGATGAAGTTTGCAAGGGCTAGAAGATTCTTCTTGTAGATTGTGATAGATCGCTGCATGTCACAGGTCGAAGTTCTACAGGATGTCGTAGATGGGTGAAGATAGGTGCTTCTCTCCTTTGTCTGTTTTTTAGGGGATTGGACTCGTGTCTCTTGTATCATTCTATTTACCTTAGTTCTTTAAGAACAGTATCGAGCTGAACATTTGTTACGTTTTACAGTGCAAAGAAAGAGAGACGATAGTCGTTGGTTAAGTTAAAAAATTCAAACTTTTAATGATCCGAATTATTTCTTCGCAGAGTCTTATATTCGTTAAAGTACAAAGGCAGAGAGAGAGAGATGTTGGTGAATTTATGTGAAATTTAACTATGCAAAAGTATATTAAATGTATCTCGTTGTAACATGCAAGAATATACAAAACATCTGAAGTAAACGCACGTTATAACATTTACAGGGCGAAGTATACATTTCCGTTTGAATTATAAAAATAAAAATAAAATTATAAAATTCTCTGTACGCGTTATAAAAATTTGCATCGGCATAAACAATCTATTGTAATCGTATCTTCAGAATGTAAAGCGAAAATCCATCGCGAATTATTAGGATAAATTGCAAATATGAAACTACGGATAACAAATAACTACATTGCAAAAGTAAGCCCGTAGAAGATCGCCAAAAAGGAGCTTTCAAATAAAACAGAAGTGGCTGGGAAAGTTTCTTGTAAGAGCTGAAACAAGCTAAAGGAAGAACATCCAGTTTCGAAAGTTGAAAACACCTGGCTACTTTCCTCGATCGGAAACGACGTTTTTCTACTCCTCTTAGGATCCTACGGAAAATGGTGAGAGAACACGAGTCGTCGTATGAAAGGGCTCGTGAACCGAATCGCCACCATGTCGGTGTATTAGGTTGAAAAGCAGTTGGAAAGAAATAGGCAACGTACAGGTAGAAACGCGTATTAATTAAGTTGGCTTTTAATTAATGCAGAGCCCACTTCGACCACGAAGGATCGCTTAGGACGTAGCTTCCCTTTAAGCTGTAATTACATTTGCGATACACGTGTCGGTGTACGTTCACTGGCACCTCGTGCCACGCCATCCCCTTCATCCCCTTCCTTTCCTCGATATACACGATATATAGGGTGTCCTAGTTTTATTAGACTTCAAAGTGTAACTACACTGGAATTCCTTCGAGTGAAAAAATTTCTTTGAGAAAGAGAAATTGCAGAATTTAGGACTCGTTGGGAAGGGGAGGTGGGTTAGTTTCGTGTTATTCAGCGACCTTTAAAAAATGATTCACCAGAAACTATTTCCAGGTGAATTAAAAGCTCGTATTTTTAACGGCTTGTTGCTTTAGATTCTATCTCGTTATAAGAATCTTTTAGAAGGAACATTCTTAGGAACAACGTTTATGTAACATTGTTACAATATTTTTCTTTTCTTCGTACGAGATAATAGAGTATCATGTTCTTCCAGTCCACCGATACTACAGTTAAAATTCTAAGATTGTGTCAGAAAATATCAGATTATAAGACGCAAAAGAGAGAGGAAAATATTATTTCTAGAAGCGTCGTCATATTTTTATTTAGAAAATATTCTTAGAATGCCCCTTTATGCTTAATCGAGGCAACCAGGCATCACATTCTTTCACACCGGTGATATCAGACTTGCTGAGACTTCTTACGGAATCTAAGCAAAGCCCTCGTACGCGATATCATCTGAAAGAAACGGAATTACCATTGAACATATTGTTGCTATCGATTGTTAGAAGAAATACAAATACGACAGCGTTATAAGAGACAATATATTGGGTTGGCAACTAAATGATAGCGGGTTTTGTCATTAAGTGGTATTGACAAAATCCGCAATCACTTAGTTGCCAACCCAATAGATACTTACAGGAGAAAGAAATTACTTCTCAAAGTATTATTACGTCTGGTTCGATGAATCAAATCGACGCACAAAATATCATAATCGTAAACGAAAAAAAGGTTTTTTTCAGAAGATTATTACGCTTTACTCGATAAATGAACTCAACACACGGAGTATAATAAATGTTAGAGGAAGGATTATTTTCCACAAAATGATCTGACATCTGATTCAACGAATAAAGCCAAAACACAGAATTATATTTCTTTTAAAACATCGTCACATTTTATAATTACGATTGCTATAGAAAATAACAAGAAACGAAGGCTGCGATGTTTCTAAGAGAAGAAATTATTTTTCAAAAAATTTCTCCATCCACGAAATGAAGACACAGGGTATTTGGGAGAACGCGTGTAACGTGGTGTATTCGACGATGTGTACGAGACAGCTTTCGGCCAAGAGCCACAGGAATATTCATCGCCTAAGAGTATCCTAAAAGTGGCGGCGGCGGATTTTCCAGCGTGTTCCGGATTACGTGCACCGATCTGGCTGTGGATCCTCGCTAACGCATCATTCAGCTGGAAATTATTTCGATTCTGATATCTTTCCATGCAAATTCCATCGGATGGGACCAGTCGACGGTGTCTGGTTTAGAGCAACCGAGAATTTCTGGCTATTCTCAATCGATGCTAAACGAATATATCGGTTGAGGAACTCGATACGTGGATATCTCAATTGGAAACCGAATTCTCTAAAAAATATATGCAGTATCGTACGACGTTAATGAATGTTGAAGTATTTTGTGAAGCATTTTCTGCTGGCGATTCTTCGAAGTATTTGACGATGTTGAAGTTGAACTATTTCACGAAGACAAGTTTCTTATTTACTTTATGTTCGAGCTAGAAAAATTTACCAAATGTCCAGCTGGACAAATTATAAAGTACAAATTAAATAATAATGATAACAATAAAAAAACATTGTGTTTTCTCGTATATGAAAATCTTTTTCGATACTTGAAATTGTTCGTGTAACGACTTTTGCCTACGTTTTAGCAAATATTTCTAGATTTTCAGATCTTTTGTCCTCGATGTCAATCGATATAATCGTTCAGAGTCAATGAAGATCGTACATAATGAAAAAATAGTTGTTCCTTTCCTGTGTGGAAAAAGACGTAAAAATTATTCACCTCCATCTTGTAAATGTTTCACATCCATCTTTCCGAAGAACAGATTCAAAGTTTCGGGACACCCTGTACGTTATTAATTGCTTTTTCATATCCCAGAAACGTATCAACTACATCGCATCGATCGTCGAGTTATCGTTAAACGTCGACGCAAAAAGGGTCGATTTATAGCGAAGGAGAGAAAGTTACGACACCGAACCAAACGATGCCGTAAATTAATTTCAATTAAACCTAATCTACACCTCCAACTCATAATCGCAATTGATTGAGCGTCTGATGAGTAACGTTCTTATCTCCTTTGAATAGCGTTTGACTAAACGTGTTCTATTTTTATGAATGTCTATTACATCGGGTTATTCAGAAAATTCGTAGTAAATTTTCAGGAAAATTCTAGTGTTCTATTTCTACAAAAAGATCTCTCCCTCTCTTTCTCTTCTCAAAAAATGCATTTCTTCGCCACGGTTTCTCTTGTGACGCCACGGTGGTGATCGGAGCGCTTGAACTTCTTACAATTGTAAAAATTGTATGAAAATTGACAGTTAGGTCATTTTGAATATAACCGATAAATAAAAGATATTTTGAAATAAAAAGTGCCCCATTGAACGATTAAACATTTTTATTAGAACATCAATAACAAAAAAATGAGAACAAATCTTGCATCTAACGGTGCACTGTGTTTGCATCCATACCTTTGAGGAGTAATCTAGGAATATTATTATAAACACAGCTTAGGAAATAATCGTAAATGCTGCTTTGTAATCATATAATTGAAGTTAGAAGTGTGCACATACCTTACTATTATATACAGAATGAGCAAATACTGTTTACTAATATTTTCTACACGTTTCAACAATATACTCTGCACGTTTTGCTTGCGACGAAACAACGAAGCCTCGTTATAATATGTCGCTATCAAGGCGCAACGGTGGCCACCAATAAGATAAACGGATCAATGGGAAAGAATGTTGTCTTACATCATCAATTTATTATTATTTTTCCATTATGTGATTTGAATAATAAAAATACTCCCGCGGCGTCCTGAGCGAAACATAGTCAAAAGTAGTCAAAGTGTTAAATTGCTACATTTCATACGCAACCGAAAGCAACGCTGTTCAAGCAACTTTTACTTGACATAAAAATATTTATTAACAAACATACAGATCATAGTACAATAAACTGATTAATCAGAAACTTTCGAATTCTGCGAACAATACCACGTTAGAAACATTAACCGATAAACAATACTCCAATTACAATTTCAAATTTCTAATTCTCCGGAAAGCTTGCAAGCTTTCCTTCCACCTTTTACAATTTCCTCGAACAACGAGCACCATACAGCAAGGGAAATTCAGGCTAAAATCCTGCAAACAGATCCCTGCGCCGCACTCATCGTTTCCAGAACGTCCCGGTTTTGGAATATTCGCGGCGAGAATCGTGGCGTGGATAATAGCAGCTGCGATAACAATAACAATAATCGATAACCTGTAATCCGGCTGATAGCGCAAAGGGGTGGCTGGAGGATTGTCGGAGACGATGAAAGAATCTCCAAACGATCCAACCAGCACGTTTTCAACGTATATTGGTAGATGTGACGTGTTCGCGTGTGTAGATCGCTAGCTAACAGAAACGCGTGAAATCATCTCGTTCCTGCAAACGAGATCGCGTTAACCGCGATTATGATATCGCGATCCAAGTATCTCGTATTCCTTGGTAGCTGCTTCGAGTTACCGCGTCTGAAATTTTACGATTCCGCAGTTTCTAATTTTATTTGATCAACGCGTAGTTTGAAATTGTTGCGAGTTTCTTTCAATTTGTTTCATAAGGTTTGATTTGCTTTGTTTCTTCGTTATTGCTGGCACATTAATTAATTGTTTCTAAGATCTTTCTAAGTTTCAAGCTCTGTACCGCCACACGAGCTATCAGTTGTTACGTATTTTTTATAATTTCATTTTTTTAATTTTTCATAGTATTATTGTATCTCGTTAGTACATTGTTATACGTGGAATCGGAAAATTCATTTACTATAATTATTATTTTCTAGGTTTCGGTTGGAAGAATAAGACCGTAACAAATTGCAACTCAAAAGTTAGTCTAAAAATTAAATTTTATTATCTCAACCTGATATGTAGAATTTTATTAGAAAACCTATAAATTAAATTATTATTCAAACTTACTGCTGTTTTCTTTTTTTCTTTTCTTTTAGTAAAATTCTAAATATCAGATTTCAGACTAATTATAAATTAAGTTACGATGGAAGCTTTTGTAGTTTAAAAATTAAATAGAATTTCAGGTATTAAATTTTATCATCTCAATCTTCATAGGAGAACCATCAATCCCTGCTATCCATCTAAAAACCTTCCTCAAAACTCTCCAGTCTTTTTCATCGAACCTAGTCACTTCCAACTTTATCAACATAATTCCTGCAACCCTTTCCACCAACACAACCCTTTCTCTAACCATCTCAACGAAAACACTTGAAAAAAATAAAACCTTAAATTCATATAAATCAGGCTACACAAGACACGACGTTTGAGGACGGAGAGAAGAGTGAAATGAAAGAGGCACAAATCTTCACTCACTTATTACCCTCTCACCTTGGAGGCGGTCAGGTTCGCGTGGAAACGAGTTTCTATAAACCGTGGCGAATAGCAGGGGCGCAAAATAGACGGCGCGCCATGAGCTGCGCCTCCTGGCCGGAATGCCCTCAAAGGGTGTCATAATTGCTCGAAATGAAGGTCTTCCTGCAGGTTATATCACTTTCTTTGCATTTTTTTCGGTGGCTTGTCGCGCTATGAAACACGAGCTTCCTCGCGTGAGGGAGAAAAGGAAGAGAAACAGCCGAGGACCGTGTTATCTACAGAAGGTTTACGTTTATTTTAGTTAAGATAAAGATAAACTATTTCAGCGTAGAATATAGGTAAATTATATTTAGAACGCATTTGCCCTCAGAATTATTGTTCTTTTATGATTTTTTAAATTAAGTACTTGTCCAAGTTGTTGTTACTAGGAAAGCGACCGTTCGAATGTAATTTGTTTCAAACACATTGACGGTTCATGTTAAATCGTAAAATATTAAGTAACGTTGTTAATATGGAATTACATTTTTAGCGAAAATAATATGTTCTAACGAAATAATATTGGATTGGCAACTAAGTGATTGCGGATTTTGTCATTAGGTGGTAATGACACTTAGTTGGCAATCCAATATATGTAATAGATGTTCGATTATGTTCTGGTATTGAAATTATATTCTGTACTCCTAGGCGAATGGAATCAGAAACTAATCAATAGATCGAGATATCAAGAGATATTTCTTCGAAAATAGTATTCTAATAAAACGTATAATCATTAAAAAACAACATCCAATTAAGTAAAATGATCTGAAGCAAAATAGTATTGAAATAATAATTCCTCAAATATTTCATTTGAACAATACTCGAGTCTAATTTACAGTCGTCCCTCCTATTTCTTCTTTTTTCTTCGTTTCTCACCTGCTTCTTTTTTCTCGCATTCAAGAGACGTTTCCTCTCGCCCCATAACGACTTTTCACGAAAGACAGAGGACTAAAAAAGAAAAAGAGGCAGCAACGTTACCTTCTTTTCATCGTAGCGCGGTTTGTGCCAGTTTCAAACTGGATTTCGTGCTATGTCTCGCGCAACTGCTCTCGAGTGCTCTTGCTGGGGCAAGCCCCGTCCTCGTGCACCCCCGTTGCGCGTACACAGGCCCACACAGAGGCTGATCTGGTTCCGCTCGCGCGAGAATTGCCACTCGTGACTTTGCATACGTTGCCGCTAACGCTGCGAAAAATTTTCCACCGCCGTCCCAAACACGTTGGCCCGTCTCTGTTCCTCGCTAAATTTTACTAAAATGCCTTCATCGATTTTGCTGAAAAATACTATCGACGAATCTTCTGTTTCGCGTAAATAAATCGAGAAGATAAAAACATTTATAAAAAGGGTACAGTGACTGGAGAATTATATCGACACATATTCTTATTTTCCAATGAAACTTTCTTTTTCCAATAAGATTCTATATATATGTATCTTCATAGTACCAAATTTTTACAGCCACGAAAGCACTGTCAAATAGTACAAAATTGACTATATCTGCATTTAATGGTCTGTAATTGAAAAAAATTGTACAGTTTGGTACAAAATTTTCTGTTTCTTATCCCTATCCCATACTTTCTTGATATATAACAAAAATAATATCAACACCCTGTATATCTCAGGTCTATGTAATATCTCTCTTTATTTCCTTTAGCGAGACTCTTGCAAACGACATTGTTATCATCTGTACACTACGAATACCTAGACAAGTTCATATTTTTCTCAGCGTAGTTAACAAAGTGAAAGTTAAATAGAAATCGAAGCCTTTGGATTTCACATAAAAATGATATATATAGCCTTGTAGAACATGAAGAAAAAGCAGAAGCACAGAGTATAAAATGGTTCAACCCTCACGGTAGGTCGAGTCTCGTTGATCGGGCAGCGGTGTCAATCGATTGCTGGCCGTGCCTTCGGCGACGTCTTCACATGCACGTGGCTTGCACGTGTGCAAGTGCGCCTCCTCCAGGTTTTTGTAACAGGTCTGACGAGGGCAAGAAGCGGTTCGGAACTGGCGCAGTCTCGGGCAATCGATCACGCCAGTCAACCCCCTAGTTCCGCCTCCTAGAACCAACCTCCATTTTCATTCCTCTCTTCCTCTATTCTGCACACACCCTCTCTTCCTCGCTCTGTCTGTCTATTTGTCTGTCTGTCTGTCTCTCTCTGTCTCCTCTCTTTCACTATCCCTGTGTTCAGTTCCTCTTTCGAGAATTAAATTCCAGCAGACTGACTGCATATACGCGACGTAACCGGCCGTGAAACTTTTCTGTTCCGTCTCAGCCGCGGTCCGACGAACGATCGAAATTAGACCGAGGAATTATTGCACCGAATAATCCACGCTTTTGGCCACCCATCCCACGAATATCGCAGGCAGTCCTTTAATTTTAGGCAAGAAACTCTCAATTTTGTTTCTTTTTTCTTTTTTTTTCATTTATTTCTTTTCTATGGTATTCGATTCTACGCTCTGCTCTTTGTTTTATAGAAATCGATCCTCTAAATACGATCAGAAGGTAGTAAATTGCTGGAAAGTTCTGCCTCGTAATGAAAATATGAGAAGCATGACAAAGAATAGTAGAAATGTGTCTACACTGACGAGACTTCGAGTAAAGTAGAGCGTGCTTTCATCATTTTCTATTTTGTATCAACTACTTACACATTTTTTCTTTTTTTTTTTTTTTAAGTGAAATCTAATTGCAAGTAGCTATATCCGCGAAATCTTCTCCATCGTCTAAACAAGCTTCCCTTGTCTATTCCGGTGCTTTGCTCGCAGAAAATAGAGAACCACGGTGTATAGTTCGTGTAATCAGGCTATCGCGATGTTTTTCACGAGGCCGTGGAGCATCGTTGAACGTCGTTTCCCGTGCAGAATGAAAGGAAAATTAAGCGCAGGAAGCATCGAAAGAGAGAAAAGAGAGAAGCACGGAGAGGCTGTGGAGGCAGTGGAGGCAGTTTCGCGAATGGGCAAAGTTTCGAGATGGTTAACGATTCCCAAGGGCCGTCGAGACGAGCTGCTGCGGTCCCGGACGACGAGCTGAACGCGCGTAATTGCACAGAATCAGAATCGTGCGGTCGATCCGCGAGCAATTAATACGTTCTCTCTGTGTACGGAACCTGTGTTTGCCGTGCGAGCGTTTACGCGGATCGAGCACGAGTATCGCGTTTAGTATCTCGATGAGTTGCTGCAACGTTTGCGGATCCATCTTGCCGATTCAAATTGCGGATAAGGGACGAAAAGTTATATAATTAGCGTAGAAGATCTTTTATCTCTGCTTATACGATAAGAAACAATCTTTTGGAAAGATACTTCAAACGAGTGTTAGACAGATACTTCGCCACTTAGTTTCATGTTAAAGTCCAATTATAAACTTTCCAAGTTTGAACTTCATAACGGTAATATGGTAAAATTATAAATTTAACGAAACTATGAAATAATGAATTTTCTTTGTAATAGTAAGTGCAATCTTGAACGATGTTCCGAGGGAATTCTATGAGGCAATTTGAAACTTATATTATTCTTGAAAGAAGACCTGTAGAAGCGCCATTTGGGAAAGAAACTTGAAAGTAAAAGAAGTAAGATAAGCATAGAATGGCAACAATAAATCAGTAAAATACTGAACATTATTTTGCAAAAGACTTTCTTTCAAAAACACTCTTCCTCCTTGGCTATTTTATTATAAAAACTAAATATCAAAAGCGTTCTCTTTCGTGTCACCAGTACGTTCCAGTCATCGGTCTCCGCTATTCGTTTTTCCTTTCTCTTAACACGCTGAACTCCGAACTTTTTATGTAACTCGTCATTCAGGCTGCGTGGGCCATCGGTAGCCCACGGTATAGTAATCGTGTTATACACATTAATTATGCCTGGACCGATTATATTCTGAAGCACTTGACGATCAAGCTTTGTCTCGCACAGAGTTACTGGCACAGTCTGAATGAAAAGTACAACGTGAGCCACTGATGGTTCACGCAATTTGTGACGTGTTAACCAGACCTCGAAACGTGCCTCGTGGAACGTGAAACGCGGATTTTCCAGTTAAACTAGATAAAAAAATGAAAAAAGAAAGGAAAAACGAAGAAAAGGAGAAAAATAGAATATCCTTGCCGGGTCATTGGAAATTCTCGTGCACGCGCGTCGCTGAATTTGGCCAACTCGCGCGGATGACCCGTACACAAATGCCTAAAATCGAATTTTGCCGCTTCGTGCCGGCGGCGGATCTTCGATAGTCGAAG
>NT_176616.1:12276-27286 GCF_000188095.3 Bombus impatiens | reverse complement strand
GAAGGGAATGAAGAGGAAGGGGGGACGAACCGAACGGGGGTGGCACGGTGATATTTCGAAAATCAAATTGCGCGGGTCGGGCCCCGTAACGAATGCAATTTAAGGCAGCGTCGCTCGAAAGTTACGGCACAGAGAATCCTCTGCAATCAACTCATTACAGACTTCGCTAAATCAATTCTTCCCGCTACTTCGCGGATCGAACTTTCTCTCGCTCGACGCAAAGCAATAACCAAGAGAAGAGCGAATTTTTCGACGACGACAGCGGGTCGAAAGAAGAGTTTTCAACGTTAAAAGGCTCCAACCTCTGGTTCGTATCTGCGTTTTAAGGGTTGAGAAATATCGAAGAGAAAAGTGCAATGTGGAAAATTGTTTGGTCCAGATTCCACATCTACATCTTGAAAGTTAAATAATTTAAGTTAGTATCGTTGCTTGATTAGAAATTATTAGAAAGTCCATAAATCTGCGTATACATATAGTTCAGAGTAAATTATTGTTCAATATTTATAATAAAAAGCATGTTTGGTACAAGATTTTCTAACACTCGTGCACGTAAATGTCGACTTTAAGTTTGCAAAGCTCAAGAGCCAACGAGTATGTTGTCACAATAATAATTATATTTCGTAAAATATAATAACTAAAGTAATAACTATATTTAATAAAATAACATTATAACACGTTCGAGAAATAATTAAACATATTATTCGATCAATGTTTACAATTGAAAAACTGAGGACTTTTACACATCTCAGATCAACCTACTACTCGATGGAAAAAACTGGACAATTATGTAAAAACTATTTTTCCTCTAAACAAATACGTGAAACTTTACTCGAGGAACGTATTAACCTAATATCACGAAATTTCGAAATCAAATTAGCAAGTAGCTAACAAACATGGATATATCGAAGATGACCGAATTAGAATTAATCGACATGGACGCGGGTATATCTCTCGTTTCAATTATCCTTTGAAATAATTAAGAAATTCCTTCGGCTGCCTGAAACGTCAAATAAACACTCGGCCACTAAAAACACGAAGGGACAACAACCGGAAGCAAAGGTAAACGCGAAGCTTCTCCTCAGTTTACTCAGCTCCACCCTAACATCCCGGTAATTAAGCTAACTAATATCAATTTTCGCCAGTTTCTCAGTTCCTCGTAATGATTTCATAATATTTCCCTTCTAACGGTACAGAAAATTCGCATCGCGAACGGCTGAAATCCGCCAAGAGTCAAGGACCGGCGGGGCAAAATTGAAACAGACAGAGAACGAGAGGAAGACAGAAACGTAGATGGAAAGGGGATAGAGCGATGGCAAAGGTGAAAGGGTTGCCAGACGTTGGAAGGTTTGTTACGTCCGTGCGCGTTGAATTTCACCTCTCTCGACCTAGGACAACGATGAAGAGGTCAAAGGCACCGCGACGCCGAGGAATTTATCCTCGCGGTTTCCGCTCTGCCGGCAATTCACGCGTTCCCCTCGTTTACGTATTCGCAAATAGTAACTTGCAGAAAACATTTTGTTCTTCTCTTCCACCACGTTGCAAACTCTAGTCATTCAGAAGCCACGTTCATCGACTGGATAAATTGAAAAGCAGAGAAAAATGATGACTAAAGTTATTAAAACGGATATTCACGTACGTCCATATTTTTGTGAATAGGATTGAAAAGACGAATAGCAGGCGATTGTTTTATTTACTGGATGATACGACGAGCGCTATATTTCTAATATTTTTTATGTTTTGTGTAATATGAACATTTTCTATCGTTCTGCAGCTTCGAATTTTCTACAAATGCATAAAACTCTGTCTAAATCTAATAATAAACGATTAATAAATTGTGGATTTTTAATGTAAAGTGTAATACGGAAAGAGATGTTGAACGACTGAATTAGCGCACTCGTCGTTATCTGTAACAAGTGAAGGAAACTTGCTACTTAAAATCCATTTCTTTAACGGTAGAATAACTCGTAATATAAATGTTCATAGATATGCGCGCGCTAGCGACGATATCGCGAACAGTGCTTTCTCAATTCGTGTTTTAAGGAAGAGTAAGGAATTATAAGGATTAAGGAAGAATATTAATCGTGTACTTATGTAACGACACTGAGAAATCGATAAAAAGCGGAGTCGATCAGTTGGCTTCTGAGCGGCTCGTTTAACCGTGAGAAGGTTAGAGGAATAGAAACGTTATTTAATTTCTTCGTTCTTGTTCACGTGTTTTCAACTTTTTACAGCTCACCAAGTATATGCGTAATAACATAGATCCTTAGGGTAAATCAGACGAGCGATTCTGGAAAATCGAGTTTACTTTGGGAATAATTAAATTAAATACAATGACAGTTGATAACAAATCTACTTCAAATTTCACTTGGAAAATCGAGAATCGATTTATTATATTCGGCAAATGACTGCCGGTAAGATAGAACAAAAGTAAAAATGTCGGTTGGCAGGTAACTTGAATTCTATAGAGTTTACATTTGTATGGCGCTTCAAGTAGTATTTTATTTCAGGGAATGCGGCGGAAAAAGTCGAAGGTTTCGAATTGAGCAGAAAATATCGAGCTAGTAAGAAAATTTAAATTTAGAAATAATTGCTAGTCTCCTCGTGGTAGGTCAAAGAATTTTTCCGGTCTGCAAGCGGTGCAAGGCATCACGTGAAATCGTCTCGCAAAACGTTTCGCTGAAACTCGATGAAAATACCGATCAAATGACAATAACGAATGATTATACACGAACAAAATGAGAATTAACTTGATCATATGAAAATGATAAAATCATTATCATAATATCGAATATGTAGGCCCTTCACAGTCTAACGATTCGAATGGAATAACAAGTCTAGAAAGTTTTCTTAATTTCCTAATGATCTTCCAAGTTTTGTCGTAAAACTTTTCGATACGAAGCTAAGAAGCTGCAGAGTCTAAGTTGAAACTCTTCTTTGTCTGTTCACGCGAGAATGAATAAAGAAAGGGAAACTGCAACCTAATTTTGCGAAATCGAGTATCGTCCCCTTCTCTCGCGCTCATCCAATTCGTTTTAGCATTCTACCCTTATTCCAGAGACGCTGGAAATCTCCACTCGCGCGCTCCATGGAATTGCAAAAAGCCAAACGTTGGGATTACACGAGCGATGCAGCTGTTCGGCCAATTTGGCATACGTCGCGCCGGCTAAAGCAACCGCGGAATCTTTGAAATCTTACAAAGCAATTAGCTTCGAGAATATCGTTGACCGAAAGTTTCGAAAGAAATTCCATGAAATTTAGAAGTATATGTTATACACCTAGGAATTTTTATTTCAGTATCAGGATTGGTTCTTTTTTGAGCGCCGTTTTGATGGTCTAGATATTTCTTTCGCAATTAATTATCAGAGTAACGTAATTATAGCAGAATGATAACATGACATAATAATAATAATAATAATAATAATAATAATAATATGTATAATAGCATGATAGTAGAGTAACAGTATTACATTAAATAGAAAATCAATTGGATAACAACAAGTCTGCAATTGATATATTAGAATATAAAATATCATTTTGATATTACATGTCTGTTTTAACTGTTTTCGATATTCCTTTGGAACAAGTCACGAGTTCCGAAATTGTCGAGAAATTTAAACGAGATAATTCTGAACACGATGGCCTAACAGCCTTTGCGTTACTATTTCCATAATAATGGAAAAGTAAATTTCAAATATTTCCTGAAATTTTCAAACTCAGGAAATTCATCGAGAAACGCGTTCCAAAGACATATTAAATTGAGTCACATTAAAAGATTTGTGGCGCAAGCTGTAACTTGAAATTATGGGAATCGAATTGGCGTTATAAGCCCCTCAAAAGCTGAAAGAAGCTAAATCATGTTCGCTCGATGAATCCACGGTTGCAAGCATCCATTTTCCAGGATTGTCCACGCCAGCTAAATTCCCAATTTACGGCTCTACAAAGGCGAGCCCGTAAAGTAGAGGAATTTCCACGGAAACTTCGAAACATGGCCGATATTTATCGAACGATCTTAGACGCGATTGTGGGAAGATTAAGTATCGTGCTCAAGGTCTAATGACACGGTAAGCACTGCATCGTTCGAAAAATCATAGATTCTGTTATACCTGCCACGTATCGCGCGCTATATTTTTCTTTGCACAGTGTCTGTACAAAAGTATTTGAACATTTACCACGGAATTATTTAAAGCATATATTTCGTGCATTATACGAAGCTGTTTGAAATTTCGTTAGCACTGTAACGGAATATGATTGTAATTATACGAACGATTGATATAATCATATGTGTTACGTCCGGTGGACGCCAACCCCGTCTCAACCCCATCGATCCTTCCCGGAAACTCAATTTGTCGGTTGCGGCCCTTAAATTTAAATTTACTTGAATTCACCTACCGATATAATGCAGCGGCCAATTCTTGGCTGCAGCGGATTTGCATTCGTCGTTGCAGTTTCTCACGGGCAACTTTCATTGACGCAGTATCGGGCTGCCATAATAGGAAATCACGAGGCGCACGCTATCGCAGCCAGGCAATCACCGTCTCAAGGCGAGTTCTTACGGCGGTAGGAACTGCGAATATGAACGAATCCTTTGCCAGACGATAAAAAAGGAATCGTCGGCTCGCAGCCTGAAAAGTTTCGCGGAGACGTCTACGGCGAGGTAAAAGGAACCGGGTAATCGCGAATCACGAAAACGCTATCGTCTTTCGGTTGGTGTAATTTTCGAGGAATAGTTGGATGGGGACGGTAGACGATGGTATCTTTGATTTTTAATGATCTTTGTTTCGTGGATTAATTATGGAATGTGAATTGGACGAGGAAGTATAAAACAAAATAACGTGAGCTATGCTTGGTATTAAATTTAGGCTGTATTGCTTAATTTTTTGATAGAATTAATTTAAACTGGAGCTAAAAGTATTTGGAATTGTAGAAAATGTTTCATATGGGAGAGAGACAAGAAGATAATTCGATCAGGCTTCATTATACTTGGACAATTAGTAAAATATTAATAAAAGGAAATATCGACTCGAAACAATACCAAGATGAGTGATCGTGACAAATATATTTAGTGCTTTTTGAAAAGTTGAAAAAAAGTTGACAAAAGTTGAGAAAAAGATTTGAATCTTGGCACCCATCCTTGGGACACCCAGTAGAGGAAAGCTCGCGTAATATCTGGTGCGACCATCGTCGAGGTGCACGAAAAACAGGTGTTAAATGTTTCAAGGTCGTGCATGCGACAACACAGTTTCCGTGCTCGAGCAGTCCAGAAGCGTGTTTCGACTAGGGACAAGTTTCGACGTTAACTCTCCGCTAAGCCCGAATAGGAAGTCATTAAGTAACGTGTATTAACGCGTGCCCCGTTAACTTGAGAAGCGAACTCGTCTAGCAAAAGTTGTACCGCTCGAGGAACAAGAAGTAGAAGTAGAACAAATAGAAGAAGGAGAAGAAGGAAGGAAATTTGCAGTAAAATTGTTTTAATGAATATGACTCATTTTATCCACGTGTAAAGTAATATAGTTTTATGTAGAATTTTATCATTTCGTAAAATTAAGAATAAATTTTCTAGCGACTAAATTTTGTCGATATTTGTTTCAGTGAATTTCTTTCAATTATTATTATTATTATTCAAGATTATTCTTTCAAGATTACCTCAAGATCATTCAAAATTATTCAAGAATATTCAAGATAATAAAGGTAATTGTTTGAGAAAGATCAACGTTTGGGAATTGCGTAAAAGAACATAAGTTTAATTATTGCGTAGAAATGACAGTACGTTAAAATGAACAATGTACCTGCAATAATCGACAATTTTAAATTGGCAGTGAAAAGAGAGAATGCGAGTCGAGCCGTAAGTAGATCGAGACGCTCGTGCACAGACACTCCGTTCCAAGTATTGAAATCAACTTGCAAGAGATATTTTCGATTTAATCGTGTGTTTTACGAATCAAATATAAATAATGCTGTAGGAAATACGATAACGAAATTCCTATAATAAACTAATCACTGAAACGATCAATCCTATAAAATACACATAGATACACACAAGTAGTACAGCCTTAAAGTTGCGTGACATTATAGAAGCTTAAGTTACAAAATTGCACTAGTAAACCAACGCATTTCGCCTCTTAGTACTTCGAGCAACCATAAATAATCTCACAAAATTTGCAAATTCTTGAACAAACAAAAACAACCGCCTATAACGAGCTAAGAAAAGAGCAACGAATTCCATCAACTATAGACACACAACTAGTATAAGTTCAAACCTATACGACGTTATAGAATCTAAATTCATAAAACCCCATTATTATGCCAAGAAATTCCGCCTGTTACGACTTCGGACATACATAAACGATCTCTCGAAATTCTCAAAATTCTTCCAAGGAGGAAAACTGCTGCATTTAGTCGAATTTACGTGGCACTTGAATCGTAAATGGGAGCCGATAATGCAGGTAATCAGCGAGTACTTACACGTTGAACACGGCGCCACTAAATTTCCTATAAATACCTAAGCGGCGTTTGTGACACCTTGAAACATGCGCGCACACGTGAGACTCGCGGACCGGAAGTTGGGGCAACGGCGAAAGTTTATGGCGCTTTCGTGCGTCGCTGAACCACGCTCTCTCTCTCGCCCTCCGCGTCCCCCTTTCTTATGCTACCGTATTAATTTACATACCGGTGATTTGTACGGCTGGAAACATCTCCCCTGTGTGCTACAAAGATCTTTCAACAGCGATTAAACCGGATACTCTTGACGAAAACTTCGCGTGCGCGGAACGTTTCGCTCGTTGGTCGGACAGGCAAGTAAACGAACAGGACCAAAATACGCGAGAACACGATTCCTGAGTGAAATTAAGGGGGTTCTGAGGTAACTTGGTTCGGGAACATGACAGTTTCAGGGCTAATTCGTTCCTTGTTTTCTAATATTAGAGAATTATAAAATCGAGCAATCCTGATACGTCAGGTATAAGTAACCTCTCGTTTATAAATGTTGAAGAATTATAAAATTATGTAATCCAGTCACGCTAACTCATAAGAGACAGTGAAGATTAAGGTAGGTTACAATAAGATTATTTATCTGAAGTGCGTTTATTTCTATCACATGGAGAAAAAATCAGACGGAGTGAAAATAATCAATGAATTTTTATTAAAGTACAGTAAGCATAAAGTATAAAGAATAAGAGGATTGTTTTTGGCTCGAATTGAAATTCTATGCACGGGAAATATTGTATTGGAAATTGTATTGGCAACCGAAAATTCACCTACCATTGCAGCATTATCTTGAAGCTTTACCATTTTACCATATTCCCACAATTCTGACACGATTCATTATATTTTTAAACTTCTTTCAGATACAACAGATAAGAAGATTCAGGCAAAAAGACAGAGGTTTTAATAAATTTTATCTTACAGCGCTATAGGATTTGGTAAATATTTATTCTATAATAAATCTTGCCATTAAGCCGGATATTCTTGGCGAAATAATCGCATGGCCGAGTTATTTCGCTGGTTGGCCGAGCGCGCAAGAACCAGAACATGCGAGAACGCGATTCATGAGCGAAATTGCCAGGTTTCGAGGCTTAGCTCGAGAACATGCCTGTTTTAAGCGTAATTGGTTCCTTGTTTACGGCCAAATAGGCGTACACCGTGCATCGGTAACCTGAAAACGATAAGAAAACGCGAAAATGTTGGCAAATTGCGAAACCTTATTGAAAACTCTAGAACAGAGTTTAGCTGTCGAATGTTTGGTTGCCTCAAAGAATGTTCCATGGTGAAGGTTCACCTTGTAATCGCGTTTATTATAGAGCACGGTCTCGTTCCTGCAGAGAATTTGGAAAATTTATGAAGAACGCGATGAAGAATCATTTTATGGCGAACGGTCTTGTTTCATGGAGCAATGGCGATGACGAGGGATTTCATTCACTTCTGTTGGTGACTAGCCTCGCCTCTAAAAACTTCAACTTTTCCTATTAATCTCCCTGTTACATTTACGAGCGTGTTACTAAGTAATTCGAGATACATCGCGGCACAAACAACGACCATAATTCAGAGACAGGGTCAAATAGTTTGCACCTACGAACTTCCATTATCACGCAGCTGTGTTCTGAATTTCAGACGATGCGCTACGTAGAATCTTGTTTTGCTCTTTGTAACGTTGCACTAAGTTTCAAGCAGTTTTTATCATTTTTGCTTTGTATTTAAAATTTACGTGAAATTCTTGTTGTCCGTCTTTGCTTGTTTATCTTGAAATCTGTAAGGGAATTTTCTTACTTGTCTTGGAATTTGTCAATTCCTCGTGTAAACTTTTATGTGACAACTTGTTGGCAAATTGTTGTACAACGGATTTTATAGTCGTTGAAAAGAGTGATATTTTAGGAACGATGTGTATGACGATGCAGGCGATGTGTGTGGTGAAACTGACCATTCAAGTTCTAGAGTCGTTGGTTACGTAGTTTGTCACATGCAGTCGTGCATTATCGTGCAATAGAACTATACTTCGACCATCGTATTTAATTTTAAACCGCTGTGTGGAAAATGACAGACGTCACGTCATTACACGAATACAAATAATACTAAGTTTCCTCTATAAATTCTTTAAAATTCTATTATTTTTCCACGTGCAACAGGATATTCGTTCATTAATTTACGAAATACTGTGAAACTGCTACAATTTTTTTTTTTTTTTTTAATTCTAGAGAAAAACTGTCATCTTGTCGCTTAATTGGTATCATCAGATCAAAGGTAGCCATACAAACGATTACATTGAATTTACATCGCACTACTCAACTTTAGACTATTTCTAATTTTTATTTGTATTCCGCACCTTATACGAAAACGTTATCAATAATATTTATCATATAAATTTAAATATTACAAAATATATATTTAATCATAAATTGGCATTTGATGTCATTGATGGCATTTTTCATTATCTCCAGCTTTTCAAATAACCAGCAACCACTCATCGTGTTTCTTTCTTTAACAGATTTTTTACAACCTCTGTCCCCACCATTGGATTTTCAGCTATTTCTGCCTGATGTTAGTCTTCCTGATGGTATTTGCCGGGATAGCGCAACATCGATGGCAACGTTCTTCGTCCCTCCGCTTCTAACGGTGAGTCGCATACATTTCTTTTCCTCTGATCACTCGATCATGTCATAGGATGAAATCGACACGGGTGACTGGTTGTATTACGGTTGTAATTTTTTGCGAGCATAGTAACCGCGAGTATTTTTTATACCTGAGAGTCGTAACATTTATTTTTTTAAATGTTTATTTATTAGTTGAGGATAGGTTCTTGCACATCGCGATTATAATAATGAGCCTTTTAATAGTTGGGTTAAACATATACATTTGAGAATATATTCATGGTACTTATGAATATGTATATTAGTATTCGGTGCAAATATTTGCCACAGGCAAATATCTACACGAATATACCTGTATGGCATAAATATAGTTTATCTTAAGCAATGAATTTTAGTATAAATACAAGATATGAGCATTTGTAGCGGAGAAATCGGATGTCCTGCGATTTCGTTGCTTTGGAAGATGCAATTGTCGTCTAATGACGATGCAGACAAACTAATCATCTTTTTAGATCATGATTTTCAAATTTAACCCTTTCCGCGCTCATTTTCACGATCCCATTCACGTGTCCAGACGCTACTTGAATGGGAAAAAGACATTGAACACGATGACCATAATTGATGCAAAAATTTCTCAGCGACTGACTATGTGTTAGTGTATCGTCCACGACGTATTTTCTTTATATTGCGTTGTTTCTCTCATTCGCTACAAACTTGAAACTTTAAAAATGTTTAGATATATATTAATTCAATTTATATATCGATACAATCACAATTTGTGACAATATCATCTACACGATTAAGTGTAACCACGCTGTCAATATTTCTGTCAATTACAATTATTTATTAATTACATTTATTTTAACGATATAAACAATTAATATCGTAGCGGCACTCGACAGAAAACTTTCCAACGGTTTCTGTCTCGTGGCTTGCTACACAAAGACCCTATCCTTCGGACAAGATGATTGCCAGATGTCGAAACATTTTCGTAGCATATTTTCAATTAGCTTAAGGATCCGCTATAAATCTTAAGATTTCTCTAGTATCACGATCTATCCACCTCGATATTAATTACATTTATTTTAACGATATAATTTCTTTACACACGTTTTGTCACGTTTCGGGCAATGGTCGCTTTCGTCAGTCGATTTCAGGAAAATGGTACGTAAATTAGTGTGCACGTTGTGTGATAAGCTCGAGCGTTGTGTGAGAATCGTGGAGCGAGTGTGTTGGTGTGTTTTGTCATTTTTTTAAATATACCGCTAGGTAGAACAGGTAGTATACTTTCTGGTGTGTCTGTTAATTAATTATGAGTAGGTAGGGCCGGACAGGTTGGCGCAGTCTCCGGTCGAGTATCCACGTTTTCGAGTGAACAACATATTTCTGGAAATCTAATTTGAAAAATCGACGGTGAAACCAGCACGAGCAGGATCTTCTGGATCATCCAGAGCATGGGAAGTCATTCTTGTTACTACTTTGTCACTATGCTCGCTTTCAGTATTTGTAGTAGTAGTAGTTTTCTTTCTTTCTTTTTTTTTTTGGCCGATATATATTGATTGACCCATCATCACATTGGGCAAATCGCGGTTTTTCTTATTAGTGTCGCGAGAGATTAATTACGGCTTGAATTAGAGTTGCGAGATAATATCGCGATTTTTTATTAGTTTCGCGAGAGAATGATTACAGTTTGAATTAGAGTTGCGATAAAATGACAATCGTGTTTGCTTTAGAGTTGCAAATTATAATATCGCGATTATCTTTTACAATTTTTATTATGAATTTTTAAACCTTCTTAGAGAATTATACGTATCAGAATTTACCCCACTTTCTGTTGTTTAAAATCAAATTACCAAAAATGTTAGATTTCAATTAATTTTATAATATTGTAGGTTGCAATATCAGAATATTTGAAGCAGCTTTTTCGTATAGGAAATCGTAATTTTCATTGAATTCACTGTAAGAGTTAGCGTTGCGATATTATTCCATCGCGATTTCTAATTATTCTCTCCATTTCTAGCGTTGCGACAATGAATGGTCGCGTTTTGTTAAGTAGAATTGCGTGTACAAAATTCCCAAAATCCTTCGACTGCATTTGTCGGCGACTGCGAAGACTTGAAATATCTTTTATTAAATCATTAAATTGATATTATTTTTTAAAGTATCTAGCAATTTCTTTTAAATGTCAGTTTAAACTTAATTTGTTACTATTGGAATCAGTACTAGTGATTGTTAGTTATTAGAACCATAATCTTTAGGATTTTTCTGATCATGATATTTTCAGTCTATTAACAATAATGTAGAATTTGATAAATATTTGAATTTCGTTTGCATTAAATGAATTTCATACGCGATCATCGTTCATTTGTAAGAAAAATTCTGGAAAAAATGATTTATGTGCATATCTTTCGGTTCATTATGTTGAATAAGAAGTAACAGATAGTAAATGTTAAAAGACAAAGTGATTTTGAAATAATCGATTTTTCTCTAATCTTAATGTTCAGATTAAATTTCCAATTTTTAATTCAGTTCAAATTCAATTACATAAAATTCAATTGCTCAAAATTCAATTAAAATTCAATTACACAAAATTCAATTACTTAGAATTCAATTACTTAAAATTCTTGCTTTCAATTTTCCTATTGTAGTTTTGATTGAAAAGACACAAACGATTCTCTATTCTTGTTAAAATTTAATCAACAGTAATTTAATCTAATTGATAATTAGTATTTTATTTTTCATGTATAAAACGTTCTCATTTCAGAGGTGCTTGATTTTTTCTTTTTTAAATACTAATCCAGTAAATGAGTTTCAGGTTTATCAGTTTACAGAAAATACACTTCAGTTGCATATTTGAACGTTTCATGGTATTTTAAATATGTATGCAAAGGGCTCAAAAGAATGAGAGAAATAAAGGAGGTAAAGAAAATAAAATATCACGCTAAATATTATGAAATAACGTTTGAGCCTCACCAATCAGGAAATAATTATATGTATTTTATAGAATTTTACTAACCTTTGGCAGATTCAATTTGTTTCAGAGTCTCTTGTGACATCAAGCGGAGAGGATTCATACTCCATACAATATTCATCCCCTTTCTCTTTATTACATTTAGATTATAACGTAGATAGACTAAGCAGACATTTAGATTTTTATGTAGGTGTGATTTATAGCTAGGTAATCCAAGTAAGTAGGTAAGGTCGTGCTAGTCGTAATAGGTTGGTATAGTAGTAAGAAATATGGCATGGTAATAAAAGCATGGCATTGTAATAAAAGCATGACATTGTAGAATGCATATATTATGGTAGTAGTTAATTCTATATGGCACATATAGAATCTTATTCTCTTGTCCTTTTTCTTTAACTCTTAATCATAATTAATTACTATAATTATTAATCATAATAAATTAGTTTCCACTTTCACGATAATACAAGTCGAAAATTTTAATTTAACATATATATATGTCGGAGATGAAAGGACATCGGGGCCTTTCTTTTGGAATTTTTGGAAAGATGCTCAATATTTTAGTCTAGACTATTTATCAAAGCTGTACTTAAATAATAAAACTTAGAAATAGTTGTTTATGATTCAATCCTATTATGTTTGCCCGAGATTTGTGACAGTGGGCTTGGGCTCGAGGTGACACAACTGGTCGGTGAACGTAGCCACGGTCACGGGATGGACGTTTTTACCTAACAGACGTATGGAGTAGTTGTATAGTTCTCCTTAAAAAAATATAGTTGTGGCGGCACACGGGCTCGAGGACAAATCAAGCCACGTGTGGTTTTGCCTCAGAAGTGTCAATATTATGGGACACACATTGTATTAATAATTAAACCCCGGGCAGAAACAATGTGGCCGCTACGCGGTACTGTCTACCAACGGCGGTTGGAATTTTGTCGGTATCCCCCGACCAATATACAACAAACGAACGCAATCGTAAGGAAAGGAAAGTTTTCTTCAGTCTTTTATTCTTGTGATCTCCTTGGAGAGTTTCACATCGTCTTTACGTGCAGTATACGTGAAGAGCGTCACAGCAAACGCTTTTGTGCTTCAAAATATATTCTACGTTTAACAAAGAGTTACCCCGTTGACCGTGGATTCGTTATCGAACCTAAGATCATTGTCATTAACATCTCGAGTGTCTAATCACCACGGTTATTTGTCAAACTCTGTGAACATCGTACAGACGCACACCAAAAGAAATATTTATCTGACGATGAATAAATTGTAGACTTTTGCGAGAAAGGAGGGTGGTTGGGACAGGGCGGGTCTGCATTCGCAGCACTTCCTCGCAGTGAGAGCCGGGCAATCAGTATTATTTGACGTATAATTACTAATTGTGTATGATTATATAGCAAAGCAATTAACTGTATAGCTGGTACAATTATTAATTATATGGCATTAATACGAGCTAATTGGCTGCGACCCTGATTACGTGTTCATATCAACACACCTATGGCATAATTACGTCGGTGAAATATATTTCGAATATAATTTAGAAACGCTACTAATAATAAGTACGTCTAGTATTTAGTAAATAAGAATGCAGTATTCTAGAATTTAATAATTCGATCCACACCATCGTAGCTGTCGATAGTGATTGAAGTTTCAGATTTGAAAGCTAAGGAAGATTCTTCAATGACCTGCACAACTTCTAAGAAGGATTCTGATGATCAGACTCAGGTGGTCGTTACAAGAGAACGAGCGCACGGAATTGCAAGCCCGTAGGACACGCGAAATTAGCAAGGAGGATCGTCAGAGGGTAAGACGTGGTTCTGTACCTTGGACTGAAATTACGCGACAAAGTTCGGTCCTTTGAAGCAACTTCGATGAACCGTCTCTCCCCATCGAACCTACTTTGCTCAATGAACACAACCCTTTGTCGTTGCATCGTAATCGAAGACGGTGTCCACGTACAGCCACACGTGAAAATATTCGATGGAATAGGCGAAGTTTAGGATACACGAGCGGAAATGTAGTTGTCAGAGATTTCATATTGATAAACTTTTCTATACGAGCGATGTGAAATGAATCAGCAGTGAGAAGTTTCCCAGACGAAATTGGAAGGAAGCGTGATTTTATGAAAATAGATGGTGAATTGTGAATCTAGAAATATAACGTTGAATGAATAGGTTGTGGATTAAAACAAACGTTCACTATGCGGAAAATGGTAAAAGTAAGGGGATTTTGCAAAAAGATTTTTCTTTTCGAAAAATCGTTGATGAATGAGCATAATGGATCTCATAATGCATTTAAAAAGGAAATAAAGTAGCCAGATTTTGTTTGAAATATACGACTTTTAAAGAGAAGCATGTTTTCATAGAACTTTAAAACGTGACTTTAAAATGTGATTTAAAAACTGAAATAAGCAAATTTTCCCGCTGAATGATTCGTTAGAAAATTAGAAAAAAATTAGTGTGTGTTAGTTTATTTTTCAATTCAACCTACATGGTGGCACCAACGTAATTCAAACGTATATGTTTGTCAAAACCTTTGAAAAATGCTAAAATCTTCCAAAATTCTTCGTTATATTAAAATTGTTCATATTTATGATAATAAAACTATATTATATGAATAGACGATGGTAAGAATTCGGATGAAACTACGACAATACGAACACATTAACTGCGAATATATTCATTCGTACGTATATAATTATTTATTACAGTCTTTTGCAATTAAAAATATTCGGAGAAGAATACTTGCGTAATTCTCCATTAGACCATTGCGATAAAACAGAAATACAGTTAAGAGCTATAAAATGGCACCCATTACGCAATTTCGCCATACAACAAGATAAAATTCCTCCTCTACACTCGCTTCGTCAACCGGCAAACCCCACATTTTATAGCGGCAATTTTTCACCAGAGAAAGAATATCTTCCTAAAAAAAAAAAAAAAAAAAAAAAAAAAAAAAAAAAAAAAAA
>NT_176616.1:2205-12021 GCF_000188095.3 Bombus impatiens | reverse complement strand
AAAAAAAAAAAAAAAAAAAAAAAAACGAGAAAAAAGAAGCGAACGATTCACAGGTGAATCGCGAAAAACTGTAACAATATACAGGGGAAACGTTCCGCGCGGAACAAGCCATCGGGCTATTTACCGAACGCTGCCGGGCCGAATAACGCTTATCGATGCTTGCTAACGACTCAAAAGGAATCCGCCATCGAAAATTGACACGTGGATACATATATTGGCGATCGGACTGGGCGCGTTCGTTGCCGAACAAAACCATTGTCCGAGACAAAACGTCGAGGCAACAAAATACCACGCGAAAGCTGATCAAAAAAACGGCCCGCTTTTATCGAGCGGACGTGCGCGTTCGATGAGAATAAAAAAGGGGACGAAAGAGAGAAATGGAGAGAAGAAAGAAGAGAGAGGAAAAAATAGTAGAGCCGATTTGGGAATCGAATTCGAAAAAAAGCGTCGACAGGGAGAAACTAGGAGTCGAGTCGCCTACTTTGCCTTTCGAATGTTTTCGCATCGCCACCTCCGTCCACGACCATTACGTAACGCGAATTAAGACGCTCTGATAGCCGACGAAATTACGTCTGGGAATTGTGGCCTTTGAAGGAATTTCCGTTGCCTCGAATACGTACGAAAATGACGCCACCAACGTTTCTCGACGGTTGAAGTTGACTGTTGAAATAAACATCAATCGCGAGTGCAGAGGATTTCAATGAGAAAGTT
This sequence comes from Bombus impatiens, assembly GCF_000188095.3. NCBI lineage: Eukaryota > Metazoa > Arthropoda > Insecta > Hymenoptera > Apidae > Bombus > Bombus impatiens. Next base: position 11,310 of record NT_176616.1, on the reverse strand, counting down.
TGAAAGTGCTATGGATTCCTTAATTTGGGTATTTCGAGAGCTAATTTAATGTTTGGTGTCGAGAAGTCAGGTGATGTCGAGAAACCAAATAGAAAGACAGGTAATTTCTTTTGTATTAGGTTGTCCGGAAAGTGTCTTTCTTTCGCAAACGTGTTTTTTATAGTAGTGCACCTTCATACAAATGTGAAATGTCGCGGTGTTTATCTCAACAGAACAAAATGGGCCGTACGTAATTCGACAAAATAATATAAAACAAGAAAGGTGTGTCTATTATTTCCTCATAAAACGAAAAAACTTTTCGGACAACCTAATACTTGCATTAAGCTTGGTGCAATTTTGAAGAATTAAATGCAGAAATGTTACGATATTTATGTAAGAAATCATTGGACGAGGTTAAAGCAGACCGTCGAAATAAGCATAGCGAGTGAGCGAGATAAGATTACAACGTGAACGTTTGGAGGCATTGTGAATTGTTTGATCGTGTATTCTGAAGTTTAATTTACGCCGTGGTGAGTGAATTTTTAATAAAATAAACGCGTGAGAGAGTGAAATTTTGTCTCTCTAAGTAAACGTCAAAGCTTTGACGAGGTTGAATACACAAAAATTGCGGTACAATATATCAGTCCAATTATCTTTGCTTCAAATCTCACCATATTTCGTCTGTTTATTCGTTCATTCGTCTATAAATATAAAATTTGTTAGCGTACACAGAGTTGCAGAAGCAAGAAACGGAATAAAATGCTATGGAATAGGAATAGCAATCAGAAAGAAAGATAAATAACGAAATAGGAAATTTTTTCAATTTCTATTACACTTTCTAACTTATCACCTGAAAAATAAAAAATCCTGGTATCTGACAGACCGCACTTTTTAAAATCAAATTCACGTGTTTGAAAATACAATTAGAAAAATAGAAAATCGCTTTATTTACCACGTATTATAGAAAGAAAAATGTTATATATTTTGCATATATCATATACTTTTTCATCTGTTCAATTTTACATTCTGTGCAATTTGACACTCTCTAATTTCTTATAAACGCACGAAAATCCACAACCTACTTACCGCTCAGCTTATCCGCTTGCTATCCATTCTCTTACCTAACCAAGAGAAATCTTAAATCCTTTTTCTAACCGTAATTTTACCAATACTCTGCGAATCTAAAATTGCGTATTGTTATTCAATTTCGCAGCGCGTTTGCAGATAAGTGGTTTTCCAGCCAAGTTTTTCCTCCAATCGGATATTCTCCCCAATCCGTTTGGCTCGTACGCGACCCTCCTTTAAATCTATTCGCGAGGAACAGTCTTTTTAAGCCGTCCCATAGAGGCGAAGGATCGACTGCAAAGAATTTACGGAACGAAAAGCATATCTAAATAATATTTTCATTGAACGGTAAGAGCCGGTGTCTTCTCGTTTCGTTTCGTCCCTTTCTTTCCTGTTTTTTCTTCTTTTTTTCTTTTTCGTCTATTCTATATGCTTTTCCGTTGCTTCCTGACTTCCGATAGAGTGGAAAGAAAGCTTGAAGAACAGCCTGGCGTATTTTCGCCATTCAGAAAAAGGAATAAAGCATCTCATCCTCTCCGCTGTTTCTTCGAACACGAGGGCTGAATTGTGGACTGGAAAATGGATTTGAACTGAATAGATGCTTCTTTTCTCGTTTCTTCTGGATATTCGAGTACTTTTTCATTTGTGAAACGAACGATGGCATCGAGAAATTTTCGATAATGTGTTTCGGAAGATATTTTTATTATAATAGCTGGAAGAATAATCCTATGGCTCGAGAAAGGAAACGTCTTTCGTATATTTTACATAGAAAATATATCGAGAGAATAGGAAAGACAGCGGAGAGGAGAATATATCTTTGATATTTTCGCAGCGGAGACTGCAATCGACATATTTGTATCTGCTTTCTATGGCCCATCATATGAAACGAAACGAACGATCCGCTTTAAATACACGAAATTGGCAGATTTAATGCTCTTGCGGGAAACGTTCGTTCTTTCTTTTTCAGAAATTTGATGGTGTGAAAACCATGTTTATCTTTTATCGGGCAAATTCTGCTAAATACACAGACGGAAACAAATATTCCAACAATTAGTTGCTATCAATCGAGCCACTTGCGAATATCATAAAAGTAACTTTAACTATTCTGTATTTCGCAGAAATTTGATCGCACGGAAACTACGTTTATCTTTCATTAAATAAATTCTACTGAAAATATAGACGAGAATATTCGAACGATTAAAATCCTATCAATCGAACTACTTACGAAGACCGCGCAATTAACTTACACTCTGCTATTCCTCGCAGAAATTGGATCGTGTGGAAACTACGTTTATCTTTCAGCGGATAAATTCTACTAAAAAAATATATAAACGCGAGAAAAAATATTCAAAGAATGAATTTCTATTAATTGAGCCACTTACACTGTAAAAATAGTAGAAAAGGACAGAAAGAAGGGAGTAAAGAGAAAGAAAGTGGGGGAAAAATGCTTGGCAGTCGACGGCGCGTCAAACGTCGATAGATCGACGCCGATCGACGATTTTCAAGAATCTTTGACTTTGAACTAACTCGGCTATAAGCGTGCCATAGTCACTGCCACAGCGACGGCGATGAAAGCTACGTTTGATCACCGACCACGAAGTAATCGACTTACCGGTTACTCGCTCTGCCAGCTCTCTTCCCTTTCTCTTCGCCACGCTGCCAGGTAACGTGTTCTTTTCTCTGCCTTTTTCTCTCTTCTTGCCGTAGGAAACACTCGCGAACTGTTCCAACCAACCACTTCCTTCCCTTACACGATTCTCGTGCAAAATACCCGGCAAAATTACTTTCCTTTTAACTTTAAAGATTACCAACGAAACGATGAAAAACTCATTGATACATAGATTACGAATTTTCAATACGTAGGTCCTTTGATTCAGTAGAATTTACAATTATCGAGGCAATCTACTAGCGGGGAAATGTCACTGTAAAAAGTATCAAACGTCATGAAAATTCTCGTCCCGGGGTTGTTGTTCTATGAAGAAATTCCAGCACGGAAAGCGGAATTTTTAAAGTAATCGTTACGTACCAATGTGTCGAAATTTCACTATAACGTAGGAAATATAAAAGTTCTTGCCCTTTCTTGAGCTTTTATAAAGAAATTTCACTATAATGTACCAGATATCTGAGTTTTCGAATACAATTACGGTAGCAACGTATAGCTGAAGAAATTTCACTATGACTACGAAATATAGAAATTCTCGTCCCGAGGCTGTTGATCCACGGACAAATTTCACCATACAGTATATACGAAATGTAGTCAAAGTTCTTATCCCTTCTTCTATTATTTGTTTCTGAATTTGCCTTTGAGAGCGCTGCCGGCGAAAAGCACGTTCGACGTCGTCGACGCGACTGAATTCCGCGAGGCGGGGACTCCGCGGTTATTCCATCCCCGAGCGAAGCACGAGGGTCGAAGTCCCGCGTCAGACTGCAGGGTGTCACCCTCAGACGTAGCCTCGAACCTCCGCGATCGCCGCGGCTGCTAGTGGGCTGCGTGCTGGCGCGGCGTGCGCGCATGGGCCATGGAATCCACCCTCGCTGCAACGAGAGGGTGGGCTGCCCGTTATGCTAGTTTCGCGTGTGTACGTAGCGTACGCGCCTGTGTGGCCGCGCCTGCCTATCTGTCCGAGTGCCACGTTTTCTGTGGTGGAAGGACACGATCGTCCGTGTGTCTCCCACCATTTTTTGCTATATGTGTGTGCAGCGTTTGATTACTTAGAAATAGAAAATTTTCATGTTCATATCGTACGTGTTAGACAAGATGTATGGTAATTGTACGAGATCGCAATGGGACACGTTTATGCGTTATGGTAATGTCGGTTTGAGAGCGATCTGATGGTGCAGGCGTATAGTAGGAAATTAGTGAAATCGGTAAAAAGGATTAGTATATAGCGATTTTAAACGTGTATAATAATCGTTAACTTGAAATATAGTATCTCTGTACCACGAATGGCACTTAAACAGTACAACAATTTAAATTCGATTTACTCGATTTCGAAATACTCGATCTTTTTGTATTCGATATTTTACACGGTGAATACCATCGGTATCGGATATTAATAATACCTTAATATTACTGTATTATTAATTTAACGTTACTGTAACGTATTATTAATAATTATATGCCACATAATTATAAAGCATTATAGCTACTGATATATCAATAACTCAACGAGACTTGAAAGAGATGTGACGTACCGATTCAGACCAAAGTATCCAAATTATCAGTTAATGGTGACATACAGTCCCATTGAACGTCGAAGTTTATTAATAGAATGGATAATTACGACTGTTCAAATACTTTCATAATCTCTGGGAACTCTATACGCATGCACCAAATATCTTGAGATTTTTATATAAATTTCCCAATTTCTATCAATCTCTACCAATGTAATCGCGATAGTCGAGTCTCATAACAATCTAATCGAATTTCAAAATGATTCATATAACACGCATAATATATTCATGAAAGATATCTGCGAGTATTCGAACAATTTCAGGATCCTGTGTCGATGATATATATCATATATATATATATATGTATATGTATGTGTGTGTGTGTGTGTTTTATATATATATGAATGTATAAGTGAAACGCGTAGATAAACGTGTTGGTACTTGGAGCGTGTATTTTAGGTGACGGGGTTGCATCGGCCGCGTGAATCGTGTGTGCAGTGGCATTCTCTTTATTCTGTTTTCTGCTGCAGGCTGTATGATGCTTTCCCCTCTTCTTTTTTCCTTCTTTCTTTTTTCCTATGATTTCGTTGGTTGGTTTTCCTTTTGTTTTTACTCGTACCGTTTGTCGCCGTCTTCTTTTTAAGCCGTATGCTTCTTTGAGCCGGAAGTTGCTCGAAGTGGATTTTCTTTCTTCTCACTTTGAGATAGGTGAGAAGAAAGTCTTTTTCTTCTTCCGGCGGTTGTTTAGGAGGTTGGAGCGAATGTTTCGTGGATGCTACAGGGCTCCCCGTGACGTTTGCGGGTGCTTTGTTTTGGCTTGCTTCTTATTTTGCCTTGTTTTCAATGCATATTCACTCTTAGGCGTATGCTTCCTTTAATATTTAACCCATTTACATCTAAGTGCGCGCTGCGACTGTCTTCTATCACCAAGCGCGGATTACTACGCGTGCTGTGACTGCTATTTTTTATTTCCATTTTAATCTAAATAATTTTTTTTTAAGTAAATAACTTTTACCTTTTTCCTCTGTTACAAAGAATGTAAGATACGATGTTTGCGAAGTAACATTGTCTACCAATCGTTTTGAACAGTAAATTTTCGATGAACTCCATGAAGAATTCGGATGTCATTTACTGCACCTACGACCTACCGCGCGCAGTGATAGGGATCAGTCGTCAGTCGAACGCCGCTGATGCCTTCAACTGTTCTCTTAAGTAGAGCCATGATGCAAATGGATTAATACGATAAAACAGTTTGAGAAAAAGCTCGTTGCCGAACAATGAGGATATACAGGGTGGTTGGTAACTGGAGGTACAAGCGGAAAGGGGGTAATTCTACGCAAAAAAAAGAAGTCGAAAATATAGAACAAAAAATTTTTGTTTAATTATTTTTTTTTAATTTTTCCATCGAGACAACGATCTACAGTGAGATCCGTTATAACGTACCGCACGCGTACCGAGCGAAAATTCAAAGTCGATTTTCTCGAAAACAAAAATTGAAAAAAGAAATTATAATTCTATATTTTCGACTTCTCTTTTCGCGTAGAATCACCCCCTTTCCGCTTGTACCGCCAGTTACCAACCACCCTGTATATAAAACAAAAAGCATTGTACGTCTATTATTTCCTTATAATACCAAAAGAATTTTTCGGACATCTTGATACAAGTGAAATGCATTTGGTCCTATAATTAGCCAACGGAAGGACGTATTAAATATGTAAAATATTCAAAGTGGAATGCTCGTCTTTATTTTTCATCTAAATTCTATTTCTTCGCTTGCGTTTATTAAAATATAGACTTTCATCAATATCCACAGTCTTATTACAATGGTCGCCACTTCAATTGTTTTTGCTTGAAATTTTATAAATTCTCGAATACAGCAAGTAACGTCGAACAGTATCTATTTGTATTTTAATATATTTATTAGTGAATTTTCGTTGAAATTATGCTAATAAACCATCAATATTAATTATATGTTATATACGATAATAAATAGCATTGACAGTAGCTAACCTATTTCTATGTTATAAAATTTTACATAAATATGTAGAAAATTTCGTATTATCGTGTAATCTGGTTTGTTCGCAGTTTCATTCTAATTTGCATCCCGCATCTAATTAAGTTCCGTGTAAGCTTCGTTTTGCTTCTTTAGTCTTATAGCGTGCATTCCATTGGTAGACGGCTGACAACATTACTGAGTGGCCTGTTAAAACGAAGATTACTTCCGGTTCGAGACCGACGCTCGATCCAGCGGTGGAGTCTGTTGTTACCTGCCGGATAATAATATTCGTGCTAGCGAGCTGTCTCCAATCAATATCGCATTACCACGCAAATGTTATGTAACGCGGCGACCGCGGCCAAATTGTTTCTCCAGTCCCGTCCATAGATTTGCTACACTTCAACGTATTGGTTATTGCGATCGATATACAGATCTAATTTAAAGAATCGCGTTTCCGTATATTTGATTCTAGATTGTGCGAAGAATTCTTAGAAACAAGTAACAACCGGTTAATGTCTGTCCGATAAGAACTGCCATATTCTACTTGTACTACGCGCGAGTTTAAAATCTGTTTTGTTACAACTCGATCATAGTTGAATTTTTTACAAGTTTCTAATTATTAAAGCACTTTATAAAGATTGTGAATTTTGTATACAATTTAATTGCTTAATTAAAAGTATAGAAACTTAATTAAAAAGTGAAGTAGTTAATCGCGGTGCGCAGAAGTTCGAGTAGTATCAGACTTATACGTCAGACAGTTAAGGATACGAGGAATTTTAAGTAAAATATTCTCACTTTGATATTAAATAAACCGACCATCTATTCCACTTTATATTTAACAGAAACAGAATTTTTTCTTGCCAACATCATCCGATCGTCATCGGTGGATCTTCCTTTACCTCGATTAAATCGTTTCCTCGTTAAACCAGTGGAACCGTATCCTGGGCGCACCCCTGTCGTTCGAAAGAGTGATTCTTTTGAAAAAAACAGCGATCGAAACGCGCCAACAGCCGGAGCAGTAACGAGAGCCGATGATTGGCGCGTGTCAGCGACAGATCACCAGGATAAATCGTTTCACGGCCGGCGAAACGCCGAGTAATCCAAGGTCGTGGTTGCATAACCTAAAATCGGTCGAACCCCCATACTCGTCGAATTTTGATTAATCATTGAACAATGGAATGATAGAACAATAGATGCAACTTTCTCTTTGTTATTATACCTTCGCATTAATTAACTTGCTATATATTTATTCCGTAGATATACAGGGTTGTTGGTAAATGGTGGTACAGGGGGAAAGGGGGTGATTCTACGCGAAAAAAGAAGTCGAAAATATAGAACAAAAATTTTTCGCTTGAGGTTTTGTTTTCGAGAAAATCGACTTTAGGCTCGGTACGCGTGTGGTAAATTAAAACGGATCTCACTGTAGATCGTTGTCTTGATGGAAAAATTAAAAAAAGAAGAAAAATTTAAAAAAAGATTATAATTCTATATTTTCGACTTCTCTTTTCGCGTAGAATCACCCCCTTTCCGCTTGTACCACCAGTTACCACCAACCCTGTATAGTATATCGTTATATAGTTTAACGTTATAACGTATTACGATATGTAGAATAACGTTATGTAGTCTAATGTGATAACGCAGTAAGTTATATAGTATAACATATACCGTTATAAGGTATTACGTTATATAGTATAATATTACGCTATATAGTACAACGTTAATACCTAATACATCATATAGTATCACGTTATATGGTATAACGTTATAACGTATTACGTTGTATGGTATAACGTTATAAGGTATTACGTTATATAGTATAACGTTATATGGTATAACGTTATATAACATAGCGTTATATACCATAACGTTATATGGTACAACGCTATAACGTATTACGTTATATGGAGTAACGTTATATCGTATTTGGTTGTATGGTATAACGTTATGACGTATCACGTTATATGGTATAACGTTGTAACGTATTACGTTATATGTCATAACGTTATAACGTAGTACATTATATGGTATAACGTTGTAACGTTATCACCTATTACGTTATATAACATAACGTTATATGGTACAACGTTATAACGTATCACGTTATATGGTATAACGTTATAACGTAATACGTTATATGGTATAACGTTATAACGTATTACGTTGTATGGTATAACGTTATAAGGTATTACGTTATATAGTATAACGTTATATGGTATAACGTTATATAACATAGCGTTATATACCATAACGTTACATGGTACAACGCTATAACGTATTACGTTATATGGAGTAACGTTATATCGTATTTGGTTGTATGGTATAACGTTATGACGTATCACGTTATATGGTATAACGTTGTAACGTATTACGTTATATGTCATAACGTTATAACGTAGTACATTATATGGTATAACGTTGTAACGTTATCACCTATTACGTTATATAACATAACGTTATATGGTACAACGTTATAACGTATCACGTTATATGGTATAACGTTATAACGTAATACGTTATATGGTATAACGTTATAACGTATTACGTTGTATGGTATAACGTTATAAGGTATTACGTTATATAGTATAACGTTATATGGTATAACGTTATATAACATAGCGTTATATACCATAACGTTACATGGTACAACGCTATAACGTATTACGTTATATGGAGTAACGTTATATCGTATTTGGTTGTATGGTATAACGTTATGACGTATCACGTTATATGGTATAACGTTGTAACGTATTACGTTATATGTCATAACGTTATAACGTAGTACATTATATGGTATAACGTTGTAACGTTATCACCTATTACGTTATATAACATAACGTTATATGGTACAACGTTATAACGTATCACGTTATATGGTATAACGTTATAACGTA
>NT_176616.1:0-2116 GCF_000188095.3 Bombus impatiens | reverse complement strand
TTGCGTTATATGGTATCACGTTACGACGTATTACGTTATATGGTATAACGTTATAACGTATTACGTTATATAACACAACGTTATATGGTGTCACGTTATATAGTACGACGTTATATAGTATAACGTTACATAGTATAACGTTATATAATATAACGATAGATAGTATTACATTATTACGTATTACGTTATATGGTATTACGTTATAACGTAATCGTACATCGATGCAAACGCTATTGAAGAAAAAAGAGCCATTTTATGTTACAACTATAATGAGTAAATTTACTCGTTTAACTTATCAGGAATTAAAAAAGAACCCGACTTTTAAGTAAGTATTAAATAAGAATTGTAAATATCGCATACAGTGATGTAGGTTTTATTCAAGAAAAAGGAACATTTTATTTTGTTATTAAAACGAGTAAATGAACGAATATCGATAATATAATATAATGCTTAATATGAATTTTATCTGTCTGATTATTGAATACCTTAACTTATTTCACAATAACGTCATCGATTGCCGTTAGGCTTTTTTCCCTTTTTGTTCAAACTAATTGATAGTCGAACAGTAGTATTAAAGAAGCGTGAATTTAGTGTTAGCTTGTAGAAACTATTAAAACGATAAAAAAATATCGTATTAAATCGTTGAAGGCGCCAATTTACGATAAAATTAAGAAATTGTTCAATTTGATTTTGTCATAATGGAAAAACTGCCCTTTGCTATGTCAAACGATCGTTACCGTTTGATTGACATCTCGTCACCTTGTCAAGGTATATAAAACCGGCATCTTGTCAAGGTATATAAGGAACACGGAAGTCGCGCGCGAGCTCTTTTCTGCCTGAAATTCCGGAGAGTGAACATCGAAGAAGATCATCGAAGAAGAACATAAATATAAGGTAAATAAAAAAAATATCAAATAACAACATTGCAACCAGTAATTTATAACGTCTAAACCATTAATTTACAACATTTAAGCTATTAATTTATAACATTTAAGCTATTAATTTATAACATTTAAGCTATTAATTTATAACATTTAAGCTATTAATTTATAACATTTAAGCTATTAATTTATAACATTTAAGCTATTAATTTATAACATTTAAGCTATTAATTTATAACATTTAAGCTATTAATTTATAACATTTAAGCTATTAATTTATAACATTTAAGCTATTAATTTATAACATTTAAGCTATTGATTTATAACATTTAAGCTATTAATTTATAACATTCAAGCCATTAATTTACAACATTTAAACTGTTATTTTATACATTTAAGCTATTAATTTGCAGCATCTAAGCCACTAATTTACAATATTTGAACTGTTATTTTATACATTTATGCTATTAATTTATAACATTTAAGCTATTAATTTATAACATTTAAGCCATTAATTTGTAACCTTTAAATTGTTATTTTATACATTTAGCCATTAATTTATAACATTTAAACTATTAATTTATAACATTTAAGCTATTAATTTACAACATTTAAACTATTAATTTATAACATTCAAGCTATTAATTTATAACGTCTAGGCCATTAATTTGTAACTTTTGAATTGTTATTTTTTACATTTAGCCATTAATTTATAACATTTAAACTATTAATTTATAACATTTAAGCCATTAATTTGTAACATTTGAGCCATTAATCTAAATCAATTGCTCGATCAATTCTTAACAACTATACCAATAATGTATAACCATATTCTCCCATTAATTCAAAGTAATTATGCTCTTAATTTATAACAGTTGTACCGTTAATCGGAAGTAACTCTACATTGATTTAAATCAATAGCATCAATTCGTAGTGAGTGAATTAATGATTTATTCTGTTTTATTTTATTAACGAAATCTTTCAAGCCCCTGAAGTGCTATTTTGTTTCTATATAGCATTATTTTTTAATTTTAAATACAGTATTTAATTTCTCGTTTCACTGTTTCATATAAAACCAGTGGTAACACAGAGTGTAATTTTAAGATGTAATTTTCCATGTCTGCACAAAACCAAGGAAATAACACCATATTCATGGAATCAAGGAAGCAAGTGCAATTTAATTGAAGGCAACATCTTATCTGTAGCTGCACATGAGTCAGAGGACATTTCAAATC
>NT_176615.1:21403-27073 GCF_000188095.3 Bombus impatiens | reverse complement strand
TAACATCTGTATCTTCCATTCCTTTGTAAACTTATTATATCACGATATTACATACAACAAAACATACTTACATAGAAATTACACATACGCCTGCTTGGAATGAAAGTTCAAACTGTACTTGACAAAATCTGGTGCCTACCATGGCACACATACCAATTAAAAATATTTAAAACAAAACATTACTATTTACAAATATGATCAAACCACCATGAACATATGACATTATGAAGCGCAAACTGCTAAATCCAAAAGAGCAAAACTTAGAGGATTACAAACTCTTATTATGAAAAAAAACATTAATTGCTCTTTGGGGAGGTAGAATTGATGACATGAAACCTGCACCCTGCCAGATTCAATTGGCTCCGAAATTATCAGACACTGTCAGAAACATCCTACTTCCACTATAACTGAGTGTTTTCAGAAATTTCCCAATGAAAGAAGAATCGGGGTGAGTTATCCATTGAATAGACAGTACTCGTTACGTTTTTCGTCATTAACCTTTTTTTTCTCGAGGAGAGGAAAATGCTAGTACGCATACCCAGTAACTGAGTATGTGGGTCTCGGCGGATGGAGTTGCCATACCCACTCAAAATCCCTCCTCTATCAGCTCCTCTTATGGTACAGGAACCAACTCCGGAACCGCCTTTCGACATTACTTCAGGGTTGGCCGTAGTGTGTACCTCAGTCTTCCCAATTTAGCCTACTAGCTTGTCTTTTCCTCCTCTCCACAATCCTCTCATGCACTCGTTTTCCTTGCATAATTTTTCTAAAATAGACTTGGAACCTATTCCAATTGTCCTCTTTCCTGGTTTCTGCCTCTATTAAATTTTCCACCATAAGTGGCATGCCAACGTAGCTTTCAAACTCAGTCCTCTCGTAAACCCACCTAGGACAGTAGAACAACCTATGTTCGACATCGTCACCATCGGTGTCACAATCCCAACATCTTGAATGATCCTCCTTGTTAATCGTCTTTCGATACACATTAAAAATCCCGCGTCCGGTCAAAATCTGCGCGGTCCAATGATCGATGTATCTGTTGTATTTTTTAAAAGTAGAAGCGTCAGAAATTAATTTCCTCTTCCAGTTGACACTTCTGTAAAAACTCCATTCCTCTTTCCACTTGTCATTAATGCGTTCTTCCATCTCCAGAAAATTCTCTCCACAAAATTTGAGGTATCTCCTGCTCTGGAACATGTCTCATACTGTTCCTCTTGATAATAACTTTTACAATCATAATTTTCGGCTCGGAGCTCCGCTTTATAGTAGATCGGTACAGTGCCCGTCAATGCACACAGCGTTGCATGGGACACAATTCTATACGCCGTCGGCGATCTAACCAGTGCAGCTCTTTGTGCCCTCTTCAAGATGTTCCTATTCTTCTTCCGCAACAGCGCTTTAACCCATATCGGGAACGCATATAGCACCACTGACTCCCATACCCAGTAGTATAACTTGTGGCAGATGGAAAGAGAGGTTGCGTTTCGTCCCGGGACTATCGGTGGACTCGTCAGTAAGGCTATGCCCGGTAGTCTCTGCCTTAGACGTAGAGGGAATCTCGCTAGGTGCGGTATTTGTATCGTTCGCCCGTATATTCGATCGCTAGCGAGATAGATAGACTCGGTGTCGTCATACCCTCTGGTGTTGGCGCGGTTGGTACCCGCGGATCGCCCGGAATGTGTTGCACGCGTTGATGCCTCGACCCGTCGGCGTCCTGTTGGTACCGATCCGCCACAAATCTTTTGACTGAGCCAGTGAGCTCGACATTAGGTAACAACGATCTAAGCGCTCCCATTAGGGCATCAGCCTTTCCACAGACTTTCTCAAAGTGAGCCCTGAACTTCCTACAGTTATTCAACTGCACCCCAAAGTATCTTATTTCCTGCTTTGTCCTCAATAGGAATTCTCCATATCAATTTCCTTAACCCTGGGGATGTGTTTCCCAGTGAGCAGAATCACCTCCGTCTTACCGTGTTTGTCCATTGTCAGCACACCATCGCGTAACCACGCTCATTGCTCTGCCTAACCTATCCCCAATCTCCTCCTGACTGGGTACATCCAATATCAGCACAAAGTCGTCGGCAAAGGCGACCGCACTCATACGTGGGATATCCTGGAGCTCCTTCTGGAATCCATCGTAGACCAAATTCCACAACAACGGTCCAAAAATTGATCCCTGTGGGACACCCGCGAAAACCTCATCACCGTTCCAATATTCCGGACTACTATTTTCCTGTCTTCAAGGTAGTTGCCAAGAAAAGTTAATAGTTTCCGGGGCATCTCTCTCGCATCGACCTCCATCAGTATCTTACACCATCTGGGAGTTTTGAACGTGTTCTTGATATCCACCGCTGTCAGTACAGATATCCGATATCTTCTTTTACAATTCTCCGCTATTTGTACAACCCGGCACAGGCCGTCGACCGTACTCTTCTTCCTGCGAAACCCGTACTGGCTCTTATGGAAGGGGTCTAACCCCACAAACAGGTTCTTAAATGTGTGCTCCCAGACTTTACTAAGTGCTAGAAGCACGCTGATCGGTCGTAAAGATGATGTAAATGCAGGATCTCCACCCGGCTTCGGAATGAGAACTACTCTCGTCACCTTTCATATCGCAGGTATCCTCCCGCTGTTATTAACAGCGTTCAACACTCTCAACATCTTATCTGTCCTTTTCTCAACTAACTCCCTGACTGCTAATCCTGGTATGCTATCCACATTCACCGCTTTGTTAGGGTTTATCCTAGCTCCAGCACCCAGTGAAGCTTCCTCCGTGATCTCGCATTCCCCTTCGCCATCTCTGCTGTTGGTACTCCCGTCAACTGTCATGAAATTTTCCGTCGGTCTCGTTATGAATAGCTCATCGCCAATGTTTCGTATCTTATTCACATGAAAGCCATCTGTTCGGACTCTCCGGGTTATCTTGAAGTTATCGTTGGATCTCTGTCCAACGTGGCACACAATTCCTTCTATCGTTCTCTTTATTAGATCTAATCAGCTTCTTCATCTCTCTTTTCTTTTTACGGAACTCCTGTGACCACTGCAGCGCGTCCGTCATTTCCCGCGCCATTGCCCTCTGAGCTTTCCTTCTAGTCCACATTACCATCCTCCTTAGAACCGTTAACTCCTCACTCAACCAGTAGTTCCAAGTCCTTTTACCCGTCGGAGGGTACACCTTCCTTAGTTCGGAGGCACATGAGGTTTCCACCACAACCTGTAGGCGCTTCCCATATACCTCCTCATCAAAATCCGAATTATCCATAAGTAAATTATCATAATTTGAGTCTAATGTTAAAATAAATATTCCTCCATATCCGCTTCCTTCGTCGAGTATCTAAAATTGCGGACATTCCGTGTCCTCTTCTTCGTCCTAAAATCGTGCAGAACATAGCTTTCGTCCGAAGCAGTTCACACCTTCGGAATTCTACCCTCGGCGTACTTACTAGCCAGTCCTTTGTCTTTACTTATTACGTCAATAAAAGTCCTCCTACCGTTCCTACAGAGCGTGTGTCCACCCCTCATGCTGATTAGTACGATACCCTTCTTAATTAGCATGTCTACAAAGCTCCTACCCCTTCGATCAGTTCTGTAATACCTCCCTCCCCGCGCGCTTGCCTTAGCATTAAAATCGCTGGCGATCATCATTGTGGGATGGCTCTTCGTGATTATCCGGATCATGGTCTCCATTTCTCTTAAATACTTATAAAACTCTCCTAGTCTAATATTGGGGGAACAGTACTTCCAACGCAATACACGTCATCGATTCTTATTTCAACAAGTCCGTTCCATGTCATTAAAGTACTATCATCTCTTACACTGTCCGCTTTCAATTTCTCTAACGTTGAGTCCGCCTTACTTGTGTCGCTAATCCTCTTCATCATACTTTCCATATTGAATAGAAGGAACTCCAGGCCCTTCATAAGTGCTGCAATGTACATTACTACAGCCGTTCATCCTCCTCCATCATCCGCGGAGGACCCATTATCCATCCTTCCATCGCTGTTGGTTCTTCCACCGATTCCTCTCCTCTTCAATACCATCTTCCCCTCCTTCTTTAATTTCCTCTGTCTTCTTTTCTTATTTATATCCAAAGATAAATCCGTCTACTCCGCTTGGGAGTCAGTATCCATTTCGCTATCCAGTCCGGCTACCTCTCTTCTTATCGCTTCTTTCTCTCCTTGCATTTGGTCCCCGGTCGCCTTTACCGCACGAAAGGTTTCCCCGAAACAGACCATCCTCTCGTTGTTCCTCCTACAGTCCTTTGATAACCGTCGGGGCGAGCCTGGGGAGATACCACCCGCAACACCGACGGGGCCTGGGGTCTCCGAAATCCCCTGAGCCGCAAATTCTTTCTTTCTAGATGCTTTGTTCATATTAATTAATCAAGAAAATAGAGTAGCCCGGGGCTATAGCCAAGTTCGACATAAATTCATTCCTCTTTTCCCATTTCCATTTCCGTTGCCAAGGTCGTCATCAGTTCGTTCTTCCATTCTTATGTCCATATCCGTAGCCAAGGTCGTCTTAATCGTATACAAAATCATGTCATACTACAAGAACGTGTCGACGGGGCATTATTTGAATGTTTGTTTGACTTTAACCGAAGGTCGCTAATACCGGATACATTCAAATTAAACGATTAATAACCGCTATATTTCTCGTTTCTCATACACCTCCTATCATATCCTCCACTTACTTATTCTTGTTCAGTGAGGATATTACCACCCAATTACGCACAAACGTCTTGCAGCGCGCCCACTCAATCATCATACACGCCAACTCTATCTCCATTGCTACACACTCACCCACCCCTGTATCACCCAACAATATTCCACTCCCATCCATTCTCCTGTCACCTCAGTCTACTCATACCTCTAACTTCATCTCACTACTTCCTTGCAATTATTACACTTCCTTCCACATTAACCCATCACAACCTATTAGAATCATACCGAAACTCAACACTCCTACATCCTCGTACATACACCCGGTTAGCGGGAGCAACCCGACAACACGTCCGCTCTCCAACGCGTCCCGAATGAGAGGCCTCATCGAGAATACATAACATTTGACAATAGTGTTCGAGATTTTAAGTGCCCGTCAGTTTATGACTTGGACAGTACATCTTTTGAGGGGAAAGTCCGGGGTGCCTGTCTCCCCGAGTTGTAGAGCTTACAACACGGGGCTTTGTAGCCGTCTACGTGTCGCCCAACAACAGCCGGACAGAATACGCCTCCTTCCTAGACGAAGTCACTGCTTGCGCGTGGCGTTAAGGCGCCTGCCCGTCGCTGGTCCTCGGGGTCTTTAACGCCCACTCAAGGGCATGGGGCTCCCGCAGGACCAGAAGAAGGGGGTGCGACCTGCAGGAATGGGCGGCCACACTTGACCTCCGGCTTATGAACCGGGGGTCACACAGCACGTGCGTGGCGTGGCGGGGCGAGTCCATAGTGGACCTCACATGGGCAAACGCTGCTGCATACCACCGTGTTTCCGGTTGGGAGGTGTCCCCGGAGGAGACCCTCTCGGGCCATCTCTACATCTTGATGGAGGTGGCGGTTGGCGGCGCGATAGGCGACTGTTCGTTGGGTATGCGCGGCACCATCGGACCACCGGGAAGGAGAAGAAGATTCCCTCCATGGGCGGAGACCCGCCGCGACGAGGACTTTATGGCGG
>NT_176615.1:13867-20630 GCF_000188095.3 Bombus impatiens | reverse complement strand
AAGCCATGAAGGAGGCGAAAAGGCGGGCTTGGGCGAGCTTCTGGCCAGCCTCGACTCCGATCCTTGGGGACGCTCTTATAAGATGGTGTTGAACAAGCTGCGTCCATGGGCGCCTCCCGCAACGAAGAACATGGACCCTCGGTTCCTAGAGGGGGTCGTCGGCACCCTGTTCCCGGGAGCAGCTTTACCGAAGAGGAGGAACAGGAGTCTCAAACGCCGGAAGAAGACCACGTGTCACCGCGGGAAGTTGGAGCCCGGAATCGAGGGTCACTGAGGAAGTACAAGTTGGGGCCGTCGGGAGGATCGGAGCGCGGAAAGCTCCGGGTCCTGATGGAGTCCTGGCTCGCCTGTGGAAGGACGTCAACGGGTTCTTGGCCCCGAGAGTAATGCGACTGTTCGACGGAGGTTGTTCGTATAAGCGAATCCCTAATGCAGTTATACTTCGCGCCTCGTTGCCAAGATCGCGCTTATAATCTTCTCCTTGTCGCAATGTTTCATGCGGGCGTTGCGATGCTGCACATTCTTGAAACAGCATACGACTCATCTTCGTTAAACCTAGATCTACGGATATTCTGTACTAAGTCCAATGACACATGGAAAACCACCTCAGACGCAGCGCGACATGAAAGGCATTTTCCCTCTCCCAACAACAGAGGAAAACTGCACGCGGAACCTGTTGAGTAGTCGGAAATAGTGGTCGAGTGTAAAGAGTAAGGGAAATATAGCGTATATATGTATGTCGGGTTAACATTAGAATTTAAGGCGCGTAAAGATTCTTCGTTTGAATTAGCCATCGTTTTACGATACAGAGATTATATTTACGCGAATATACAAGATTTTACAAAATATTATGAATATTGAGTTTAATAAATGATAAGATTGACAAACGATAAGTTAAACTAATGATTAGATTAAAGAATAATAAGTTTAACGAATAATAGCAGTAACGAATATTATGTTTTACGAATAATAAATTTAACGAATAATGAGATTAACGATTAATAGGTTTTACGAATAATGAATGTAATTAACGCTATTAACAATGTTCCTGGGTTGAAACGAATCCACGGTCAACGGGATAACTCTCTACTATGCGTAGAATAATTTTAGACACAAAAATACGATTGCTGAGATGCTCGGTAAACTGCTCGATGTATCACTTTCCAAGGCGATCACAGGAATGAATAACTGATGAAAATTTTTTTTCGCTGTACGACTGCATTTGTTTGTTATATGCTCGCTGCAGGCATCGAGAAGGTTCCAATCGCCGTTGCTAGGCAGTTTCTGTCAAGAGTTTGTTGTATATTCTTTGGAAGCATCGAGAAAGATCCAAACGCCGTTGCTAGGCAGTTTCTGTTTGGAGTTTGATTCCTAATACAACGTGTGTCCCATTATATCGACATCTCCAAAGTACAATTCTATGTGATTTCTAGGGAGAACTATACAACCGATCCACACCTTCGTCAGGCAAAATGTTTATCCCGTGACCGTGGCTACGTTCGGCGACCAGTTGTCACCTCGAACCCACTTTCGCTATCACAAATATCGAACAATTACAAATGACAACAATTGCTTAATTACAGCTATGATAAAATCTACGCTAAAGCATTAGAAGACTTTTCCAAAATTGCAAAGGGAAGGCTCCGGTTTGCCTTTCATCTCCGACACGGCCATTCTGACTATCACACGTCCACGTATGCAGCTAAAATACAGAGCTTTTTAAACATTAGACTCGGTGTAATTGATATTATTTACCATTCGATTATATGTAAATAAGTCACGGGTCCAGTTCGACAACAAAACTCTGTTCGGAGATTTGGCAAGCAAGGAAATGGAAGAGAACTCAAATTAGTGTTATAGTTTGTATTTGTAATTTCGACCAATCGCGGGGAGACGTAATCGCGAGGAGAGATGTTAACGGGAGTCGTAAATTCTCGTTACGATTATAACAATCGACACCACGAATTGCTCAATCCCCTGATTTCCGTTGAGGTAATAGGGGTGATTAAGTTTGTATAACACTGTGATTCACAGAATTATAAATTTTATATTTCCAACACTTAGATTACACTGTTGAGCATAGGTAAATAGATAATCACTTATCGCACGAAGATAAGATAGATATGTACATGAGAGCAGGGCTCTTATAATTGGATTTAGTGTATTAGTGGACGTAGCACTATAATATATTTAGGAGAGAAGATGTGTGTTCGACAATACCGAGAACCGACTCTCGCGTTATGCTTAGCCTGCCACGGTAGGCGTTAGCGTTAGACTTAGTGGTTGACTTTTCCAACGATGTAGAAGAAGTGAAGTTGAGTGACGATGCTGTGTCGGAGGAAAGCTAGTGATGGGTGTGTCTAGCGCACGGGACCATCGGATTTGTTCACGCCATTTTAGGTCAGGAAGTGAGGGCAGTATACATTGGATTGGAAGGTTGGTGGACTAGGAAGGGTCTTAACCGCCCTCGATAGAAAGTTGCTAGTGGGAAGCGTCGTACGTGAGAAAAACTAACTTTCCCGTGTCAAGCCGTAGTAAACAATAGTCTTTAGAAACTGACTTAGAAAAAGACACTTGTTGGGTCTGAAGGACCTTAGCAGGGAAGTTACTCGGGTTTATGGCGGGTACTTAAGGCTATTGAGGGTACGCCGTAAGGAAGAGCGGATATCTGGAGTCCGTCTGGCCCGCGGTGTGTGCCCTGGGCCAAGTAGAGAGTCGCCCGGCGTAACAGTATTCAAAGTGCCAGTTGCACTCCGTGAGTCACCAGTCAGACCGCAATGACACGACAGAACCGTATGATGTGAACCGTATGCCAGGGTATGCTGGTCTTAGGTATGGGATGTAGTTCAGCTTGTACTTTACCTGAACTAGCCTTCGAAACTCGACAAGCATAACAGTTTTCAACGAATTTGCGAACATATTTCGTCATTCCCTCGAACCAGTAATACTCGTATAGTTTCTCGAGCGTTTTATCCCAACCTAAGTGCATAATGGACTGATGCACATGGTTAATGACGGACCACCTGAAACCCCTTGGGACAATGGGCAAGCAAAGAGTTCTGCCTTTTCTCTGTATTTTACGATGGAGTGTACCGGACCGCAATTCGAACGTATTCGCAATATCTTCCGCGAGCTCTTCGTTTCGTAATTTACGGACTATCTCAGAGATTTGTGGGTTGCGACGTTGTTCTGCTAGCAACCAATCGTCGGAGATTTCGGATAGATTGATTTCTTTCTCTACAAGTTTGCTGAACGTACTGCAATACAAGTCTACGGGATTTCGCGAAAAAACTGCGATCCAAGTCTACGGGATTTCGCGAAAAGAAATCTATGTGGGCCATTCGTTTACCTTCCCGGTACATAATGTCAAAGGTAAAAGTGTGCAGGTAAGCCCACCACCTGTAAACCCTGTCATTCAAGTGTACCTTATTACTAGATGCTTTCAGGGAGTTGCAATCAGTGACAACAAGAAATTTCCGACCGTGCAGATAGTGACGGAAATGCTTGATGACGTTTACAACTGCTAACGTTTCTAATTCGTAGGAATGATACCTAGATTCCGCAGGGCTAGTTCTTTTGCTGTAATACTCCACTACTCGATTTTTACCTTCGACCTTATGCATTAAAATGGCTCCATATCCTTCCGAGCTAGCGTGCGTATGTGGTTCTATCGGATAATTGGGGTCAAATATCATTAGCACCGGCGCGTCAGTCAGGACGGAAATTACCTTTTGTTTTATCTGTTCGTGCCTATCCGTCCAAGTTATATTCTTGCTACTTGAAGTAAGTGCATACAGGGATTTCATTACTTGTGCAAATTTGGGAATGAAGTTTCGGAAGTAAGAGGCCAAATCTATGAATTGCCTAAGTTGTGTGACGGACGACGGTGCAGGTAAAGAACTCAAGGCTTGTATTTTACTCGGGTTTGGACGGACTACATACGTTACGGACGGACCGTTACGAATTACATATCCCAAATAAAGTACCGATGTCTTTAGAAAGGAACATTTTGAAAAGTTAAAGGAGATTCCGGCTTTAACGAGGGTATCTAATACGGTGTTCAATCTTTCAAACTGAGTCGGCAATAATTAGGACGTCATCCAAGTAAACAACAACGGACGAATACGCGAGGTCGCCTAAGGCGTTGAGAATGGCCCTCTGAAAAACGGATGGTGCATTTTTCAATCCGAACGGCATAGTTACGTACTCGTATTGCCCGTCGGGTGTAACGAACGCCGTATATTCCGTCGAATTAGGATGAATGAGAATTTGGTGAAACCCGCTGGCCATGTCTAGGCTAATAAAGTATCTCGCCTTCTGCAGTCTCGCGATTTGATCCGCGATGAGGGGTAGGGTATACCGGTCCGCGACCGTATTTTTATTTAATGCTCGAAAATCTACGCACAGTCTATCTGAGCCGTCTCTCTTCTTCACAAGTAAGATAGGGCTCGCGAACGGTGAGTTGCTAGACCTTACAATTTTTGCTCTAATTAACTCGTCTATTCTCTCACGCACTATCCTTCGCTCTTCTTCGCTAAGTCGGTAAGGACTTCTTTGCACGGTGACATTAGGATCCATTAACCGTATTTCTAACTGGCCCGTGCTTACGCGAGTACGTGGGAAGCCCGTAATGAATGAATTTTTGAATTTCTCGAGAACAGAAATTAACCGACTTTTATCGAAATTAACCGACTTTTATCGTTACCAACTTCGAGAACAGAAATTAACCGACTTTTATCGTTACCAACTACGTCAGTGTCAACCGCATTGATATTGATCTCGTCTTCGGAGGTTTTACTATAGGCATTAATTATCTTCGTTTTACAAATATCAACGCTATTTCGTGTAATAGTTACATCAAAATCTTGACTTAGGATCTCGCGGCCAATCATGATATCATAATGCAAATGACTATCGGCAAGAACATGAAAGGTTGTCTCCAATGTAAAACAGTTAATGCGTACAGTGGACAAGATCTGGGATGTACTCTTAACGCAGGTGTTTCCTATTCCTCGCATAACTACTATATCAGTCGTTCTCCTACCGGAGAATTTCGGGGCGACAGATTCTATAATTAATGAGCACTCGGCTCCGGAATCGAAGTGAAATGGGAACGACTCACCCAGATGACTTAAACTACCGACTGAGGACTCCACCACACAGGAGTTGACGTGACGTTCGTCCTTGGGGCCGGGTCTACCGTCCCGTCGTACCGGGCAGTTAGGTGCGATATGGCCCTCCGCATGACACTTGTAACAAACCACCTTGGACGGTGTGGCTGGTCGGCTTCCTTTCTGGCGTCGTACATCCTTCTGCTGTTCGCTCCGCATCCTCTTGCGGCATCTGTGTCCGAAAGTACCACAGTAATGGCACCTCACCTGGTGGCCCGATAACTTGCATCGCTTAGCTTCGGGTTCTGCTGGTGCATCTCTCGGCGAAAATGTCGACTCTTCCTCGTAACAAAAGGGTCTCATTTCGCTCTGAAATCGGTCCACCGTTTTGATGTCGCTCATGAGGACCAATCGTTTAAGACGTTGGTCGTGTGGAATTAATATGTAGAGAGTGACAGCGTTAAGTATTTCGTCTGACGTAGAACGTTGCCACCGTGACTTCAGGAGGGAACGGACACGGCCGGCAAACGCCCCTGTGGATTCGTTCTTCCTCCGCGGTTCCCTAGATACCTTTATTAACGATAGGGACGTTGTCTCTCGGTCACCGAAATGTATAAGGAATCGTTCCTTAACAGTAGACCAGGTAACTTCTTCATCTCCCGTCGTTCATGTCAGCCAATGTGCTGCAGAACCCTGTAGAGAGTCACTTAAGGCAAAGTATAGCACGTCATCTCGTAGAGGGTTGTTCTTCATGAGCCTACTAACAGCCGCGCACCACGCGGCTGGGTCGGCACCTGCGACTTCTGGGTTAAAATGTGGTAATTTGGTGGTTCCCGTATTTGGCCTTTATATTAGCGTCTGAATTAGGTCGCGCATGACAGCAACCTGCCCTTCCAGCGTTTGAAACCGTTCTGATCCCACTTCTGATATCGGATTTGCACTGGGAGTAGGGTTGTGGGCGTCAAATGAATCTTCACGAGAATTAGGCATTGGTACGGTACACACAGATGTAGTTTATTGCAATAATAGAATTATTACAGTCTTGACAATTGATCACGGCGGTTCGGCACTCGCGACACTAGTGACGATGGTCTCAGGCTCAATAACGAATCCGCGGCCAACGGGATGACAAAAGAACGTACTCACAAAGTCTATGTCTGATTCTTTGTTAGTAAAACGTGAAATAACCACTGATCGCGAAGATGTAACTCTTTAATCGATGATATCGCGCGAGAGAATGCCTTTCCCGTTCCGATGATGCCGCAGAGGAAAACTATCACGAGGTGTGTCTAACGACGCGAGATCATCGGATTCGTCGAGAAAAGCCTTCGTTCGGAAAGTAAGGGAAATTGGCGTTGCTGCTAATTGGTCAATCTTCATGTCGGTGGTTAGAAAAAGATGCTAGTTGCCCTCGAGGGAAAGTTGCTAGTGGGAGACGCCGTTCGTTGAAAAACAGGTCTCTCCTATTTTCCCGTAGCTGGGACAAAGACTGTTCGTTTGAAGGACTTTAGTCAACTAAATCCTAAGATTTATGACGGGCCCTCAGGCTAACTGAACATGTACTGCAGAGACGCATCGACATCTGGCAATCATCTTGCTCGAAGAATAGGGTCTGCGTGCGGCGAGCCACGGGACAGAAACCGTTGGAGTGT
>NT_176615.1:0-13808 GCF_000188095.3 Bombus impatiens | reverse complement strand
TTTAAGGAGAGCTATAGAATTACTCCATACCTTTGTTAGACAAAGCGTTCATCTCGTGACCGCGGCTACGTTCGGCGACTGACTGTCGCCTCGAGCCAAAGCTCACTATCACCAATCTCAAACAATTACAATCCAGAACCCTGTAGAGAGTCACTTAAGGCAAAGTATAGCACGTCATCTCGTAGAGGGTTGTTCTTCATGAGCCTACTAACAGCCGCGCACCACGCGGCTGGGTCGGCACCTGCGACTTCTGGGTTAAAATGTGGTAATTTGGTGGTTCCCGTATTTGGCCTTTATATTAGCGTCTGAATTAGGTCGCGCATGACAGCAACCTGCCCTTCCAGCGTTTGAAACCGTTCTGATCCCACTTCTGATATCGGATTTGCACTGGGAGTAGGGTTGTGGGCGTCAAATGAATCTTCACGAGAATTAGGCATTGGTACGGTACACACAGATGTAGTTTATTGCAATAATAGAATTATTACAGTCTTGACAATTGATCACGGCGGTTTAGCACTCGCGACACTAGTGACGATGGTCTCAGGCTCAATAACGAATCCGCGGCCAACGGGATGACAAAAGAACGTACTCACAAAGTCTATGTCTGATTCTTTGTTAGTAAAACGTGAAATAACCACTGATCGCGAAGATGTAACTCTTTAATCGATGATATCGCGCGAGAGAATGCCTTTCCCGTTCCGATGATGCCGCAGAGGAAAACTATCACGAGGTGTGTCTAACGACGCGAGATCATCGGATTCGTCGAGAAAAGCCTTCGTTCAGAAAGTAAGGGAAATTGGCGTTGCT
Source organism: Bombus impatiens (assembly GCF_000188095.3). Lineage (NCBI taxonomy): Eukaryota > Metazoa > Arthropoda > Insecta > Hymenoptera > Apidae > Bombus > Bombus impatiens. Next base: position 13,001 of record NT_176615.1, on the reverse strand, counting down.
GCTAATTGGTCAATCTTCATGTCGGTGGTTAGAAAAAGATGCTAGTTGCCCTCGAGGGAAAGTTGCTAGTGGGAGACGCCGTTCGTTGAAAAACAGGTCTCTCCTATTTTCCCGTAGCTGGGACAAAGACTGTTCGTTTGAAGGACTTTAGTCAACTAAATCCTAAGATTTATGACGGGCCCTCAGGCTAACTGAACATGTACTGCAGAGACGCATCGACATCTGGCAATCATCTTGCTCGAAGAATAGGGTCTGCGTGCGGCGAGCCACGGGACAGAAACCGTTGGAATGTTTACTGTTGCGTGTCGCCACGAATATTTCTTTTAAGGAGAGCTATAGAATTACTCCATACCTTTGTTAGACAAAGCGTTCATCTCGTGACCGCGGCTACGTTCGGCGACTGACTGTCGCCTCGAGCCAAAGCTCACTATCACCAATCTCAAACAATTACAATCGGATTGAATAACTACAATTGTTTAATGACAGCTATAGTAGACTCTAGGTTACAATGTTGCGGGATTATCCAAAATTCCAAAGGCTCCGGTGTTCTTTCATCTCCGATATATATATATATATGTCGGGTTTACATTAGAATTAGGATTAGGGGTGTGAAACGAATCTTCGCTTGGATTACGCGTTGTCGTTATGCAATAGAGAAGACATTGACTAGTGCAAATACCATTATTATAGAGCCGCACAAGTAACCGTGGTAGTTAGGTACTCGAGAAACTAATGACAATGATCCTAGGTTCAATAAAGAATCCGCGGTCGACGGGATGATAGATGAACGTGCTCACAAAATCTAAGTCGGACGCGTAATATTCACTGGTCGTAAGTGGTTACTCTTTTCGTCGATGAGATCGCGCGAGAGAATGACTTTCCCGTCCCGATGATGCCACAGAGGAAAACGTGAAGATTACGTGTGAATCGTTGCTGGTGCTGGGCACAGGTACCATCGGGGTGTATATGTTGATAGTTGCCGGGTTGATTGGCATCGGAGCGCTGGCTGGTGGATTGTTATTTGTCGTATTTCGCTTCATTTTACAGCAGAATAAATGGAAACACTATTTGGCATTCCTATTTTGTTGAGGAATTATAAGCATATGAGAGCAATGGATAAATACCCTATAATTTGTAATATAGATATTCCCCATGATTTACCTTGATCGATTCTATGAGCAAAAGTTAGTTGATTCGTTCGATCTTCGATTTCATCCAGAGTGCTTTTGTGTCCATAATTATCGTTAATAAGTTTCGGAGTTTTTTCTAGTTTATTTAGTAATATAGTCCAATCTGAATCATTGGTTACATTGACTGTTTTGATTTTAATCTCATAAAAAATTTCCTTGCTACTACCACTGATTCTCATATGGTTATTCTTCTACAATATGTTTACAGTTGTATTGGTTTGCAACAAAGATGGTTCCTCTAGTCTAACAATTCGATGTGTCTTTTCTTCGAAAATGCTGAGGTGTATTGGTTTTTTTGGTATAGCTATAAAATGATTCTCAGCATTTAATGGAATGGAAGATATAACTTCAATGTTATAAACTACTACTTTATAGAATTTGACAGTGTTTTCTACGCTTAAAATTTCAGAGTTACAATAGTGCTTTTCTCGACGGTCGTGTATCGGCTGAATTTGTTTGCAAATGTAAAAATCAGATATAGAACGGCACTGCTTATCCAAGTAGTTTTGATCGGCATTGATGTAATTTAGTCCTGACGTTAAGAATATCGGATGAACTACTAAAGGTGCTAAAAACACTTTGTTCGTGAGAGATGGTATGTGGTATATCTGCTCTATATCCCATTCCATGTCTATAATTGTTGGTACCGAAATTAAAAAAAAAACTTTCTTTTGTCGAGTAAGCAATGTGAGTTCTGAGATATCTAAAATATTTTGGAAATCTTCTTCCTTTGGTATAAAAGCGTTTCCTACTGTTTTGCTACCTAGTACTTGGACGTAATTGTTAATAAAAGTTCCGTGATCAATAATCTGTGAGTTTATTATTTCTTGTTTTCCTAAGATGATTAAATTGAATATTTCGTCGATTTGGAAATGTAAGTCTGAGAGTGAGCTTTCTAAAGCTATGACTTTCATTAAGGTGATTTCGTTTTTGTTAAGCGTTATAAGTTCGTTTGTTATACCTGTGTCTACTTGTTTCAGTTATTGGATGACGTCGTTATTTAAAATTCGTTTAATCAAAGCTGTCTGATCGGCTACTATGGCTTTTAGACCGTTACCTTCTTCAAAGAGTTTGTATATATCTTTGTTAATTTCATCTAGATCGTTTGAGTCTAGGGTTCCAAAAAGAATTTCACTAATAGATCCGATAGGTCTATTAATCCTCGTCTACTTCTGAGCTAAGGGTCGTAATTTGATGCTAAGTGTTCTGACGATATTTAGTTTTGCTTGTAAAGAGCGTATTTCTGGTCTCGCAATGGCTCCTAACTTCGGCTACTCCCTTTTCAGTATATCTTACTTGTTCCAATACAGTACTAATATCTATTCCTATAATAACGTTCGCTATAAAGATATGCTTTGGATATTTTTTCATGAAATATTCCATTATTATCAATAGGCGTTATTTTTAGTCCGTTAAGGGTGGTAATGCCGATGGCAAGGGAGATTGTCCTGAAAAATAAGGTTTTATTCTGTTACCGTGGATTTTCTTAACTCGGTCTCTAATAAGAATCTCATAATACGGTGTCTTGACTGACTTAATGACGTAGGGTCCTAACCATTCGTCGTCTCACTTCTGACACCACAAGTGTAGCTCGTCCAGGATTGAATAAGACAGAGACGAGACACTTTAACGGAGCTATTTGTGCTAGAATAGAAAAAGAATAAAAAGGGCAAACGTAGAAGACGAACGATTGTCGGGTGAGGAGGGTTTAACGCTGGAGGAGCTGAGGAGTAAGCTCGCACGGATGAATTTGCCTATATCTGGTGCGAGGTCAGTGTTGGTTGCCAGGATGAAGAGAGCGTGTAGGGCTGGCTGATCTACTCCTTAGGAATCGAAGTGTGGCGAAGAACCGACAACCTAAGACCTAAGGAGCAGGCAGAGAGCCGAACGCAGTCAAGAGGGAAAGGAAGACCTCGAGAAACTGAGGACGAAAGAGTTGAGAGTGCGCCTCGTTAGCTTGGGGATAAAAGTAACGGGAAGAAAATCCGAACTACGCGCACGGCTACAGACGACCCTAGAAGGAAACGATGTGTCGTTAGATGAAGAATACGACGACGAAAGTGAAGACGGGGAAGATAAAAAAAGGCGTGCGAGAATACAGGAGAGGCGGTTTATCAGAACCGCGATGAGTATCATCAAAAGGTATGAGTTGGTTCAATATTGAGTCTCAAAGACGTAGAGAAATCATTAGAGAAATTCAGCGGGGATGATCTGCTGCTGTAAATCAGTGTGTATTAGACTTCGAAGAAATGGCAGAAGTGTGGGGTTGGTCAGACGCCCACATGGTGGCCTACACCAAGAAATAACTCGCAGGCTCCGCTTAAGCCTTCGTGTGACAAGAACGATGCACGAAGTCCTGGGCAGAGCTAAAAAAAAGCGCTGAAGGATGAATTTGAGAATGTAGTAAGTGACCAGTAGATATAGCGCGAGCTATCGCGTAGAAAGAAAAAAGCTGATGAGAGTCTGCAGCAATATATGTATCATATGTGCGGGATTGCAAAAGAAGGAAGGGTTGATACACAATCGTTAATAGACTACATTATTTAAGGTATTCCCGACGAGGCCGCGAATAAAACTGTGTTCTACGGAGCTAGGAACATTGAACAACTAAAAGAGCGTTTTAAGCGCTACGAGTCGATAAAAAGATATATGGAGGTGAGGACGAAATTCGAGGAGCCGAAAAATAGTAGAGTGAAGTCGATGGCAAAGCTGACCAAAACCGAAAGGAACAAGGAACCCAGTCGATCTGGAAATGCGAGGAAGGCGCGACGCAACAATTGCGGTGATGCGGAGCACGTGTGTGCAGAGAGTCCGAGTAAATCGAGAGGACCTAAGTGCTTCAAATGCAGCGAGTACGGACACGTCGCATCAAAGTGCGACAATCTGGGTGAGTTTTCAAAAAAAAATTTCTAGCGTGTTTCGATTGTTACAAACAAGGCGTGGTTAGGATGTCAAAATCGAAAGTTTCGAACTGAGCGCGCTGATAGACACTGGTAGTGAGCCTCTAATGCGAGCAGATCAGCATGGAAAAATCGGAGCGCCCGGATTAAGTCGGGAAATGATTGAATTTCGCGGTGCTGGTTCCGGAAGAAATTTTACGCTCGGAAAATTTTCGACGAATATTGTTATAGACAATGAGTCGTGCTATATAACGATACACGTAGTTCCAGACACAGTGATGCAACATTCGTTTATTATTGGCGCAGACTTTTTGGACACTGTTGAAATAAGTATAGTAAATCCCGATGAGTGTCCGGAAGTCCTCAAAATAGATGTGGAGACACAGGCGAGTGAGGCAGATTTGACCCACGTTACGGACATGCAACATAGGCAGGCAATGGAAAATCTGATCCCAGATTATAGGCCACAGAAAACACGCGAAGTAGGAATCGAAATGAACGTGTTATTACAAGATGATCTTCCAGTTTACGAAAGGCCGCGAAGTCTATCTCCACAAGACAAGGTCGAAGTCGATAAACAAATCAAAATGTGGCTGGAAGACGGAATAATACGCCAGTCTCATTCCGATTATGACAGTCCGATCATTTTAGTCAAAAAGAAAGATGGCTCGACTAGAATCTGTATCGATTACAGACAGCTACATCGAAAAGTAGTGAAGGACAGATACCCGCTGCCCTTGAACGAAGACCAATTAGATTCGTTGCGCTGCTCGAGGGTATTCAGCATTCTGGATCTCAAGAACGGATTCTTTCATATTCCTGTTGGGGAAAGTAGTAGAAAGCATACGGCATTCGTAGTCCCCACGGGCCAGGATGAATTCCTCAAGATACCATTTGGATTGTGTAATTTGTCAGCCGTCTTTCAGAAATTTATGAATGCGGTTTTTAAAGAGTTGATTGCGACGGGGGTTGTTCTAACGTACATGGACGATCTGACTGTGCCATCGACTGACCTTTCGAGTGGAATTGAAACGCTAAGACCGGTATTGCATGTCGCTAGCGAACACGGACTACTCATAAACTAGAATAGGTGTCGATTTCTGCAGACAAGGATAGAATATTTGGGCTACATTGTCGAATGCGGTAACGTTCAGCCATCGGAATGCAAAACCAGGGCTGTCGCTAATTTTCCGGAGCCTCGGCCCGCTAGAGGTGTTCAGAGTTTCCTTGGCTTAACGGGATATTTTAGAAAGTTTGTGCCCCGATATTCTATCATTTCGAGACCATTGTCGAATCTGCTAAGAAAAGATGTTCCGTTCATGTTCGAGTTGCGCGAACGAAAAGCCTTTGTAAGGCTGAAAGCAGCGCTGAGCGAGAAACCGGTGTTGAAGCTGCACTGCGTGGGGACGGAGACTCAGCTGCATACAGATACGTGTAGTGTGAGGATGCGGTGCAATTTTATTGCAACGCGACAGTGAGGACAGCGCTTTTCACCCTGTGTATTATTCGAGTGGAAAGACTTCGCCGGCTGAGGAGAAATACACCAGCTATGAGCTTGAAGTTCTGGCCATCGTGAAAGCGTTAAAGAAATTCCGTGTTTACCTGCTCGGTATTCCGTTCAAAATCGTTACAGATTGTCAGGCATTTGCATTAATAATGGAGAAAAGGGACTTGTGCGTACATGTTGCGAGGTAGGCGATCCTTTTAGAGGAATTCGACTACAACGTGGAGCATAGACCGGGGAGTAGAATGATGCATGTTGATGCGTTGAGTCGGAATCCGCTACCCGAGGTCATGCTGATACACGAGGACGAGCGAGGGATCGTTGCACGGCTAAGGAGCGCGCAGCTGCAAGAAGACGACCTGCGGCAGATCCGAGACAACATCGAACAACATGAGGCCGACGGGTACGTCCTAAAGAACGGTATTTTATACCTAGATATAAGGGATACACCGTTATTGGTCGTGCCAAAGTCGATGCAAATTCAGGTGGTTCGACGAGCTCACGAACGCGGTCACTTTGGCACCTCTAAAACAGAAGCGTTGTTAAAGAGGGATTATTGGTTCAGAGGAATGCGCGAGAAAGTGTAAAGGGTAGTGCGGAGTTGCATCGATTGTATTCTCGCGGAGAGAAAGCAAGGAAAGCAGGAGGGGTTGCTAAATACCATCGACAAGGGAGAATTGCCGCTCGACACCTACCACGTCGACCACCTTGGACCCTCTACAAAAAAAAGTTATCGACATATCTTTGTATGGGTGTACGCGTTCACAAAGTTCGTCTAGTTGTATCCCACCAAGTCGACGGGTTCTGCCGAGGTTATTAATCGCTTGAGGAAGCAGTCTGCGAATTTTGGCTATCCGAGGAGAATCATCTCCGATCGCGGGACAGCATTCACGGCCGGCGCTTTTGAAGACTTCTGCGATTAGGAAGGCATACAGCACGTTGGGACTACAACTGGGGTCCCGCGGGCAAACGGTCAAGTAGAAAGAGTGAACCGGACGCTTATTCCACTGCTGACGAAGCTATCTGCGCCAACGCCGCACAAGTGGTTCAAACACCTGGAGACAGCGCAGAGATATTTAAATGCAACTCTCAATGTAAGTACGAACGCTGGTCCGTTCCAGTTGTTATTCGGAACACGAATAAGGATCCGAGACGATCTACAGATCAGGCAGCTAATCGAGGACGAACAGGCCGCGGTGTTCCAAGAGGAACGAGATCAGTTGCTTGCAGACGCAAAGAGACGGATCGAGGAGAAAAACAAGCGGACGTATAATAAGAGACGCAGGAAGGCGACAGCATACAGGACGGGAGATCTAGTGGCGATCGAGAGGACGCAGGGCGGTCCCGGGCTAAAGCTGCATCCGAAGTTCCTTGGACCGTATTGGGTGGTAAATGTCCTGCGAAATGACCGATACATAATGCAGCGAGAGGGCATAATGTTGACGATAGTAATGTAAGTGCGAGTAGCGATGATGAGCACATCTGAGGGCAGATGTGATTGTCAGGAAAGGCCGAATGTAGTATCGTAAAAGAAAAGAGTTTGATTAGAGATCGGTTGAAAATAGAAAAAACCATGTCATCGTCCATCGGTGGTTAGTTTACATTGAAGAGCGCCTATGTGACTAAAGTCACCTAGTTCTTGCAAAACATGAGCGTACAGAGATACGAGAAAAACAATAAAGAGCCCTATAGCAGAAGAACGGTTACGGGTTCAAGGAGCGATAACCGAGAGGTCAGAGTATGCGAGTCGAAAATTGAGTGTGTTGCGAGAGACAGAGTTGATCGAGACATCGAAGAGTAGAGTTGAGAGAGCTAATCGAGTCGTTGAAGAGTAGAGTCGTTAGAGTTGTTTGAGTTGCTAGTGAGAGAGAGAGAGAGAGAGAGAGAGAGAGAGAAAGAGAGAGAGTGTTAGATTCGTTGCGACGAGATTTGCCAAATAACTGTAAAGTTATTTGAGATAGATACGAGTATCGCATTTAGTTTCAGTTAAATAAACACCGTTTTCTGTTCAAGTAATACCTGTATATTCAATTCATTATTAATAGATTGTAAGTAATCGGGAAAAAATTTATATCTTAATTTCCACGACACTACAAGTATCTTCCGTCCGACGACGACGTGGGAGGGATTTCTGATCATTGTGAAGGAGTATACGATCTCTTTCCTTAAATAATGTTTGAGTTTTAATGATTTTTCTTTTCTCATCTCTCCTGTCTCTCTTTCTACTTTGTTCAAGAATGTTCTTCGCTATCATTCTATATTTTTGCAATTGCTTTTGCCATAATGCAAACATTTCATCGTAGGTATATATGGAAGTTCGGGATACGGAACATGGAAGGTTAGCTTCTCTTCCAAATGTTAGTCCGTAGGGTGAAAATCTAGTTGCATCGTGTGTCGCGGTATTATACCCTTAGCAAATAAAGTCTAATACCTGATCCCATTCTTTATTAGTATCGCGTAGGCTTGTGCGAATCATGTCTTTTACTGTGGCGTGTGTTCGTTCTAAGGATCCGTTAGATTGAGGATGAAAACTAGTGGTCTTTATATGTTTGATCTTAAATGCTTCTTCGAATTTTTCCATTAGCTCGCTAATAAAGTTTTGTCCTTGGTCTGTTAGTACTGTTTTGGGTGCTGAGAAGACGTAAATGTAGTGGTGTAGTGCATCGATAATTGATTCGGTTCGTTGTGTTTTCAGTGGTACTAAAACGAGATATTTCGTTAGGTCATCGTGAATCGAAAGAATATATTGATTTCCGCGTGTGGTTTTAGGCATCGGACCAATTAGATCCATGGCTATCTTTTCGTTTGGTTCTACTGGTGTCTGAGGAATTATAGGTTGTTGCTTGGGTCCGATTCTAACTAGCTTTTGTCGTTGACAAGCTTCACAATTTTTTTATAAAATCCTCTATCTTTTCCATGAGGTGTGGGATTTTGAATTGGTCTTTGATTTTACTATATGCCTTTTGAATACCTAAGTGTCCACTAATGTCGTTATGGTTTTCGCATATAATATCTACAGCTTGTTCGTCAGTTATGGTTCGTATCGGTTCGTATGCAAAAGTTATTTCTTCAATTTGATCGTTGATAAACATGAGTGTTACTTTGATTCTAGCTTTTTCGGTTTTGGTAAAACTATTGTCTCCTATTTCGATTTTCTTGTGTTTCTTGGCTAGTTCAACAATTTTTCGAATCCAAATATCTTTGTCGAATGGACCTAATGTTTCTCTATTTGTTTCGACAATTCGCGGAGAGACGCAATCGCGAGATAGCACGTCAACGAGAGTTGTAAGTTCCCGTTACGATTAAATAATCGACGCCACGAACTGATCGATCCCCTTATTTCTATTATGAGAATAAGGGTAGTTCAATGAAATTCCACAGAATTAACACAAATAAATTAATGTTTATTTCAACAACTTATTAACTAGAGAGATATAAAAGGAACAAAAAAGTGTAACTGCGTTCTGATTGATAAGTAATGCGTATCAGATGTGTTGACGGTTCGATTCTCGAAAAGTTCTGATCGCCCTTCGATCTTTTTCGTCTTTTCTGGAAGACGACCCCCACTACGTTCGGATCATGCCACATTTTTTTGTGGTAAAATAACGGCCACGAGTTGACGTTTCTGGAAGTCGCCCTGCTTAATGAACCATGCGCTTGCCACTACAATGTTTATTTGCCGGGCAGACGCGACGATCCGTCTGCGACATTGTAGTACCACGATCGACGGTTAAGAATATGGTCTATGGCAAACCGCATGGCGTAACACTATTCAATTGATAGAATGTATGATCGTTTGGCGTGATTTTACGTCGTTTCGGTGGTGTCGCGTCTTCTGACCATGCGTTGAAGTGTTCTACAATGTTTTTAGAGTTTGCAGTTGTGTTTGGGACTGGTTTGTCGGTAATTTGGTAAATTTTTCTGGAAAGTGCGTCAGCTGCTGTGTTCTCTTTACCTTTGTAGTACTGAATCTCATATTCGTATTCTTCGAGTTTAAGTCTCCATCTAATTAAACGCGAGGAAGGGTCTTTGCAATTTTTGAGCCAAGTGAGTGCTTGGTCGTTGATTCGAATAACGAATCGTCTTCCTAACCGGTATTGCCTGAGTCTTTTAATTGCCCACGCGATAGCTAATAATTCCTTTTCTGTGGTAGAATAATTTTTCTCTGGTGGGTTGAGTACTCGTGATATGTAACAGCAAGGATGTCAGTCTTGTGATAAAATCGCTCCTATTCCTTCATTGGAAGCGTCTGTGGTAAGTGTGAATGTTTTCGTGTAGTCTGGGTATGCTAAAACTGGAGCTGGGCATAACTTTTCTTTTAGTGTGTCAAAGCTTGTTTGTTGCGTTTCTGTCCATCTAAAAGGATTGTCTTTCTTTGTGAGATCTGTTAATGGTTTGGCGAATTTGGAAAAGTTTTTAATGAATTTTCTGTAATATCCTACTAATCCGAGAAATGATTTTACGTCTGTTGGTGTTTTGGGAATCTTAAAGTCTTTAACTGTGGAGATCTTTTTAGGATTTGGCTTTATGCCCTAATGTGTTATGACGTGTCCTAAGTACTCTAATGCGGGTTTTAGAAATTCGCATTTGTCGGGTTGGATTTTTGTTGACGTATAGAGACGATTCAGAAATACAAATAATTTACTTTATTTCACACACAACAGCTATACATATATATTACACTCTGAAGACCTCGACAACCTTCTTGCACGCATGTCTGTTGTCAACCGACTCTTCTCGATCCTTCTAACAGCTACCAACAGTCTTTTGTCTCAACCGAGACCTGGGCGCCCTCTAACGCTTACACACACATTCACATGTACAGTGTAAATATATCATCTACATAGCACACCTCCTTACATTTATACTGTATACTTAATTGTATTTACATGCTTGTCGAATTAATTAATAGAAAATTTAACACTTATTGCTTTATTTACATTTCTCTTATTTTACACTCATCCATGACCTAAACCTTTCGAATTTCTCCCTACACAGCGCCTTCGTAAAAATATCCGCAGTATTTTCGTCTGTACTTACTTTAATTATATTTATCTTGTTTTCCTTTAAGCACTCGTGAACGTAGTGGTAATGAACTTCAATGTGTTTAGAATTTTTTGTGAAATTTCCGTACTTTGCTATACTTAACTAGAGTTTTCCTCATAAATTTTTACAGGGTTATCGTCTAGATTTATAATTCCTTCATAATTTCTCTAATAGACATTAATTCACTCACCGCTTCTGATAGGGCTACATACTCTGCATACGTCGAGGCCTTTGTCACACACCTTTGTTTTTTAGACTTCGAACTGATTACATTTCCATACAATCTAATTACATATCCAGAAGTAGATTTCCTATCTAAATGATCTCCTGCCCAGTCAGCGTCCACATAACAATCTATCGTTTCACACTTTTCATTCCTTTTATAATGTAACTTTAAATCTCTAGTCCGGTACAAATATTTCAATATTCGCAAAGCATATTTAAAATGTGTCTCGGTATAACAATTTTGAAATCTACTTAAGATAATTCACACTATAAATTATATCGTGTCTGATATTTGTACTAATATACAGCAATGCACCGATTAAATTCTTGTATCCAATGTCCTTTCTATTTATCTCAGCTTTTTCAATTTTTAAATTTGTCTCCATAGGTGTATAGTACAATTTGCTGTTTTGTAATTTATATTTCTTTGCTAATGATTCAATGTATTTTGTTTGGCTTAGTGTCATTTCATTTTTGATATAATCATACTCTATATTTATTCCAAGATATTCTTTTACTTCACCTAAATCTCTTTCATTTTAAATTTATCAGTTAATAACTTCTTTATATTTTGTATCCCCTTTTTGTTTTTACTACAGATTAACAAGTCATCTACATATATTAGCAAATAAACAACATCTTCTCCCTCTCCATGAGTGTATAGGCACAATTTTACATTATTCTGCTTAAAACCTGATCTCGTCACATACCTATCAAAACACTCATACCAATCCCTCGGACTTCCTTTTAACCCATAAAGCGCTTTCGATAATTTACAAACTCTATTCGTTCCGCCTGCATATCCCTTTGGTTGATTTACATATACCTCCGAGCTCACTTCATCATTTAAAAAGGCAGTTTTTACATCCATTTGCTCAATGATTAATCCATTTTGGCAACAATATGATAGCAATATCTTAGGGGTCTGATTACTCGCTACTGGAGAATATGTGTCATCGACTACGTTTCTTTGTTGAAATCCTCTTACCACTAATCTAGCCTTACACCTGTCATCTGATTTTCTCGTGTAAACCCATTTCACATCTAAGACTTCTTTGCCGTTTACCCTTTCTACCAATTTCCAAGTTTTGTTCTTATATAGGCATTCTATTTCTTTATTCATAGCCTGTTTCCAATCTTCACTATTTTCACAACAAATCGCCTCCTCAAATGTACAAGGGATATCTCTACTCTACAATAATTTGTGAATTTCACAGCGTGAATCTCACTGCTGTTTTCCTTTTCAGGATACCGTATTGGAGTTCTCTTATTACGTGTAGATCTCCTAGGGAATTACTATCATTTTCATCTTCTCTGTTTTCTAACTCATCCTTATTCATGCTGTCCAATAAATAATTACCTTTACTATCATCGCTATCCGCATCGAATGGATTCTTCTCAAAACCGATACATTTTGTGTCTGTTTCTATGACCACTACATGTCTAGCAACTGTTATTTCTCCACCTAATACGACTCTGTAACCTACTTCACTATATCCTAACACTTGGAAGGGGGTGTGCAAGTATTCAGTAATGTCCACGGCAGCTTTGGGGGAATGGGGTTTGAATACTTTAGTCAAGTATTTAGGAAACAGGTTGGCTTTTTCTGTAGGGCTACGCAACCATCCTCCTTGCGGACGCCGGGTAGGAGGGATTATTGAGGGGGGGGGGCATGAGTTTCCTGGAGGCCTTCCATAGTAAGTAGTTGGAGTCAGCTGTGGGGGATAAATTGGTGAGATATGTTTGGAAACAGTCATTTTTGTTATTTTTGATAATTTTGGTTAACTTCCTAGTTGCGTTGTTTAGTTTGCGTTTGTCATCCGGCGTTCTATGGGTCTGCCACATACTCTTCTTAGTCTAGGTTTTACTGCTATTTTTTTTTAATATGTAATGGGGATATTCATGTTTGCTGATAGACGTCTTAGTAGACGTGGAGAGGCGGATAGCGTTTATTATGCCCATGTTTAAGTTTTCCGTGGCTGCTTCGATTTCTTAGTGTTTTTCTACTTTTAGTGAAGTTATGGCTGACGTTGAGAGACTCCGCAGGAAGGATTCGCTTTTGCGAGTCTATGGGGGCTGGCAAACCCATGTTCCCGCAGCCAGGGAGGACCGTCGGGACAAGCGTCCCGCTTACGT
>NT_176614.1:3417-3774 GCF_000188095.3 Bombus impatiens | reverse complement strand
CGTATTACGTTATATGGGATGACGTTATAACGTATTACGTTAAAATGGGACGACGTTATGATGTATTACGTTATATGGTATAACGATATGGCGTAATGGGTTATATGGTATGATTTTCTAACGTAGTAGATTAAATGGGATGACGTCATAACGAATTACGTTATATAGTATGACGTTATAACGTATTACGTTATATGGGATGTCGTTATAACCTATTACGTTATATGGGACGCCGTTGTAACGTATTTCATTATATGGTATAACGATATAACGTATTACGTTATATGTTATGACGTTATAACATAGTATGTTATATGGTATGATGTTATTTCGAAACAAATTATATGGTATGACGTT
>NT_176614.1:3125-3240 GCF_000188095.3 Bombus impatiens | reverse complement strand
TACATGGGATGACGTTATAACGTTCTACGTTATATGGTATACCGTTAGATCGTATTAGGTTATAAGGTATGACGTTATAACGTATTACGTTATATGGGAGGACGTTATAACGTAT
>NT_176614.1:2758-2932 GCF_000188095.3 Bombus impatiens | reverse complement strand
GATTATATGGTATGACGTTGTAACGTATTACGTTATATGGGATGACGTTATAACGTATTCCGTTACATAGTATGAAATTATAACGTATTACGTTATATGGGACGACATTATAATGTACTACGTTATATGGGATGACGTTATAACGTATTACGTTATATGTTATGACGTTATAAC
>NT_176614.1:0-311 GCF_000188095.3 Bombus impatiens | reverse complement strand
TAACGTATTACGTTATATGGTATAACGATATAACGTATTACGTTATACGGAATGACTTTATAACGTATTACGTTATATTGTATGAAGTTATAACGTAATTAGTTATATGGTATGACGTTATAACGTATTACGTTATATTGTATAACGATATAACGTATTACGTTGTATGTTATGACGTTATAACGTAATACGTTAAATCGTATGATGTTATAACGTATTACGTTATGTGGGTCGTCGTTACGGCGTATTACGTTATATGGTATTACGTTATAACGTATTACATTACACGGCATAACGTCATAACGTCTTAC
>NT_176613.1:15342-24437 GCF_000188095.3 Bombus impatiens | reverse complement strand
TCTAGGGCCCTTTGTTGTAGGCCGTTAGAGCTCCAGGCTGCTATTTTGAGCGTGCTATTTTTCTTTTTTGCTCATCATGTTAGTAAGTAATTGTAACATGACTGTTATCTGCTGTGTTTGCTGTCTGAGAAGTTCGTTTTGGTCGCTTATCATTTTTGTGAGTATTTCGGTGTTTTCTATGGAATGTTTTATTAGTTCTTTGATTTCTGTAGCGTCGTTGCTGTGGTTGTTCTGTTCTTGATTGTCTAAGGGTGACGACCGGTTGACTACTTGCGCGTAGCTTCGGTTTCTAATGGTGTGAAGTCATAAGCATTGGCCTTGGGTGAGTTGTGATTTCATTAACTTTTTAATTCATAATTGATAACATGAGGTTATTGTAAGACTGATCAAACTGGTTTATTAGATGAAACGTAAACAAGTTTTTGAAAAAATTGCAATTATATACGATAATATATATATATAAATATATACGAATAAGTGAAAAACATTGAAAAAAAATCTTTAGATCTTAAGCCGAAAGTTGGAAAATACTGCAATTTTCATCATTTTTTACTGTTTCTAGCTCATAGCAATGTTAATTGATTTCAATGAAAATTTTAGCATGTACATAATTAGCATAAATCTTCAAAATATGTTGTTTAAATTTTTATTACAGGTTTAGATAAAAAAGCCACTTTTACTTTTTTCTTCGTAATTCCGACCAATTGCAATTTATTCAAAATTCTATCTTCTAAAAAGAACTTAAGTCGTGGTTCAATTTTAAAAAAGTTATTCTGTTTTCAAAGATGTACGAATACATTCGTCCGATACTGTATACTCAAAGAATAAAAGTTTTTTACATGTTATTCTACTGTATTGCTTCATGTTGTATAAGATCTATCTGGTCCACTTCCTTGTTTAATTACGGAAAAACTATATATGGGATCTGTGCTACTCTGATAAAATCTTAAATTTGAAATGGATTTTTTCAAACGCTCCGTCCTACATCTCGGAGACTGCTTTAAACTATATAGGCTTTTTATCAACTTACAAAGGCGATTCGTACCATCATCAAAACCCTCCGGTTGTTTCATATAGATGTCTTCTTTCGGATTTCCATATAAGAATACGGATCTAACGTCAAACTGTCTAAGGTGTAAATTATTTTTCGCAGTATTACTGAATATTGTAACCCAAACGACATTCATATTCAAGGCCACAATAATATTACCTTTTTTTTTATTTTTTACTTCACTAAATTTTATTTTCTTCGCTTTTCTTGAAGATTGTTTTATGGACGCTAATTGGTTAAAAGTGCACTTTTCTTCTTTGTCTTGATCCTTTATGAGAAAAAAAAATTTTTATTTTCTTGAAAAAATTCCTTGCGCACATACACGCATACATACACATATAAATTCCGTTCTCTCTGGTATATACAACTAGAAAATGCAGCCAAAAAATTCTACCAAATCGGACAAATTGTGAATGTAAACAACTAAATAAAAAAAAAACTAGAAAATACATAACACAGCTACTTATATGTGTCGGAGACGAAAGTACGCCGGGGCCCCTCTGGAACTTCAGGATAACCTCCTAACATTGTAATCTAGAGTCTACTATAGCCGTAATGAAACAATCGCAGTTATCCAAGCCGATCCAAAGCTCACCGTACGATCTCTACTTGGACATCTATCACACCAGATTATGTCCCCTTTGATACAATACAATTTTTGTCCAAGATATTTTTCCATATTCTTCATACTTATAGAAATAGTCGCGTATATACATTTAGAAGGAACATACTGTATATACAGGTTTAACGTCCCTTGTGCAATACATGGTTTCAGTTTGTGCCTGCTATGTGCGTTATACGTCAGAATAAAATAACATGGTCCACTGCGACTGACACATTGCATTCTTCCCATACGAGGTATTTCTCCCTTCAAATCGTTCCTCAGTCTTTTCTCGATAGATGCAAATGGAAGATTTCCTTTGCTGGCCTATTCGAATGAGAGTAATAGCGGTTTTGTCTCTTCTGGTTTCTGAGTGAGTTATATCGTATTTATATATGATAGCCGGGTGCTGGTAGTCTCCAATCTCTTTCCCACAACCGCGCTACTCGGTTTTCCCAGTATATAATCGAGTCTTGCGCGAAGGAGGTCATAAAATATATTGGTGGCGGTGAGCTTTGGCTCGGGGCGACAGCCTGTCGCCCAACGGGACGGGCGCTCCGTCTAACAAAGGTGCGGAGCGGTGTTATGACCCTCATTAAAGGAACTACCCATAGAAGTATCGGACAGTAAAACATGCTAACGGTTCCTTAGGACAAGTAATACCTGAGGTTGAGGCATGTACACAGCACAAGTCCCGGTAGCCCGAGGACCCGCTATAAAACCTGGGTTTTTCGGCAATTAAGATGTTTTGCAAACGGACAGGCAGCTTCTGTCCCAAATTGACCAATCGACAGCGACGTCGATCCGAGGATCTTGGGTACTTAAATACCCCACCAGAGTTTATCTCGGTGGCGTCGTTGGGACGAAGAGGCATTCCTGACTGAGACCTCATCGAGGAAGGGAATAGCGCCTTACGATCAGTACTCGTTTGAGTTACAGCAAGCATATCCATCCTCTGACTGACTGATTAAACTGAATTTTCTTGCACTCTTCGAACTCGACTGAACTCTTTATGATCTCTCTGAACCGACTGAAACCTTTTAACCGACTAAAAAGCTTTTTTCGTATGCTGCTACTCTTATTTATAACTAATTCATGGGTAATGGGTCTTCTATTGTTCTATGGAGCCGTTGTACGCATGGCATGTGTTGTTTCTGGTTTCTTTCAATAGAGTATAGTAAGTTTTGTTTGTTTTATTTTTTTTTCTTTTTTTATTTATTTCATGGAAAACGTCGTGAAGTGGTTGTCTTCAATGTGTAGTTTTATGTGTTTTGGTTACTCATTATTTATTTGTATAGATTATTTGGATTTTGATAATTACTTTCGGTATTTTTATTGGTGATTTATATGAATATATTTTGATATGTAGTTGCAGGTTGTCCTATCTCCGTAGCGGCATATTATGAATTTTGATTTTGTTATTTGTTTAGATTGATTATTAGTAGATTTCTATTTGCAATGCGTGGCTTGAGGCTTCAATTCAACGTTTACGTTTTGAGGTCATCTCGTCCTTGTTTCTTTACTAATAATGGTAGTGTTGGGAGTTTTGCTTATTTATTATCTGTTCACAATATTTAGAATCCGATCAGTATTTTCGTTTATGTTTTTCTTTTGGATACAGGTTATATGGAGACGGAGGTATTTGCACCTGAGCAACCTGTATTGTTGTGTGCCCTGAGCAAGTATGTATTGTTTATTCATTTTATCATGTGCTGTTTATTTCATTAATTTGTGCGTTTTGTTTTAAGTGCAAGAAGTGGAAAAAGAAGAATAAGTGGAAACGCAAGTCACGCAAACGGTATGTGAATGGTTCGAGAAAGTGTAACGTCAATTCGCATCAGAGACCAGGCCACACACCACGGACATGATGACACCCAGATGTCTGCATATCCTTGGCGCGCACCCTCAATAGTCTTGAGTGCCCACCAGAGGCCTTGGCATTTTCATAGTTAAGGTCTGAACTCGACTGAACTCTTTATGATCTCTCTGAACCGACTGAAACCTTTTAACCGACTAAAAAGCTTTTTTCGTATGCTGCTACTCTTATTTATAACTAATTCATGGGTAATGGGTCTTCTATTGTTCTATGGAGCCGTTGTACGCATGGCATGTGTTGTTTCTGGTTTCTTTCAATAGAGTATAGTAAGTTTTGTTTGTTTTATTTTTTTTTCTTTTTTTATTTATTTCATGGAAAACGTCGTGAAGTGGTTGTCTTCAATGTGTAGTTTTATGTGTTTTGGTTACTCATTATTTATTTGTATAGATTATTTGGATTTTGATAATTACTTTCGGTATTTTTATTGGTGATTTATATGAATATATTTTGATATGTAGTTGCAGGTTGTCCTATCTCCGTAGCGGCATATTATGAATTTTGATTTTGTTATTTGTTTAGATTGATTATTAGTAGATTTCTATTTGCAATGCGTGGCTTGAGGCTTCAATTCAACGTTTACGTTTTGAGGTCATCTCGTCCTTGTTTCTTTACTAATAATGGTAGTGTTGGGAGTTTTGCTTATTTATTATCTGTTCACAATATTTAGAATCCGATCAGTATTTTCGTTTATGTTTTTCTTTTGGATACAGGTTATATGGAGACGGAGGTATTTGCACCTGAGCAACCTGTATTGTTGTGTGCCCTGAGCAAGTATGTATTGTTTATTCATTTTATCATGTGCTGTTTATTTCATTAATTTGTGCGTTTTGTTTTAAGTGCAAGAAGTGGAAAAAGAAGAATAAGTGGAAACGCAAGTCACGCAAACGGTATGTGAATGGTTCGAGAAAGTGTAACGTCAATTCGCATCAGAGACCAGGCCACACACCACGGACATGATGACACCCAGATGTCTGCATATCCTTGGCGCGCACCCTCAATAGTCTTGAGTGCCCACCAGAGGCCTTGGCATTTTCATAGTTAAGGTCTTTCGGACCAAGCGAGTATTTCCTGTCTTAGATTTCCCTTTACGTTTATTGTCTACTACGTGTTAGCTTAGAAAGTTGGTTTTCTCCACATCTGGTATGTTCCGTTAGCAACTTTCTCGCGAGGGCGGCTAAAACCCTTCCTGGTCCACCAACCGTCATATTATCCAATCGGAGACGGTGTCTACTGCCCTCACTTCCTTAACCAAAATTGTCATCAACAAATCCGATAGTCCCGTGTCCTTAGACACACCCACCTCTAGCTTTCCTCAGACACAGTATCGTCAGTAAAACTTCACTTATTCTGTATCCTTAGAATAGTCAACATATCTATATCGGTCTCTACCCTTATAAGTCGCGTACTTAATGTATTGTAACTAAGTCTTACATAACGTGGTTGGAGTGAATTGTGATTTATGCTAATTCAATGCGTGTTACATTGTGATTGGTGGATTCACAATGAAGGTTGATTAAAACAAAGTTAATTGTTGTGTTACGACTCAACTATATTTTATTTTCACCAACCAACTCTAAAAATTACGTGAAAAAAGCGTGGTTGTCGTGGCGGTGTAAGAAACAGTGCGCAGAAGTTGAGGACGTTGGAGAGGGTGCGTTCTGGACAGATAGACACTGTGGCTTCGACATCAGCCTCGGATCCTGATGGTTCTCTGGCCGTTGAGCTGGCCCTATCGGATGAGGACACCGTTGAGCTACCGATTCTCCATCGATCGAAGTCCTTGATACGGATAATTGTCCAAGGGTTCGATTCCTGGATGAAATTCCTGCTGAGGTTTTGGACGCTTACTTGCGTCATTTCTATTCTGGTGAAAGGGAGATTTCTCCTGTCGTGCGTTCGTGGTGTATAAAAAAGTTTTGCGAACTGAATCCAGGTGCTCCGTATTTTGACTTTGATTTTATTTGATAGTAGTGTCTTGTTTATTTACCGTATTTTAGATATATAAGTGTTGATTTGTTTGGTGTTATAAGTCGAATAAAGAATTTTTTTATTTTATTTATTTTTATTTGCGCGGTATTTTAGTTCGTCGTAGTTTTGTGTCTTTCTTGTGACTACAGGTTATGTTGTGTAGGTATGTATCCTTTATTTATTTTAATCTGGTCCTGTTTCTTATGGTGCTTCGTCTATTTCCCTCCTTAATCTTATATGTGTTGTTTCAGCGTGAGGGGAGGAGATATCCCAAAAGTGTGTATAAATGGCTCATGAAGGCGGTACGGATGATTCGTAGAAAGTCTCGTTTCCCAAAGGAGGCTCCTGTCGAAGTCCTGGATGTTCTTTTATGTCACCGCTCTTCTAGTCAAAGGAATTTTCTATTGTGTGTCCTTGGTGTATAGTGTACGTTGACGTTTCGTGTGTGATTTTATTAATATAGTGCCTTGTTTGTTTATGTGTGTCGATATGCCTAGGTGTTATCTAATGGTATAATTTTGTATTTTATATAGGATATATTTTGTGTGATTGTTGCTTCCGGTGTTTGGTTTGGTTTATTGTTCCAGCGAATATAGGTTTTGATGATTTGGTGGATGCGGAGATGTCTTCATCAGAGGCTCTCAAATCATAAATTCGTAAATTATCATGGTTCATTAATTAGTTGAAATCGCTGGTTAATCTTTGCTGATAGAATTTCAAATCGTAATTTGAATTGTTAATCATAGGTTATTCCTGATTGTATATTGTTATATTATGTTATGTAGTATTATTGCATTTATTAATTTATTTTTATTGGTTTCTTGATTAACTTCCAAGTCGTTTTAATTAATTGGTTCTTCGGATCGTAATTTCCGTTGCACGATCAACGTTGCAGGTACAGAATCCCAGCTGCTCGGCATGGGCCAATAAACAAGCTAGTGCTCCAGTGCCTCCGCCAACAAGTGAACCAATAGCTCCAAACAAAAGCTGATACAAAACAGAAGTTCCCATACTTTGCAATGTCGCAAAAAGAGAACCAGCAACAACATTACCGATACTTGATTGCCAAGCTGCAGCTATGGACCCAGAAACAACACCAGTAGAGGCAAACCCAATTATCGGCAACGCAAAGAATCCCAAACAAAACGTAGTCACGATACTGGATCCGAGAATAATATGTCGCAAAATTCTCAAATTCTCCTCATTCACAATCGGCTTGTTGCAACGGGTGCAAAATTGGAAATTGAACATCTTCCAGAACTGGTTCAGCATTGTCCAAACGATAACTACTCACAAGGTCCAAGTACTTTAAACGAAAAGGCGTTCATTATTGACAAAAAAAAAGGAATCACGAAAATAAGAAACAACTTTACCATCAATCACCGGTCCAACCGCCGCCCAGCTGTCATCGCG
Organism: Bombus impatiens; assembly: GCF_000188095.3. Taxonomy (NCBI): domain Eukaryota; kingdom Metazoa; phylum Arthropoda; class Insecta; order Hymenoptera; family Apidae; genus Bombus; species Bombus impatiens. The sequence goes on along the minus strand of NT_176613.1, from coordinate 17,528 downwards.
TCCCAAGTGCGAATGAATCAGCATTATCGACCGATGATTACGTAAAATCCCCCCAGTGGACTTTGACCGCCAACCTTAGATTCCAGCTGGAATTGGGGAAATGGCGTCAGAAAGGCAGATAAGCAGTCTCGAGCACCAGACGTAGTAACGGGAAAACCGGTTACAGGCGTAAGAGAAGAGACGGCGACGACAGGATCTAATGCGCAACCTTGCGATATCCGCAAGGTCTGATCGACGCAAACGGTCTTGATCCTTGTTTGATCTCGAATTACACGCGCGTGGCAACAAACATCCCTTTGACGGTAAAACGCGAGAGAGTGGCGACCACTATCTACTCGAGTTTTGTAAGACTAACCTGGAACTAACCGGGTTGTCAACACTAGGGCGTTCCGTCTACCAACTCGACCATTACGAGATAAACTTTGACAACCTGTAACTCGTAAACGGTACCGAAAACCCATGTCGAAGGGTCAGGTTTTATGGAAGCTGATAACACGAACAATCTATCGGTCGTGGATCGATCCTGATTCGAAGCAGCGGGACAAAGTTACAACCAGACAAACGTACCTTTGTGTCGAGTATGCAGTGTTTAACTTAACAATAAAGATAGCGGTACGTGTACTTTAACAGCCCCGTATCGATAACCCGATAAACGATATCGAAAACCCGTGTCGCAAGGTCAGGCTTTATGGAACCTGGACTCGCGTACTATCCAACGTTACTGGTCCTATCGCGATCGAACCAACCTGGACATATTTAAATCTCATCCGAAAAAGATTATTGTATGTAGAACACAGTTTAACTGTATTTTGAATTCTTGTTTATCAGATCACAATTGATAAGTTGATATTAGGATGATTATCCTCATTTGAAACAATTTTGTGACTGTTACTTGTCAATATACTTTACATCTTATGTACATTTTAAATATGATACGCAAAATTGAAGTTGCAAGGAACATTAATAAGAATTCAATATTTCAATAACGCCTTTCATGGTTATAATTAAATATTTTTCAAAATGTCGCATCAGTGTTACATCTAGCACCCCCCACCCCTCAACACACACACAAAAGTTTACCAATTTATAATATAAGTACTAGTAGATTGACACAGATTGAAACAGACAAACAGTCTTTGTCCCAACTACGGGAAAATAATGGTGACCTATTGTCCAACGAGCGGCGTCTCCCACTAGCAGCTTTCGATCGACCGCCCTCGAGGGCGGCTAGCATCTTTTTCTAACCACCGATATGGAGATTGACCAATTAGCAGCAACGCCAATTTCCCTTACTTTCTGAACGAAGGCTTTTCTCGACGAATCCGATGATCTCGTGTCCTTAGACACACCCCATTATAGTTTTCCTCTGTGGCATCATCGGGACGGGAAAGACATTCTCGCTCGCGATCTCATTGATGAAAGGAGTAACCCTTTACGACCAGTGAATATTACGCGTCCGACTTAGATTTTGTGAGTACGTTCATCTATCATCCCGTCGACCGCGGTTTCGTTATTGAACCTAGGATCATTGTCATTAGTTTCTCGAGTACCTAACTACCGCGGTTACTTGTCCGGTTCTATAATAATCGTATTTGCACTAGTCAATGTCTTCTCTATTGCATAGCGACAACGTGTAACCCAAACGAAGATTCGTTTCACGTCCCTAACCCTAATCCTAATGTAAACCTGACATACATATGTCTTTAATCGGAATATGTTATTTAATATACATACGCATACATATACCTTGTACGTAGATGACCAAAGTACAACATTTATGACATACAAGTTTAAAAATTGTATTCCTTGTAGAAATATGAGAACTATTTGCAAGTATATTCTTGTTACAGTAGAATTGAATTATAATTTTATTACATAATACATGTACTTGAAAATACAGGGTGGTTGGTAACTGGTGGTATAAGCGGAAAGGGGATGATTCTACGCGAAAAAAGAAGTCGAAAATATAGAATAAAAATTTGAAAAAAAATTTTTTTTTTTAATTTTTCCATCGAGACAACGATCTACAGTGAGATCCGTTATAACGAGACGTGATAAAGTGCACGCGTACCGAGCGAAAATTCAAAGTCGATTTTCTCGAAAACCAAGTCTCAAACGAAAAATTTTTATTCTATATTTTCGATTTCTTTTTTCGCGTAGAATCACCCCCTTTCCGCTTGCACCAC
>NT_176613.1:4582-14676 GCF_000188095.3 Bombus impatiens | reverse complement strand
ACAGGGTGGTTGGTAACTTGTGGTACGAGCGGAAAGGGGATGATTCTACGCGAAAAAAGAAGTCGAAAATATAGAATAAAAATTTGAAAAAAAATTTTTTTTTTTAATTTTTCCATCGAGACAACGATCTACAGTGAGATCCGTTATAACGAGACGTGATAAAGTGCACGCGTACCGAGCGAAAATTCAAAGTCGATTTTCTCGAAAACCAAGTCTCAAACGAAAAATTTTTATTCTATATTTTCGATTTCTTTTTTCGCGTAGAATCACCCCCTTTCCGCTTGTACCACCAGTTACCAACCACCCTGTATATATACATAGGTCATTCAAGTATTAAAATGGATCGTATAAACTTATTTTCCCTTGCTAAGAAATTAAGTGATCACGAGACGACAATTGAATGACTTAGGATATTCAATAAATTCCAAGAAAAAAATGGTGTGTGAAACACAAGAAACAAATGATCTGTGTCGAAGAAAAAGGTTTAGGCCCTTTTCGATATCGCAAATGTGAGAAATATGATTATATTGCAGTAGTATGCAATACATTGTTGTTATTATTATCTAGTTTATATTATATCACATTGTGCATTTTATGTGAAAATAGACTGCTAACTGGTTAATAATAACGTGCGCTTTTGCACGTCGGTTACCTTTGAACAAACGAAACGTGATCGATAGCTAAACAATTTCTTCTGAAAAAATTATGGACAGATTTCATTATGTAGAAAAGTTTGTACTATACAACAGCAATCTTTGTTATAGTTTCTTTTGGTTTTTTCATTTTTTATTTCATGTGTATCTATGTGAATATCTTAATATACAGTGTTCAGTAATTTGCGTAGAAAGTGTACGTAGTTAATGCTAGATAGCGTTTGACCACGTTTAATAACACCTCAAGAATAATTAATGCGTGATGTTTTTATGGACACCCGCACACGGGACGATCGCGGTGCGTATATAAGATTTGTATAAACATTGTTTATATGTGCTATTATTTACTAATTGTTTATGAAGGCAAAAGATCAGAGGAAACATTAATCCTCTCTACTCAAAAATTTCACGACGGTTTAATCTGCGATTTTTCTCTTCATCTGCAGGATGGTTTACGTCTTTAAATCTTCAAATGACTAATCTTCTTCTCTACGACTTGCACGAGGTAAGCTGCTGCCCGTGTAACGTTCGATTTGAGGATCCCTATGCATGCTGCTGCTTAAGCTGACCTATTTTCGTTCGTGTAAGAAGGATCAGTCGCGCACAGGGATATTTCGGCTAATACTTAATTGTCAATAACTAAAAAACGACGCCAAAAGCGCAATTTCTTCATTCTTGATTTTCATTGTATTTTAGCTCGATGGATCACCTCTTCAATTTTTTTTACACCTGTAGCCGAATGTATAGCCCTCGATGGGCAAATACGTCGTCGGTCGTCTTGGAATAATCGTAGAAACTGATGGATGCAAAATTGAACGAATTTGCGGGAAGGATCATGAATTCTTGATGTGGTATGTATGATATATATGATTGATATATACCTACATATACTGAAAAATATCACCAATATTAGATATCGTATTTCATAGAGTTTAGTTCAGATCTCATTATACCGGCCGCCGTGGTGTACAGTTAAGATTCAGTCTGCTAGAGTATTATCATCTAAAGTCACTACCTAAGTCTGAACCTTGATGACACATTTATGGTTCCGGCTATGGACTCATACAATACTCTTGAAAATGCGTCAGCCTTGACACGTGCATTTTCTCTATAGAGGAGTCAACAGTAACATACGTATGCAGTTATATCAGTTTTTTATTGATTTACACGTAAAAGGTATTCAACTAATATGTAATATGATTAAATTATAAACAATTATATGGTTTATTAATAGTGAATAATATAGATGAAATTTTTATTATATTCATGCAACTTCCATATCCCGTTATATTTCAGTCACGAATTTTTTCTATTAATATCGTCATTAAACTTGTATGAACAAATTGGAACAAAATGTTTACGAATTTTAATTACCTGCAAATGTAAGAAACATATATAATCGAAAGTAAATATATGATCTATTTTACTACAGCCACGATAGTCGACGAATACAAAATGATACGACTCGTTCGCCGTTTTGGAAAGGACTGGTGAAGGAAACGGTCTCCTTGCCATCCTCCGTGATCTCGTCCCTTTGATCCTCCGCGTAGGCACGATCATATAAACAGGTCTCGACACTCGCTAGGGAAAATCTTCGGAAAATTGAGTTGTAAAAAATTAACATGGGAGACAAGAAAGTTCTCGTTCTTACGAAATCGACAGGGATAGAGTGCCTCTGTCTCTGTATCAGACATTCATAGCATCTTAGGCATGCGAAGAACAAGAACCTTCTTCTCTTTCATGTTGATTTTTTGCAACTAGTTCCGACTCAGTTTTCAGACGATTTCCCCTATGCTTCGGTATATGAGTGTCGAGACCTGTTTATATAATCTTGCACGTGGATGCCTTTACATGGCATAATACACGTCCATTCCAGACATCCTCAGTAAGGCGTGTGGGCCGATACGGAGACAGCCGTTTGATAACATTGACATTGATTCTAAGATACATTTTCTTACACAAACATTTTCTATTCCTATAACACATGTTGATATATATTACTAAAAACTATATTTTCGAACAAATACTCGATAGAGAAAGGAAGAAGAATATGTAAAATATTCTTTTTCTACTTTCCTCATCCACTTCTTCCAATACGCTTTTTTTAATTTTAGAGAATCTTTGTAATTACGTAACGTGGCCAGTAAAGTCAATGTTTGCTACGTTATATTATTTTCAATATTCTTTAAATCACGTAGCTCTTATTAAATTTAATTACAATATCCATACGCGAAATTAGAGCCAGACTGTTCGTCGATCGTTAATTGCACGGACGTGTTAGTAAACTTCCCTTTTCTTTTTTTTGTACATCCTTGTTTTAACATCCTTTATCAGTAGTAGAGTCACAGGCTCCGTCAGAGGATACGCCCCCCCCCCCCTGGAAGTAAAAAATAGTAACTATTTCTGTATATTGTACTCTATTTTATTTTATTATTCGTATTTTGTTTGAACACAAACTTTTATTATGCACGGCAGGCACTGTTCCGTTCTTTTTAAATACTGCAAATAAGGCTAGCTAGGGGAAGGTATTCGTGAGATGATACATACATCACATATATATATACGTGTGTGTGTGTGTGTGTAATATATATGTATAACATATGATATATATTACGTATAAATTTTCTTAAAAATTTGCATCATTTATGAGATTGTAAGATAATTAAAAAATCATGGCGCATTCTATTTGAAAAAGTTAAATTTACACTGAAGCTTTAGAAAATGTGAAACTTAGATGAAATTCATTTTAGACATTCGACGCAGTGTATTCAATAAAATATCCTTCTCCCGAGACACTCTGTCATAGTTTCAAAACTAGAAACATTATTTATGCTAAAGTATATATATGTATGTCGGAGATGATGTTTCCCAACATTCCGGACGGGAAATCCCGATGTTCTTTCATCTCCGACATGTACGGACAATGACTTTTGTATCACTCCTAGAATCATCACTAATTTAATAGTACATAGAGGCAATAAAAGTGCAAAATTTTCGAGATGCTTAATTACAATGTTCGACGCATATGATTAGCCGTAATTCATTGAAAATTATTTTTTAAAAATTTTCATCTATAATTATTTATTTTATTTAGGATATTAATTTTAGCCGATAAGCAATTCAATTTCTATTGATTTACGCTTTAGAAACGGGTTAGATAGTCGTGACTGTACATATGACGCAATAGGCTGAAATTTAAATACTACTAAGCGCATAATCTCAAATTGTTACATTATTGTTATCGCAACATCCTTGCTCCAAATTTTTCTCAAGAAGTGAAATCTTTGTCTGTATGCAATTACATTATAAAAAATTTCCAGTAAGTAGTAATAATAAGATATATATATGTTTAATATTAAAAATTAACGTTGTAATTATGTCTTAAAAAGATATGTCTTAGATACAAAAAGCAGATATTAACGTCGCTAACATTGCTATAATACTTATTTTGTACCGAGACAATTATTTAAATTATAGATATAATATAAATAAAATACAAATGATAAAGGGGAAACATTATTTGATGTAACTTTCATGTATGTAACTGTAATAATAGACATAAATTTTATCTATCCAAATGATAGAAATTTATAATTAATTAATATTTTAATAGTACTGGTGATTATTCTGATTTTCCTTGCAAAAAGGGACAAGGACGGAGTGGTTAAAGGGGTGCGTAAAACGGTAATAAATGGTATCGTTACACACATGCATAAGATAGCATGTATGTAAAGATCGTTGTTACAAACTACGTGGAACATCTTTAGAGATCCATCACTTGTTGAGTGGGGATGAGGTGAGAGTATAAAAGGTGAATTCCTTATTTCCTTAGGATCATAAACGATTGGATGTAATAGTACTCATCTTCTTCATTCAAAAGTGTTTCCTTTATCAAGATGAAAACAATTGTAAGTAATTTTTTACGTTCTTTTTTTTAATTTTTACGTTTGCACTCGTTTACGTTCTGTATAACTCTAAACCAATATAATACAGCTGAAATATTTTTATTAACAATGTTCTTTTTTAAATGGTGTTCGTACAACATAATTTGTCTTGTCAATATATCTTGTCATTAAAATATGTTGTCGTTAATGTTAAACGAAATTGTAGTGCTAAAATTCTCATTATCGATGATCGATGTTCGGTGATCAACCAATACGAATCCTTCGTTAGTTGAATCGCCAGATTTTTAAACTGTTATTGATCGTCCGAGTTACGGTCACGTATTTTTTAAATTGACGAAAATATCAATTGATATTATCAGAAATCGGCACTTAACTAACGAAAGAATAATAGCGCCTACTATTAAATCAAATAATAACTTATATTAGAAACGTGAATCACTAGTAGCAAAAAGCAAATGCATTTTGAGTCGCCGCGTCGTTTCTCTTCCATAAAGTTATTATATTTATAGTATGCATTTTGCATGCGAAAGTAACGTATATATTATTTTTGAAAATTCGAGTTACAAGTAGGATGATCTTTAATCTGTGTTACAACACGAGCAACTGTGAAGAATACCAAGCAAACGAAATCGACGACGAGTCCGCAAACCCGTCGTAGGTCAGGAGTTAAATGACCCGCATTGGCATCTTACTTTCACTCATCTCACTAACACTACGTGGATGGTGACGATCACGGACTACCATTTTTATCAATGCTTCGTCTTTCGATAGACAATATGACATTTGTTAAATATAAGAGAGCTAAATATAGTTACGTTGACTAGGTTGACTAACTAAAGATTCTCTTCGTTAGGTAATAGCGATAGTTGTGGGATTAGCAGCAGCGCAAGATTCAAATTACAATGCTCGTAACAATTACCACGAGGATAGATCGAATCCTCCGACTGACGAAAGAAGGGGTCCATTGACGACCACGCCTATTCCAATTTTACATTGGAATAAACAGCAAGAGCACGATGGAACTTATAAAGCTAGGTATCACAATTGTTAATTACCTTCTTGTGTCGATGAGTTATATGTTGTTCGTTTATTGCATACAACTCCAAGCATATGCATTTAAATCTGCAGTTTAAAATAGAAAATACTTATACATATGTGTGTGTTCGACATAGAAGAATCTCTTTCAATTTCGTTATAGTTTTTGTTGATGTTTAATGTATTTTAATAGTAATAAAACAAAATAAATAAAACATAAACAAAATAAATAAATAAAACAAAAATAAAATATTAATAGTAATAAAATAGTAATGGCGTTTAGTAACGCACAAATACAATGAAATTTACATAATTTAGATTTATTAAATTATTACTTCCTTGCATTATTTTTATTATCTTACGTTTTATGATTATTTCTTTTATTTACGATTATACTTGAAATACTTTACGAAACTTATAAATCAATAAAACGTTGAAAGTTAAATAAATAATAGAAATGATAAAGTATTGTATGATACCTTTTTACGTAGTACGTTTTATTTATATTTTATTATACTGAATATTATGCTTAGTAAAATAGTTATACTATAGTAAAAATAATTACATTTAGCAAAATTGTGAAATGTATTTGAACTTGCTTGTGCAACTTGAAGAAATATTTCATTTCTACTTTCCTGTATTCGGTACTAGTTATTTAAAATTAGACAATTTCGGATTGAGTATTCTACGCAATAATAATTAAATGTTTATTATTGAGTAATGTTTAAATAATTACAGTTCGAAGTGACATTAAATACGATATTATCTCCGTATGCATACAAGTTGGAAAAGGTTTTACTTCAATTAAGATTTTCACTTTCACCCTTCATTAATTATGTAAGCATTTTTCATTCTACATTTAAAGAGATATATTATTGCATATAACATGTATGATACATGTATGATGCACTAAATACATACGAAATATGTATAATAAGAATAAAGAATCTAAATTTATCGCAATCTTTAAGCTTGTGTATGTGTAAATTTTACGATAACATATTTACAACGTGATACGAAAATAATTTGAATTAATATTTGCAATTTTGAAATAATAAATTTGAAGTGAACCGTTTAAATGACGTATAATCATCTATGTGTATAATATAGTTTGACGATTAAATCGAGTTCAAGATATAGACTCTATGAATCGAAATTTGGTTAGTTTGTAGCACTCTCGACAAAAGTAACAATTTTTATATATGTATATTAGTTATTTATTTTCTTACAGTACAGTAGAATAGAGATTTAAAAATGTATTCGTAAGTGAAAGCTCTATTTCAACACAAAACAATAACGACGGATATGCATTTTAAGAGGAGGTGTAATCCAAAAGAATGTGATTTGAAATCTGATGTGAATAAATTATTCATAGCTATGAAACGGGAAACAATATTATCGCTGAGGAGAGCGGTTACATTAAGAAAGTAGGCGAAGGCGAGGAACAAGGAGAAGCGTTGGTCCAACAAGGAAGCTTCTCATACACGAGTCCCGAAGGGAAGCTGATCACCATCCATTATACGGCCGACGAGACTGGCTTTCACGCGACCGGAGATCACATTCCCACGCCACCGCCAGTCAGCGAAGAGATTCAGAAAGGCCTCGACCTCATCTTTGCAGGCATTCGTCAGCAAGAGGTACACGTCCCACGATTTTTCCTTTTTTCACTTTCTGATTCTTTTCTCTATTCGCTCTGACGCGTCTCCGTGTATTCCAATATCCGATACATCTTTTTCTCTTTATCTTCATTCTTATTCGAAAGAAATATTTAACAAGAGTGCATATGTTAATTATACGAATTATTAGTTTAGCAGATGAGATAATATGCGTATATCCAAGCCTATTGTATAGAAATAGATTTAGAAATACTTTCATAACGCGGGTTTATACGATTCTCAAGCACATGAAACACGAAACAAATATCACTTGAATAAACATTAAATATCGTTACTGCATGCCAGACTATATATCTTCAATATCGTAATTTGCAAACATAAGCTTTCTCAATTAGTTTATCACGTTGAGTGTTAAATGAAATGAGAAAGTAAAGGCATGTACGAGGTATTGATTATTTCGAGAAGAATACCTCGTATAACAAAATCTTATTCTGTGTCCTCGATTTACTTTTTCATGTAGAATTACGAAATCGTAGAACTAAATCGCAGAACTTTCTTCCCAGTAATACTACCAATTACATAATATCCTATATAGCGAGTACACGTAAGAGGACGTAATCATACATAATAATATTGAAACGTCGCGAATAAGGAAACATAACGCAAATATATTTTTTTCAATTTCTAATTTAGAGTAAAGTTATATGTCTTGTAATTAGTTGGTATAGCGAGTTGAGAGTAATAGCATTATTATTATATTATTATTATATTCCAGGAAGCAGATGCGCGTGAAGCAGCTCAAAAGGGGCAACAGCAACCTTTGAATCAGCAAATCGAACGGCGAGATAATTATGATAGAAAATTTCGGAAATGAAGTAAATAAAAAATAAATATTGTTGAGACACGTTCTACATGTAGTATAAAAACAAACGATTAAGTCCTTAAATTAAGACTATTTTAATAAAATAAATTTAATAATATGTAAATATGTAAATGTGCTTTCCTTTGTCGTTATTAACAATCTCAAATATTAAAAAAGTAATAATTGTAGAGTAAAATAGTTTAGTAGCAAACAAATTAAAAGCTTCGTTGATCGATGATGTTTAAAAGAAGGTAATAAAAATATCTACATATAAAATAATAAATGTTCGTTTGACATTTATCTCAGATGGGGAATACTATTTCCACCCATAAAATTAATTTAACATAGATTTTATTTTTTATATTTTTTATTAAATCATACTTTGTTCTGATCTAGGTTGGAATCTGGATGGACTCTGTAAACTTCTTTTTATCATCTACATTTTGCAAGATTTCAACGACATTTCTGATTGTCTATGTTGAAATTATTTTTTTTTTGTTAGAACAAAGGCTATGATTCAGACATCATAAGTATTATACGATAAATTTTGAAGTTGTGGTATGAGAGTTAATATCCTTCGTTAAAAGATTTTGGCTAATATTGGCTTCCATTTGAACAAAACTTACTTTTTACTGAATGATCTTTTTCCAAAAAATGTTTAAGGCAACTGTTTCTTTGGATCTTCGTTATAAATTTCGTCGAAATAGACGAATTACATTCAGCAGTATGATCATCTAACGAATTTTAAGAAAATAGACATATCAACATCCAATTAACACTATAAACTCAGGATGGTAGGCATCTCGCCCGTGGTAATAGTCTTTTGATTATTATGTTAAATAGCGAAGTAAACAGTTAGATAGTTATAATTGAAATTGAATGATGTACCATGTCAGTCAGAGTACATTTTTATTAAATTTATTACTTTCAGAACTATTGATATATTTCAAGCTATGTATACATGTTTCTCGATATGTATTTACATTTGTGGCCATTTATTTATGATGCTACATAGGGAAGCGACTTTGAATCTTTGTATTATTGTATATCTTGCTTTTACTCATTAGGGAAATGGTAGTTTTGTAGAAATTGAACGTTTCCTGCTATTGTACCATTGCAAAATGCGTATAAAAGTAAATATTTATTGAAAATGAATTTATTTGTTTAAGAATTTCACATTACGAATTACGTAATTATTCCATAACGGAATGTAGAAATACAAATACTTACTTACACAGGTACAAAAAAATATGTGAACGGTTATATTTGTGACATTTAACAAATGGAATATACAGGATGATCCACGAAACGCGATCAGCTCAGATTATTCTGTTGTTAGTGGATCGCTCGAAAACTCTTTTGTCTGGTAGGTATAACACGGCTGAAAGAGAACTATAAGATGATTATGTATAGTAAGATTTTGTGAAAATATTTTTTTCCAGCAAAATCAAAGAAACATTAAAGGAAAATAACAGTCCAATTTTATTTAACAGTGATTAATTTGTCGTCTATGCAATTATATTGCAACCGATAAACATCATTTTGAATATCGTCTACATTAAAATATGTTATTTTCTACTCTTATAGAATTTTTATTAAATACATACATATGTCGGGTTTACATTAGAATTAGGGTTAGGGGCGTGAAACGAATCTTCACTTGGGTTACACGTTGTCGTTATGCAATAGAGAAGACATTGACTAGTGCAAATACGATTATTATAGAACCGGACAAATAACCGTGGTAGTTAGGTACTCGAGAAACTAATGACAATGATCCTAGGTTCAATAACGAATCCGCGGTCGACGGGATGATAGATGAACGTGCTCACAAAATCTAGGTCGGACGCGTAATATTCACTGGTCGTAAAGGGTTACTCTTTTCATCGATGAGATCGCGAGCGAGAATGCCTTTCCCGTCCCGATGATGCCACAGAGGAAAACTATAATGGGGCGTGTCTAAGGACACGAGATCATCGGATTCGTCGCGAAAAGCCTTCGTTCAGGAGAAAAGCCTTCGTTC
>NT_176613.1:0-4407 GCF_000188095.3 Bombus impatiens | reverse complement strand
TGCTTGAAGGACTTTAGTTAACTAAACCTTAAGATTTATAACGGGCCCTCGGGCTAGCCGAACATGTACTGCGGAGACGCATCGACATCTGGCAATCATCTTACTCGAAGAATAGGGTCTGCGTGTGGCGAGTTACGGAACAGAGACCGTTGGAATGTTTACTGTCGAGTGTTACAACTATTTCCTTTTTAAGGAGAGCTATAGAATTATTCCATGCCTTTGTTAGACAAAGCGTTCATCCCGTGACCGCGACTACGTTCGGCGACTGACTGTCGCCTCGAACCCAAGCTCATTATCACAACCTTCGAACAATTACAATCGGATTGAATAACTACAATTGTTCAATTACAGCTATAGTAGACTCTAGGTTACAACGTTGCGGGATTATCCAAAATTCCAAAGGCTCCGGTGTTCTTTCATCTCCGACACATATATACAGGATGAACCACCTAGGAATTTAAGCTGAAATATTTTCCATACTATTAGTCATATCGAAAAAAGGTTGAGATGAAAGTTGAGTGATTTTAAGAAGAAATATTTCGATGCTATTAGCTTTTCTGTAGGTGGACACGTTATGCGGAGGTGAACTTTGTTTCTTGCGAATGGATTCATATACTTTTTAATACATTAATCGATGCAGCCTGAAATTGTCTATAAAAAATTATTAACTTACTTATATCGAAAAACTGATAGTTTAATAGGTATATTAATTTTTATTTTGTGAAACTTATCGTATTTGTTTCCCAGTGTTTGCATGAAAACGATAAAAAGTTTAAGTAATGAGAATCGAAAACTGAATTTGAGACTTTGTTCGAAATCAATTAAAGTACCCCCGAGGTTGGGTAAAGAACGAATATACATCGATTCAAACGATGGAAGGTGCAGTAATTCTTACCTACAACCAATCCAACAAGACACGTAGGACGGTTTACCTTGTATAAGAAGAAACATTAAACCTGTCCATTCATAAATCTATAAAAAAATATTAAAACCCACTTTATGCAAATTCCAAATGGAAAAGATTAATGTCGATTCAAGAAATTTCTCACATAATAACAAAGAAATAAAGTAATAAACACAAAGTTACAAAGTACGTTATGCACACAACGCATACAATACAGAAATCATTGAATATTAAACATTACATAGTAGAGTATTTACATGTACACTCACTTGCACGAAATGTATTATGTATTTGACGGAAGTGAATAATGTATTCCATGCACTCGCTTATCGATCGTTTTGAATGTTTGCATCGTCGACCACCGCGATCGATGATTGGTAGATGGCGCCCGTGACTCTGCGCAAGTGTACGAAGGTCATGTTCTTTTCTTTCGTTCCTCCGTAGTTGATAAATGCGTCTTAGGGCCATACAGTTAGCGTTAGCGAATGAGATCGATGCGTCGTTGTTAGGTGTGTAAGTATTTCTCTTAACAAATTGAAAGATAGTGTACATATGACTCTACACATGCTTCTGACGTTTATCACGCAATTTTAATTTAGATTTTGATTCACAATCCAATCTTTTCAATCTGTTTCGAATAGCCAGCTAGCCAGCTATAGGAAATATGTAGATGCGATTAAAGAAATTCATTAAGTACTTAGGTCTTTTAAAATACAAGAAATATAATATTAACACAGATGGACTGAACACGGTGAAATATGTAAGAAGGCACTAAAGATATTGAGAAAATGTTTGTACAAGTGGTTCGGTACGATAGGAAGTAATGTATTGCAGACTGAGGTAATAAGTCAGAAATCAAGATAAAAGTCGAATATTATAGAAGACACAGTCTGGAAAAGATAAAATTTGGACTGCGTTCCTTATCAGTAGATATCAAGACGATTCCTTCTGATGTCAATGCCTTTTGCATTAACATTCTGGGCGGTCATTTCTTTGTGAGAGCTCGTCTCTCTTGGTTTATTTCTTTAGTTCGAAATACTTTTCGTATCCTCTGTAGGATGCTGGTTGGGATGTTATTGCTATTTTTAATTACATTTAATTACATTACAACACTATATTTCACACATTACACATGTCTATATCAGCGATTGCAGCGTGACGTTGAATGACTGACTTTTCGACATTTTTTTACATTTTTACATCGTACGCTATTTATATCTTTGAGGGATCTCCATGAGACAATAGAATGCGTACAAAATTTAATATGTTGAAGATTAGAAATATTTCCTTTTGACACTAACTGTACAATATATTATATAGGGAGAAGTCTACTTTCTCGTGCTGACCATTTTGTTGAAAAACGTTGAACAGAGGAGAATTAAACACTACCAGGTACTCTTTTTAATTCTTCAAACACTACTTCACATTCGAAATAACCATTAAGATCTTTAAGTAACATTTTAATCTTCATTTTTGATTTGGTATATTTGGTTCGCTTGCGCCATCCTCGCATCCGGTTCATTTACGAACCTCTTGTGTTCCTATTTTGCGTATTTCACAAAATACTCTTGCCTGCTTCCCACGCCGCTCGAGCCTCAGCGCATACAGCACAGTAACATTTACTAATAGGAATTTGCAATATTTAAATTTAACTAGCTCTTAAATTAATACTTTTTTTTATAATAACTATAGTAGGTAAGTTTAATGAAATGTATTATATATGTCGGAGATGACGGGACATCGGGATCTTTCTTCTGGAATTTTTGGGAAGATCCCCAATACTTTAGTCTAGACTATTTATTATAGCTGTACTTAAATAATAAAACTTAGAAATAGTTGTTATGATTCAATCCTATTATGTTTGCCCGAGATTTGTGACGGTGGGCTTGGGCTTGAGGTGAATCACTCCCTTTCCGCTTGTACCACCAGTTACCAACCACCCTGTATAGATAATTAAAAACGCGTTAAGCTCCGCTTCTAGTGACAAATGCAGCATATATAGGTCGTCTCCTCTCAGAACTACACTTCATCTCGTGTGTTACAATGCGTAATTTTGTAAAAAATGATTTAAATACTCAAATTAACATATCACCATTGCTACTACAGATATGAAGACAATTAAGGGCAAACGTCTGTTCAAATATCGAATAAATGATACGCCTGCTACCAGTAAACTAATATATATTAATATTAATATCATTCTAAAAAAATAGGGGTGTCACCGTTTCTGCCCCTAAGAAACTCGCGCACTCAATATCTTACACCCTAAAATGTTAGCCCCTCTTTACCATTTTGCCCATTATATTTATCATTATTTACCATTTAACACACCATTTTACAGCTGAAAATTTCAGTGTTGATATCAGCAGTTTAAAACAGGTGTTTGCTTTGCAGGAGACAGCTTGTAATATTTTATCAGTCACGCCCTATGCATGCTGGAAATATGTATACATAAAATGTATGTCGGAGATGAAAGGACATCAGGGCCTTTCTTTTGGAATTTTTGGGAAGATCCCCAATACTTTAGTCTAGACTATTTATTATAGCTGTACTTAAATAATAAAACTTAGAGGTAGTTGTTATGATTCAATCCGATTATGTTTGCCCGAGATTTGTGACAGTGGGCTTGAGTTCGAGGTGACATAACTGATCGCCGAACATAGCCACGGTCACGGGATGAACGTTTTTACCTAACAGAGTAGTGCCAATATTGCGGGACACACGTTGTATTAACAAACAAACCCCGATCAGGAGCAATGTTAGCTCTACGCGGGTTTTTTTTTTTGGACGTGGAGAAATCCTCATGGACACTCCGCTGTTCTAATAATCGCGTAACAGCAGAATAGTGTCGGACTCCTACCGAAGCTCCACGATGACCATCCTACGCGTATGGTACCGACCAAAACTCCACGATGACCATCCTACGCGTATGACAGAAGTGCTCCAGGAACCTCTTATGAATTAACTTCTGTTGCACCCCTTCCCGCATCCTCTTGTTTGAGCCAGTCCTAATAATTCCTGCCTATTGAATTGGGGGGGGGGGGGGGGGGCATTGCCCCTAGCGCTGTCGCTCCTTCTAGTCATGGTCCGTTGGGACGGCAATGGAGCGGCTCTAGGTCGCCTGATTGTCATCCTCCTCCATCGTTTTATCCTACAAGGGCGAGAGTTTTTCTTTCTCCCCCTTTCTGCTCGCTTCTTCGCGAGCATAACTCGCTCGCAGAAGAGCGAGTATTCCTGTGACCCTCTTAACATCGCTTCTACAATCGCTGAAGGGGTCAATCTTTCTCCTATGGCGTGCCGCAGAGTGCCGCTGTGTCGCTGTCCTCTCCGCAGTAGTGACAAATGTCTTTTTTTTTACAAAGGAGTTTATTGAGTCCAATAATATAGTTTTTAAGTGCATTATTCGCAATAAACATGAATTTTTTATAATGATATGTTAGGCAAAGGTAGCGATAGGCGGCGGTACGACGTAGCCATGCTGTATTATGTGTCGGCGCTTTACA
>NT_176612.1:1207-2322 GCF_000188095.3 Bombus impatiens | reverse complement strand
GGGTGTTGGGTATGGTAGAATTTGTAACTATTTATTTTCAGGTAGTTTTTGTCGGTGAAATGGGTTTCCGATATGAGCATTACGTCGATTTGCTGGTGTTTTAGGAAGAGTTTTAGTTCAAGTTTGTGTTGCGCTAGACCTTTGGCGTTCCAAAGAGCCATGCGCCTTGGTTTTATTTTGCGTCGGGACGTATTAATTTATCCATGATGAGTGTTAGTAGCGATAGCAAATTATTTATTTGCTCTGATTGTTTCTCTACTAGCTTTTTAAGCCTAGAGAAGTTGTCTGTGTTAGGTAGGTTGGGGACACTATTTTGGGAAAGATCTCTTTGGCTATTCGGGTTATTTTGGATGCCTTGTACTGCTTGGGCATAGGAGGTTAAGTTGGTGATGAATTTGGTAGGACTGGGTGTTTGGTTGGTTGTGGGGATTGGGATAGTCGTGAATTTCGGCGGGCTGGGTATTTGGTTTGTTACCTTTTTTGCTCTGAGTTTAGGGTACCTGTTTGTGTATAGGGTTTTATAGACTGAGCAGCCTTTATAGTTGGCAGGATGGTCACCTTGACAGTGGATGCATTTCGCTGGGGTTTCCGGTGATTTAGTGCACTGGTCAATGGGGTGTGTACCTGGACATTTAACGCAGCGGAAGGTATGGTTGCAGTATTTCTGCATGTGACCGTACCTTTGGCACCTTTTGCATTGCACTATTTCTTCTTTTTCAAGCGGTGGTTCGAATTTTACTATTGCGTTCATTAGGCGACTGATGTTGTAGATTTCCTTATTGTTAGGCTTTTGTTTTATGTTTAAGGCGACTGATGTTATAAATTTCTTTATTGTTCGGCTTTTGTTTTATGTCTAGGAAGAATAAGGATAACGGGTCTTTCGAGACTCTGTGCCTTATATTACTTACGTCGATGACTTCGTGGCCGAGTTTTGAGAGTTCGTATTTGAGTTCGTCTATGTCTGCTGAGTGGTGGATGTTGCGTAGAATCACTCGAAAAGGTCTTTCTTGTTTGAGTTAGTATGTGTGAAAGTTGGCGTTCAAGGTCTTAAGCAGTTTGGTGATTTTTCTGTATGCGTCAGGGGTTGTCGGCAGAATTTTTACTTTGTTGTTGTG
>NT_176612.1:0-1167 GCF_000188095.3 Bombus impatiens | reverse complement strand
GTCCTTGGAGATATCTCTCTCTAAGGACTTGATCATTGTTTGTATGTTGATGACATCATCCACAAATATTGGTGGGGGAGGGGGGATTCTCTGTGTTTGTTGGTTTGGCGGCGGGTCTGCGATTTCGATGGCTTCGTTAGTGGATTGCAATACGGCGAACTTGTTGTGGGTGTTTATTTGTATCGTTGATTGTTCGTTCCGGGTGTCGATCGTGTCTGGTTTTGATGTTTCTATTTTCCGTTTCTTTGTAATTTTTGCGCCGTTGGTGCGGAGGGTTCTGCTGCACTTCTGCCACGGAGGGGGTAGCGCGGGGTAGTTGTGAGTTTGCTCAGGAGAGCCCGGTCGCGATTGCTGGGCCATCATCGAGCTAGTCAATTCAAAATGAATAACTAGTCGTGAGGCTATGAGGCTAGTATTCGGGTTGGGATTAGGTGCGTGGGATTTTCTTCTCCCTAAAGGGTAGGAAACACTTGGCTGTGTTCACTTCCAACGGTTGGGCGACACGTGTTGTTTTCGGACTTCACTGGGCACTAGAGACACGTCTGCACGCTTCGGCATTCAACAGCGAACTGAGCGCTTTCAAGTTATGACAATAAAAGGGCTAGTGAAAATTGGCGAATAGCGGTACTGGAGATTCTGTTAGCGGTGAGACGCGGTCAATGACGTAATAGGTTTTAAAAAGATACGATGCGCGTACTTAAAATTTTCTGGGAGAACTTCTGAGGAATAGAATGTTAATAGATTTAGTAGTGGGTAATCTGATTATTGGTTTGCTCAAATTTTTGTACTAATGTTGAGAATTGTGGATGTTTGAAGCCGAAATAGTGTTGTAGGAACACTAAATTTATACTGAGGATTAACATTAGAATAGTAATATATTTCTTTTATGGACGATTTCTTATAAATTCATCGATACACACTTGCACGCGTCTCAGCACTTTCTTCTATACCCGATTGTTAACCGACTGAACAGTTTACATTCATCTGTTTTCGAGACGCCGCGCATACACATACCTCCATACACTGATACCCACATACAAGTATCTCTTTTTTTTAGTGTCGGACTCCAACCGACTAAAACCTCCACGATAACTGTCCTGGCTGCGATCGAAGGAGGCCCGGGAACCGGTGTGAGCGTCGCAACGGGGCCTCCCCCGCGCGCCTGAT
>NT_176611.1:57526-58297 GCF_000188095.3 Bombus impatiens | reverse complement strand
CAGAGCAGGCATTTCGGGCTCGCAGTAGTGCATGCTCTCGCCTGGTGTCCTGGTTCGCCGCATCTGAAGCACAGGTGCCCCTTGTCTTCCTTGGCGATGCAGGTCTTCCCCGTGTGTCCTATCCCAAGGCACCTGTAACACTGTAACGGTCTCCGTTCGATGGCTTCGACCTTCGCCGTCGACCAGCCTATGGCGACCTTTCCAGCCTGGGCCAGTTTCCTCACTGCACTGGCAGGGCCTCGTATCCACACGGTGCCAAGTCCGTTCAGGGCGGGGCGGATTTCTCCCAGCCGGATGTCCTCCGGCTTGTAGCCGCTCTCCCTCGCCAGGGTGTTCTGGATTTCCGCCTTGGTGGCCGCTATGTCTATCAGGGACACCCTTGCCTCCGCGGCTCGGAAGGGTGTCGTCACGCGGACCTCGTTCGGGTCCAGAGCCCGCGTCAGCTGTGCTGCGAGCGCTGCGGCCTTCAGTCAGGCAGACACTGTCCTTGGCCGCCGCCAGCACCTCCGCGTAGGATTGGCTCGATTTGTCCGTCAGGGTGATTGTTACCGCTGACGTTCGCGGTGCGCGCGGGAGGGGCCCCCTGCCTCCCCCTCTTCGTGCCTTCTCCAATCCACTCTCCGGAGTTTTCCTCTGGTTCTCCGCCCCTGTCTCGGAGATCAGTTTCGCCGGCTGCTTCTTCCCTGTCTCCTTCTTCTTTCCGCTTCTTTTCCTTCCGACGGTCTGCCATTCGGTGACAGCCGTTCGGCCTCCCTTGGGCGCTGTGGCGCT
>NT_176611.1:37813-56819 GCF_000188095.3 Bombus impatiens | reverse complement strand
TGCCGAGCTCAGTCAGGGAGACACTGTCCTTGGCCGGAGCCAGCACCTCCGCGTAGGATTGGCTCGATTTGTCCGTCAGGGTGATTGTTACCGCTGACGTTCGCGGTGCGCTCGGGAGGGGCCCCATGCCTCCCACTCTTCGTGCGTTCTCCAATCCACTCTCCGGAGTTTTCCTCTGGCTCTCCGCCCCTGTCTCGGGGATCAGTTTCGCCGGCTGCTTCTTCCCTGCCTGCTTCTTCTTTCCGCTTCTTTTCCTTCCGACGGTCTGCCATTCGGTGACAGCCGTTCGGCCTCCCTTGGGCGCTGTGGCGCTGGGGGCTCCAGGCTCCATCCCTCTCGTGTCGCTCCTCGGCAGGGGCGACCTCCTTTCCTTCTCCTTTTTCTGTTCTCTGCAGTCGTTCCTCCAATCGGTGCAGCAAGGATCTCATCTCCTCTACCTGGTGTTCGACTGCAGCGAGACGCGCCATCCGCGGTGGGGCGCGAGGCCGGCTCTTTTCGGAGTGCCTCTACCGCCGCCTCCAGTGTTGCTATGCGTCCTTGCGCTATAGCGAGTGCGTCGGTGACAGGGTCCGTTCTCCTCACTATCTCTGTCACGCCCGCGGTGATGGTTCTCGCCGCCTCCTTCAGGGTTTTCCCCTGCGTGCCCTTGTGGCTGCGGGGTGCCTCGGTAGCCTTGGCCCCCTCGGCGGCCCGGCGAATCAGTTCGGCTCCTATGTCCGCCTTTGTGGCTGTTCTCATTTCTTCAGCCGGGTCCGCGGGGAGTTCGGGGGATTCGTTGGCCTTCTTTCTCTTCGCTCGGGGTGCTTCTTTGGCGACGGTTTCCTCCGCCTCTGTTGTTTCCCCAGTCCCTGTCCCCTCCTTGTCCAGCGTGAAGCGGGAGGGTCCCTCCTTTGGCGGTATTGCCTTCGTCATGCTCCTGGTGCTGACGTGTGGCGGCTCTGCAGCCAGTTCCGTTTCCCTCCGTCCCCTAGCGTTTTCCTCTACCTCCTTCCCTTTCGCCATGGTTGCGTCTGTTTCCCCGTTGGGCAAAAAATGTCGCTCGGTCAGCACTTGCCACTCTGCCAGTCGCTGTCACTTTCAAGTGGCCCGCACGACGCGCTTCGGCGCACGCGCCAATATGGCTGCGTCTAGGTAGTTCCTCGGTTAGCCCGTGTCGCGGCGCTGTTATCACGCGTCCTAATATGGCTACTCCACCGTCCTAACCTCACACTTGGTTGGTTTGGCTTTAACTCCTTGTCCAGGCCGGACTTCCCGTATCCACACCCGCTTTGCGTTCACAGGCACTAGTCTTCCACTCTGGTTACCTCCATTGCCCAAGCTCTCCAGTTTTCCGGAGATTTCGATTACGCTCGCAGCTCCGTCCTCTCTACGTCTGCCTCCCATATATCCCCACCACCCCCTTTCCTGACAATGATGTACCTGGTAGTGATAAAAGTCGATTAATCTTTTTTTTTCGAAAATTCGAAGATTCATTCGATACGGGTTTCCTACGTACTCGCGTAAATACAGGCCAGTTAGAAATACAATTAATTAATCCTAACATCACCGTACAAAGAAGTCCTTATAGATTTCGCGAGGAAGAGCGCAGAATAGTACGTGAGAGAATAAGCTAATTAATTGGAGCAAAATATCATAAGGCCTAGTAATTCATCGTTCGTTCGTTACTCGTGATGACGAACGATGGTTCGGATAGATGATTTGTAAATTTTCGAGAACTCGATAAAAATGCAGTCGCGGATCGGTATCTCTTACCTCTTATTGCGAATCAAAGATATTGCAGATATTTTATTAGTCTGGACATGGCCAGCAGGTTTCGCCAAATCCCTATTTATCCTAATTATACAGCATTGGTTTCCCTCGATGGACAATTTGGACAATAAGTCGTTGTTTTCTTCAAATTCTTTTGTGCCTTTGTTCGGTCTAGTCGACGTCTTTTGTTTGCATGGCATGGTTGCGTGCGCGTCTAGTGTTTCTTCCGGAATCGTTTTTCCGAACGGCAATATTATGCTGACTCCGTCGAAAACAAGGATTTTTGCATTTTCAGGCAACCCTAATAATTTTGCAACTAATACTTGTCTACATATTCTAATATTTATGTTCTTCCTTGTTGCAATTTTGTAAACCATCAAAGCGTTTACAACGGAAATCCCTAGAAGGAGTTGCATGCCAAGTTTTTACAAGGGGAGTTTATTGAGTCCAGAAAATACAGATTTTAAGTGCATTATTCACAATAAACATGAATTTTTGTAATGGTATGTGAGGTAAAGGTACCGATACGCGGCGGTAGGACGTAGCCATACTGTATTATGTGTCGGCGCTTTACATTTTTTGTTGTATGATGCAGTTTTTGGATTTAAGCCTCTGGGGAGCGGAGCTTTTTTTTATTTCTTTTTCTGTCCTGAAAAACTTGGTCGCAAAACAGGACGCTTCAGCAGTTTGCTTTTTGGGTGCTGTGTAACTTTGGGGATGGGGTGGGATGAGAGGGATGGGGCGGGAGGGGGTGTCAAATAGGATTATTTACAAATATTTACAAATATTTACAAATATTTACAATATTTATATTTTACACCTGTGTCAGAATGCGGTGTCAGAATTGAGTTCTGTCAGTTGCATGCCAAGTCTTCTGTACCACTTGATTCCTTTTATAATTGTGGTGGCATAAGAAACCATTTGATCGGAGTGATCTGTGCCACACTTACCTTCATTGTATTCAACAACGGCTGGTGGTTTTGATGTTGCGAACAAACAAAACGAGAGATCATTCTTGAGATTCCGTTGAAAACACGTGTGGCAGCCAGCGTGCCATTCGTACGTTGTTATTTATTGAGATGATGTTCTAATTATTGCCTACTCCATAGATCAAGCTCTAGGAAGATTGTATACCATATTAAAGACCCTTGTAAATGCCGGATTTTCTTCTAATTTTTTTAAATGCTCTTTCCTAAACATATCGGTACTCTATTTGAGACATGTAATTCATAACGGAGAAGTTCGCCCCAACCCGGGTAAAATACAAACCTTGAGTTCTTTTCCTGACCAACGACCGTCACACAGCATAGACAGCTCATAGGTTTAGTTTCTTACTTCCGAAAATTCGTCTAAGTTTTCACAGGTAATGAAACCTCTATGCACACCTACTTTCGGTAACAAAAACATAACTTGGACAAATAAACGCGAAAAGATGAGGCAAAAGGTAATTTCTGTCCTGACTGATACTCTGGTGTTAAAGATATTTGACCCTAATTATCCGATAGGATTATATACTGACGCTAGTTCGGATGTATATGAGGTTACTTTAATGCATAAGGTCGAAGGTAAAAACAGGGTAGTGGAATATTACAGCAAAAGAACTAACCCTGCGGAATCTAGGTATCATTTATATGAACTAGAGACGTTAGGAGTTGTTAAACGCTGTTGAACATTTTCGCCACTATCTACATGGACGAGAATTTCTTGTTGTTATTGATTGTAATTCCTTGAAGGCATCTAGTCATGGGGCGAATTTAAATGACAGGGTTTACAGGCGGTGGGCTTACTTACACAATTGTACTTTTGACATTATGTATCAAGAAGGTAAACGAAAGGCCCACGTAAATTTCTTCTCGCGAAACCCCGTAGACTTGGATCACCGTACGATCAACGAAGTCGTAGAGAAGGAAATTAATCTGATCGAAACCTCTGAAGATTGGCTATCAGTGGAACGACGTCGTGACCCTCAATTTCTGACATCGTCAATAAATTGCAAAACGAGAAGCTCACGGTGTCAATAAATTGCAGAACGAGGAGCTCACGGGAGATATCGCGAATACGTATGAGTTACGGTCCGGTACCCTTCATCGTAAAATACCGAGAAAAGACAGAACTCTCTGCTTGCCCATTGTCCCAAGAGGTTTTAGGTGGTCCGTTATTAACCATGTGCACCAGTCCATTATGCACTTAGGTTGGGATAAAACGCTTGAGAAACTGTACGTGTATTACTGGTTCGAAGGAATGGCAAAAATATGTTCATAAATTCGTAGAGAACTGTCGTGCTTGTCGAGTTTCGAAGGCTAGTTCAGGTAAAATACAAGCTGAATTACATCCTATACCTAAGACCAGCATACCCTGGCATACAGTTCACATGGACATAACGGGCAAACTAAGCAGTAAAAGTGATTCGAAAGAATATGTCATTGCTTTGGTCGACGTCTTCACTAAATTCGTATATCTGCATCATACTCGTATAATAGATCCCCTTAGTATCGTTAAAACACTTAAGTATGCTATATTTTTATTCGGGAGTCCTCGCTGGATAATAGCGGACCAGGGAAGATGTTTTACGGGCAAAGAATTTCAAGATTTTTGTCAAGATAGACACATTGAACTCCACTTAATGGCAATCGGTGCTAGTAGGACCGTATTACCGTAGTAGACAGGTAGAGCGTATTATGGCTGCTCTAAAAAAAATATGTTCACAACAATAGAAATGACCGGGCGGTCTTGGCAAGACGCGATTGGGGAAATACAACTGGCTTTAAATTGCACCACCAACCGCGTGACTAAGTCGAGTCCATTAAAACTGTTAATCGGTAAAACAGCAAGACCCTACGGCTTGTCCCTACCCGACAATATCGAAGAAGGAGAAGTAGGCACCTCTGATGTAAGACAGCAAGCAATAAAGAATATAGAGACTAGCGCTAAGTATGATAAAGATAGATTCGACAAAACTAAAGCTAAAGTAGTTAGGTTTAATCTTGGTGATTTTGAATGAGGAAAGAAACCAAAGTAAATTAGATCCGAAATTTAAGGCTCCATTTGTAATAGCAGGATTTTGGAGGGAGACAGATATATTCTAAAAACGTTAGACGGCAATGTTACGAAGCTGAAGCGGTCGTGTATTCTCACGCACTGCCAGCGGCGATGTTACGAATTTAAATCGGTCATATATTCGCACGTACTACCAGTGACAATATAATAAAACTCTGTGCGGTCGTGCAATCTAGAAAATCGAGATTCATCTGAGTACAAAATCGCAAATAGTCCATCATGCCATTACGATCCGACTGATAAATCACAGAATGCAACTACCACTTTGAATACAAATTATAATGCTACAAATTCTTGTTCTCTTTTATTTTTCTGTTGTCAAACCTCTGAACGAAATTTCGTTGTTGAAGTGGACCCTTGACTTATTTGGAACAGTTAGTTGAAGGGTAAATAATATCAGTTACGTCGAGTCTAATGTTGGAAAAACGCAATATTTTAGTTACACACGAGGACATGTGATTATCAGGATGGCCGTGTCGGAGATGAAAGGACATCGAAGCCTCTCCTTTGGAATTTCGGGAAAATTCTCTAACACCGTAATCTAGATTCTATCATAGGCGTAATTAAACAATTGTCGTTTTTCGATCCGGTTATATTTGTTCGAGATTTGTGATAATGAGCTTGGACTCGAGACGACAGCCAGTCGCCGAACGTAGCCGCGGTCACGGGATGAACGCTTTGCCTAACAAAGGTATGGAGTAATTCTATAGCTCTCCTTAAAAGAAATATTTGTAGCGGCAGGCGATAGTAAACATTCTAACGGTTTCTGTCCCATGGCTCGCCACACGCAGATCCTATTCTTCGGGCAAGACGATCACGAGATGCCGACGCATCTTCACCAGCTAGCCTGAGGGCCGTTATAAACATTAAGATCTAGTTACCTAAAGTCCTTCAAACAGACAAACAGTCTTTGTCGCAACTACGGAAAGACAGGGGAGATCTATTTTTCAACGAACGAAGTTTCCCGCTAGCAACTTTCCCTCAAGGGCAGCTAGCATCCTTTTCTAGCCACCGACATGGAAATTGACCAATTAACAGCAACGTCAATTTCCCTCATTTTGCGAACGAAGGCTTTTCTTGACGAATCCGATGATCTCGTGTCCTTAGACACACCCCATTTTAGTTTTTCCTCTGCAGCATCATCGTGACGGAGTCATTCTCTTATTAGCAAGTTACATAGCATTTTTACGCTCGGTGAATATTTTACATTTTAACAAAGAGCTAGTTTAGTAATACTTGTACCGTAGAAAGTCTGGATTCGATCTGAAATGTTGGAAAATTAGGTCTCAAAAGAGAATCTTGACTCTATCTAGAACTATATCATACTTTGTCGAGGTGAAATGACCATACGAGGGGAAGCTATAGGGTAGAGAAAGGGGTCGTACAATTTGTACAGCAGCGTGTATGTTGGTGCAGTCATGCTTTGAAACCAAAAGGTACAGCTTCCTTGTGGGACGTCGAAAGAATGAACAGTGACGTTTGTCTGGTACAGAAAATATCTCGATAAGTACTCTATTTTTCTCGTGCTCGGACCTTGAAAAACACTCCATTTTCCTTAAATTTACAGCACAATTGAGATGTAAAACAGTGACGTAATAAACAATGAAAGGGAACCATAAAGAATAATATGCACCGTTAAGATCGATATGCGGTTCAATTTTATTTTTGAAAACTTCCGTGTTTCCACGACTAGCAAACACGAAAGCAGCCAAGTTTAACGAAGAAAAATAATCCAGCAGATTTTACTGTCATAAGCATCTCCAATGGAAAATGTAGAAAAGAAAAGTTTTGTAACAACAATTGGTTAAGGGGAAATTGGAGATCTTGGAATATTTATAAACTAACAAAAGGTTTTATTACAAAAATGTCTATATCAAGAAAACTCGCGCTATTTTAAACAATATGTTATTATTTTAACAAATTCGTATAGTTTATAGTGCCTTAAAATAAAGATCTCCCAACCATATTTAATAGTGACATAATTCAAAAGAAAGTTACGTCTAAACTTACAGTAAACTTCTCTAACATAATATTTCAATACTTATAGAAATTTTATTATTATAAAATATCGTCATGTTATATTTGACCACAATCTAAAAAAGAATAATGTATTTTACACTAAACCTACCATTGTTGATCAAATTGACCATTTACAAATTTTTACAAGAATTTAACCATATTTAAATGTTATCATATCGCTTCATAATTTATGACTTTTTACAAAACATGCATACAACATACTTCTTGGTATTTACCTCATTTGCTTTTTTTTCTAAGAAAAAATTGTACTCTGTCCCGCCTATTGCGGGCGGTCAATTTGACCGGTCGATAAAATATTTTATTTACTCCTAAAATAAATGCAATCAGTACAAATAAAAGGCCATCTCAAGGTCAGATAACAAACTAAATCAGTAATAAGAATTAATAGCAACTGTTATGCCCGTAATCTTGTTATAAACAATAATCCATCCCTCGATCAAGATTGCCACCAGGTGTCAAAACATATCAACTCAGGTCCATAATAACCCTAAGGAACCGCCATAAAATTTAGCATTTTTTACGGTCAATTGTTACAAACATTTTAAAAGTTGAGAAGTTTCTTAGGGTTATTGCTCATTCCGATAAAACACGGGAAAAGCGGGATTTACCCATGTTCAACGGTCAATTCCACCCTTGAGCAACCGTTGGTGGAGAACGGCCAGCATCCATCAATATTTTCATATAAATATCGCCGTTACAAACCATATTCTCATTTGCTATTGTCCTTTTGACCAGAATACATCTCGGTTTGGTTGTCAATCAGTCGACATCTAAACTTGTTATTTCTAACCCTGTTATTTCAGAAAACATCTCAGAGCGTTTTGTGTAAAGTTGCTGTAAAAGAAAAGATAAAGCATATATAATTTGACAATAGTTTTGTATGTCGTATATGGTATTATTTTGTGATAAATATTTACCCTGAAAATGTCAACACTTTCCAAAAAAGAAAAAAGAATTATTAAAAAGAATAACGGGTATAGAAGAAGACCGTTCAGTATGCGATGAACAAGAAACTTCAGCAACTGAAAACAGTATGGAAACACATGAAAAGCTATTTACAACCGAAGCAGAGTTAAGTATTATAAATAAGCTTTCACGTCCAGGGCAAAAACGAAACAAATTATCGTTGACATCAGAGAGTGAGACTGGTGTAGAGAACGAATTTATCGAAACTGGGCCCGATGGAACAGTTTAGAAAGAAATAGATGCAAGGCCCAAACCTGGCAGGGCATCAGTTCATAATATTTTTAAGGATATGCCAAATGGCATATAATGAAAGAACAAGTAAAGACGACATTTTATCTTATCATTGATCACCGTATAAGGGATGAGATAATAAAATGTATGGAAGAAGAAGCATTGAGAGTATTGGGGACTAAGAAGGAGCTAGATAGAACAAAGCTGGATGCATTTATTGCCCGTGGTGCATATCAAGCAAAGAATTTAGATGTCTTATATTTGTGGAATAAAATTTGGCAACCTGCATTTAAAAAAAAAATAAAGTAACTCTTAATTAAGAAACAGACATATTGTAATTGTAATAATAGATAATCGAAGTCACTTTTATAGTATGTTTATTAATATAACACGTCAAAGAATTTGGTAAATATAAGAAAGATCACTAAAAGTTATGAAAAAGATTCTTCTGAATTGTACTTTCCAAAAACATCATGACTGCTTAAATAGGATGCGATAGTCATTTTTCAATTACATGGAAAGCATAATTTTTACTGGCTTTATTGGAGTCGAAAATGCATCATATCCCTTCTTTTTAAAAGCGAAATTTTATTCCACCGTGAATTCTGTGTTCATGAATGCGTTGAAATGTTTAATATAGAAAGGAAATGAGTCGTCTAGCTACTCGTCAATTTTATGTAAGGTTCTTTGCCGTCTACGCTTTTAAAAGAGATCAAGTTGGTGGAATAGGTAAAAATACAAATTTTATTTTATGCAAAATACAAATTCTATGCATTTAGATTGCTGCGTAAACATCGCGTGTCATTGTTCGTAGATTTAACTTTATTGGAAACAAGTTCTACAATTCTGCAAATTCCGAAATAACTCGTGCTCTGTTCAAATTATTAGAAAAAAATTGTATTAATGTTAAGTATAAGAAAAAAAGGATTGACCGAGACTTTTTTTAAATAAAAAATACTAATAAAAGATTTATAATAAAATTTTTGTTAATAACAATATAAATATACGTGGTTAATAAGTAGCGTCTAAAAAAGTTTGCTCTTTGCTACGGCAAAAGTGATCGAAACTTAACTGTTATTTCCAAGGTGTTCATAAGCGGGAGTTCCCGCTAGGTATCTACTACTATTCCGAGGAGGACACGTGGGACCTGTGGCGATCCCAGCTGATCAACGAGGGAGGCGAACATCGAGGCGCGGAGGCGGTCCTGCCAAACTGGGAGGCGTGGAGAAGCCGCCACGGCCTCCCGCTCACATTCAGGATGACCCAGGTGCTCACGGGACACGGCGTGTTCGGCGAGTACCTGAGGAGAATCAGACGAGAGACGACAGACATCTGCCGCCACTGCGGAGAGGGCAGGGACACAGCGCAGCACACCCTGGAGCTCTATCCGGCGTGGGAGCTGCCCCGCTACACTCTGCGGCACGCCATAGGAGAAACATTGACCCCCTCAGTGATTGTAGAAGCGATGTTGAGAGGGTCACAGGAATACGAGGTCGTCCGCCTCTTCTGCGAGCGAGTTGTGCTCGCGAAGGAGCGAGCGGAAAGGGAGAGAAAGAAAAACTCTCACCCTTGTAGGATAAGACTATGGAGAAGGATGGCAGTCAGACAACCTAGAGCCACTCCACCGCCACTCCACGGACCACGACGGGAAGGAGCGACAGCGCTAGGGGCAATGATCCCGCCGCCAATTCAATAGTCGGGAGGTATTAGGACTGGCTCAAACAAGAGGACGCGAGAAGGGGATGCAACGGAAGTTAATTCATAAGAGGTTCCTGTCACACTCCCGTCACACGCGTAGGATGGTCATCGTGGAGTTTTAGTCGGTAGGAGTCCGACACTACTCTGCTGTTACGCGATTACTGCAGCAGCGGAGTGTCCATGAGGATTCCTCCACGTACAAAAAAAAGGTATCTACTACTATTACTAGACAGCTTGTGAGATTTCCTGGTATGCCATGCTTTTGGAGCTTCTAGAGGAATACCTTCGATACTTGCAGAAATTGTAACATTGTAAGTAACTAATACTCTCCATCTCCTTTCTCGTCCCCGTTCCCAAATTTTTATATTTTAGATAATAATAGCGTAGCTGCTATGTATTTTCATCACGATACCAGTCATAAAAATCATTAGAAACTGTCAGAAATATGAGAATGTGTGTATCATCGTACAGTTGATTAGTTAAAAATTCAACTAATACTGCATCGTAGTCAGAATTATATGAACACAGGTTCCGTTAAAATAACTCGATAATATTCGATTATGTATATTCGTTCGTACGCGAATTGAGTATTAAAGTACGCAAATCCAATCAGTCACGGCAAAGATATCGTGTAAACTAATCGGGAAGACGTGTAGCAGCGTACACTTAATTGGAATTGATATGCTCTACAATCGACATGCATTCGAGAACTTTACTGATCTAAATAGGTTTCCAACTAATTATTTCACCAAGTTTCTCAGCTTACCACGATTCGTCCTATCGGTTAAACTGTGCGCAGAATCGCAGAAAGCTCTGATTTCGAGTGCTGATAATACTCAAAATAGCAACCAATTAAATGTGTCTGATAGCGATTTGTGCTTAAATTCTATAAATAACCCGCTTCTTGTATTGGAAAATCCTGCATAGTTAAATATTTAAACCAATGTTCGAAATTTGATGTCCCCAATTAACTAGTGTTAAAGTATGGAGATGATTTAGAGAGGTATTACAAAGAATTTCATTGTAATATTCACATAACTTAGCTCGCCACGTAGGCTACTCGGCGGAGGCCCAGGGCACGAGATTTCACACTGCATTTCTCTCTTTTGTCTCAACGGAGTCTTGGGCCATCAGACGACGCTCACATACATATTAAGGATGGGATACATACTCGTGTGTGTTTCCGCTCTACGTTCCCTCACTCTCGCACGTACAATACAAATGTACTATATATTCAACAATTAGTTTTTGAACTCTCACTTTTATCTATTTTTAGTTCATCCCCTGAGCAAGTACTCTACATAATAAGTATAATTTAATTGAGACATTTGTTACTATTATCGCACTAGAAGAATTTCGAAGAAATGGCATGATAAACTTACCTGGCTTTTCATCGGATCTGTGTTAATCTGACACATGTAGCGTCCCTCGTCTTGCTCTTGTACGTTCTTTATGTGAAGATTCCAAGTAGTATGGTCTCTATGAGATACCGAGACCCTGTTATTGTGAGTTATTACGTGATCGTGGATCGCCTGGATCGCCTTAGTATCCACTTTCAGCCAACCAACCTATGGAAATATTTATCTATTACAAGAAAAACGATGCAAACAATTAAATTGACAGTTTAACGTCGATACGGTATTGCAATATTTTAAACGTTCGATAAGATCGATTCCATGAATATTAAAGTAAAGTTTCGTGTCATTCTTCGCATGATTTTTCGAAGAAGATAAATTATTCTCTTAAACTCAATTTTCTGTCCTATTTTCTAACCATAACTTTTCTCACAAACAAACATTCTACTTGAAGGAAAAATTGTGTCGTACAATGCCAATTGATTATATCGTTACGTAGCTTCCAATTCGAAAAGAAGATTCGCAAAATAGTGTTCCAGACGCAATGAAACGGCGGTTGCTAGGAGACATGCGGCAGAGTGTTCGCTTCTTGAAGTTAGCTTTAATTTAATTTAGCGAGCAATTTACTAGAGCCAGAGGCATGTAGGTTGAACCTGCTAGTCAAATGTAAATCCTCAAGCCAGTCAGATCGAAAGGGTTAATGAGACGGTAGCACACTGAGCAAACGAGAACGATCAGAAGGCACAGACGTGTTCATAGATTTCGATGGTCGGGAACACCGCAATTTTCCTATAGACTGGCCGAATACGGAATGCAAACAAGCCGGATACGTACGACACGGACGGGGAGACACGTATAGGTGGAGCGTATGCGTCTTCTATCTCCTTGGCCAAATTTTGGAACGATATTTGCATTTTCCTTAGAATATTCCAAATCTTGGGAAGTCGCAGAGGCGTATTGTGGGGATCTTGAGAACGCTTGTATTAATGGAAAATGTGTTATGGGGTGTACTGAGGCAATGCCGTAATGGTGTTCGAAACTGTTTCCGGAGAATGACTCTCTCTCTACTAGAAAGATGTAGTTGAAATTTGTTTTCGTCGTATCTATGTATAAGAACCAGAAATTCTCACGGCCAGTTAGGAAACCGAGCCAATCTGTTCATCGTTTAAAAATATTGAATTTGAGTCAAAGTTATACATAATTGTTAAAATTAAGTTATAATTTCATACACATTGAGATTTTGTCATTTGCTTTTTTTGATAATGTCTCTTCTATAATATTAGTTTTATTTCTGGCACTTCAAATATAAATCTGCAACTTGAACAATTCTATTAGAATTTTTAGAATATGATGCAGTTAGTTTAATTGGTTGGTTTAAGATATGATCGGATAGAGGGTGTTGTATTACGAAACATTCTAGCAGAAATTGTGTATGCACGGTTCAGTCGCATTGTTGAACTTACCGTGACTCGGCATTAAGTTGTAAATAAAAAATTAGCTGCAGCAAATTTGCTTGTTACCACTTTACTATCGCATAATGTCATTAGACGATCGCAACTAGATTATTTATTTCTTTATAACTGTGCCAAAGTGTTCTTAATGGGAGGGAGCAGGCTTACTGTTATACAACACCTCTTGCTCACCTTCTGTGAACAGCTACCCTTTGAATTTTTGACGTCGTCTTTTTGCTATTATCCATCTTCTCATTTGTCTAATTCGTTAAAGTTGAAACACACGTTATACGGACGGCCTTCATTTACGGTATGATAAACAGTACAATTTTTCATACGTGTATAACCAAATATTTATAGTTTACAGGATAAAAGTTGTTCTCTGTTTTAACCGAGCAAACATTAATTTATTTGCCTGGTCGTTTCTATCCTGTTTGAAAATTGCTAGCTTAAACGTTGACAGCACAGAAGATGGCAAGGCTGCCGTTGTAAAAATTTGGCAATAACAGTTTCAATAATAGCAAACAGTACATCAGATTTGTATTAGTACATCCGACGATGCGTAACTAAATTGTCTTCATGGTGACAGATATGAAATCAAATACGACAGGGAAAATGGTTCTATTTTTGTGTCCAAATATAAGGATGTGACAGTAAGAAGAATATCGAATGAAGAACGCTTGTCGGTTTAGTGGTATATGTATACGTTGTTTGAGGAATTGGTTTTGTCGGCGAAGATACTTTACTTGGATACTTGTGATCGATTTTTCTTTTGGTACGTATGTATTCAGTCTGGAGTACATAGATTTTTAAGCACAAAATGCGCTAAGAACATTCTCAAGTACATGTTATACCGACTAGTCACATATTTAATAAGTTATTTATTTCGGATGTGTACTATTGACTACATTTTCATTATCTTCGCCGAGATACAAGATAGAAGACATTTCTACATATTCTATTATTTTCTATGATTGTATAAAAAAATTCCTTAAAACAAAGTTATAAAATGTTTTCGTTTGGAAAAATTTGGAAAGAAAATTGTATAAAACGAGTTCACTTCCAATTCACTGCAAAAAGCTACTACGATTCTTTGTCTGTCAATGAGACATAGAAAGATTTGAATAAAATGCAATTCCATAATTGCGACTCGTAATGAATCTTTAGTAAATTCTTGGCTTTTTACAGTGGATGAAACAATAGCGTCGACGAGGGAAAAAAAGTTAAACGAATAAAAAATCTGGCCGGTGTACGCGTGTCCCACCTTCATCGAATGAATTTTCATTAGGGGTAACTTACCCTGTAGCCCCCTAAATGATTGACCAGACACGTAAAAGTTGCGTCCCTTCCCAGCGA
Source organism: Bombus impatiens (assembly GCF_000188095.3). Classification (NCBI taxonomy): domain Eukaryota; kingdom Metazoa; phylum Arthropoda; class Insecta; order Hymenoptera; family Apidae; genus Bombus; species Bombus impatiens. Next base: position 42,916 of record NT_176611.1, on the reverse strand, counting down.
TACCGTTACATTTTGGATAGCATCAGCGAATTCGGGTGGAAAAGCACCGCCTGAAACAGGTACGATGCACGTGAAAAACTTTTTAGATTTGCATATCTTGCTCCCTGCAATTTAAAGACATGACGTTCATTTACTAAGTTAGATACACTTGGTAAAAAATTGTAGAGCAGTTATAGAGTAGAGAGCAAGAAATGAGATAAGTTTTGTCTAGTAAACGGAAGATTTCATAGTCGCGGAGGGTTGGAAAATTCCGTGGTTCTAATTAATTAGCAGATTTAGGAGAGTTTGTGCTTTTACTTTGACACTCCTGCTCCTATGAGAAAACATATCTTCCTTTCTAAAAATTAAAATATTTCCAATCGCGAAAAGGAAAACATATCGATTTTAGTAGTTCGAATACTTTAATTCAAAATATTGCATTTTAAAACAAGCTACATTTGTGACGTTTGTCATTTCGAAACGATGTTTATTATACAACAATCTATAGGAACGTTAAACGACTGATATTTGAATCTGATCTCATAAAACAGCGTATGAAATTAAAAACATAGAATCGATTTCTATTTCCAGGCTTAATAAAATACCTGAAGATGAGAATAGGACGGTTTTCATCATGACCTTCTTTCTAATTTTGGTAATAGGTGGAACAGACACGATAGAACGGTGCGCGATTTCGGAAACGGAATAACATTCAAATTTGCTTAGTGCATTTCATATGTAATAATGTTGTTACATTATTTTGGTACTTAACGAGCCACCGTTATTTACGATTTATTATTTGATAGATTGATGCGCACAAGTGATACGCTTTTCGAATATTTTACTCGTAGAAATGATGTTGCTATCTTTCCCCTCTTTCCTCTATTTTCATCTATTTCCCTACATTGTGTACGTATATACGCACGCGGGCTTCTATTATCATATCCTTTTTAAAATTCACCGAATTAAGTATACAAGTTCTTTTTAACATGTGTAATAACTATAAAAATCAAAATTACAAAGCAAAAATGAATTTTGTAACGGATAAGCATTCGAAATGGTCGTTGTAAAGAGAGCTGTTGGATTAGATTAAGTTCTGACATGACACGTTACATGATATTTTTGAGAAGGTTATTATATTTTATTTATAACTCACAGCCAAATGTTTCATGGTTGCTCAGATGATGATTTTTAGACTTTTGCTTCTGGACGCTTGGTAGTGAGTAGAGTCTTAAGCACATTTATGTAATACTTTTATAGATTATTCGAGTTAATTTATCGTCAACATATACATACGTGCAAATTGTCCAATAAAAATAAACGGTCACTAGATCAACCATGAATCCGTGTTGTATTCTCGTGTATTTCGGTGAAATTTCCGTATAGTCTTCACAACACTTATCAATGGAAATATTTATATTATAAGAATAGATTATATTTAATATCGTTGCGTATGTTTATCCGTAAGAAGGAAAACTATTCATCCCTCGTTGGGCACTAAAAGACGCAGATTTTGCAATCGCAGAGCAGATGCTTTAGTAGTTGATGCAGTCATACATCGAACTTCATGTTTAATTTTAGTGACGCAGCGCGTTACAGGATAATTTGATACAAAATAAACGAGCCATGGTTGTACGACGCCTATAATATTAAATGCCTTACATTTCGTACGATATTAAAGGGTACTCGGTTAATCCTAACTAGCCCTTCCTACGAGTTCTTCATTGATGAATTTCGAAGTTATGCGCATTTTATCTCATGTCCTTCGCGCGCGTTGCTTCACGGAAAACAGTATGAAAATTATGGAATTTATTTCGAAAAAAATTCGACGAATTTTTATAAAGTAACGCTATATTATAGGATGTACTAATTAGTGTTAATATATTTGAAATCTTCGTATTCTACGAACTATGTTCAATTTTTTGAACCTGTATATTAAGATGATACGGATTGCTCACACGATAGAACTGTAACCACAACTGTGTTCTTAACATCGTAGAGTTCAGCATAGATATTAGCAACATTTAATAACTTAAATGTAAACACAGATCCAGATAATGATAGTATCAACCCTTGCTTTGTGAAATCATGTATATTTATAATGTCCAGAATTCTTCGGGCAATCTTTAATAAATTGGTATAGATTTCTTCCTTCACAAGATGAAGTAATAGCTATTTTAAAAAACATCTTTTGAAAAAAAGTCATTGAGTAAAAATTAATTTTTATTTAACTGAAAGTGTTATAAATAAATCTCAAAGAAATTTCTCAGAAAATTGAATGATTAAATGATATTAATATCTAACTGTTCTGATTACGAATAATCATTTATAATGATTAATCTTTTATGGCTACCGCTAACCATTATCGATGTCGGAAATTTAATATTGATTACCAATAACCATCATGACTCGAATTTTATTTTGGTTACCGATAACCATTATCGATCATGAAAAAATTCTTTTGTTACTTTTCTTTTCACAAAACTTTTTCTGATTATATTAAACTATCGTCAATTCTTATTAACATGAAAAAACAATTATAAAATTTATTTATTAAGCGAGAAAGATATGAAAATATATGAAACAAGGAATAAAATAAAAGATATTATAGTACAATATTTTTATTAACACATATTAGGCAGTTAACGCTCCCGGGAAGCGGCGGGGTAGTGTCGGACTTCACCGATTAAAACGCCACGGTGGTCCGCCTGACGCTCAACAGGGATGCCCCGGGACCTCTTTCGAATTACTGCCAAAGCACTCCTGCGTCTTTTCCCACTTTGGGGGAGGTTAGTTCTTCCCTCTCAACGCTATTCTCTGGACCGTCATACAATTCTGAGTAGATCCCAGAAACTCCTCGGCGTGTCGACACCTATGACCACCTAGGGCGGCGTAGGGCCGCCCTTCGGCGCGGAACCCTACTAGGGTGGGATGTTCTCATCCTCTCCCGCTCTGCCCACTCCTTTAAGAGCATTACTCCTTCGCAATAGGAGCGGATTACAAGGAACTCCTGTTGTCCCCTCCGCATCGCTGTCACAACTGACGAGGGGATTAAGCAATTAACTGTGTTCAATGTATATACACGTCAATCCGAAATTTTATTTCGGCGCGAGTGATGTGTACATTCGTCGTGCAAAATAAAAAATTACCATTTACTATAAAAACTCAAAATTTTAGTAAAAAGTAAAATAATATAAATGATGTTTTGTGGTATATCCGTTTTATACTTCCAGTAGAACTATTATGTAATTTATAAAGAAGGAAGTATAAAAAACAGAAGTGTTACGTCGTGTGAGATGATCCGTACGACGTCCTTCATTGTCTGACCGTGATAGCAACAGTCAGTTCAATAATTATCGAGAATGCACCTAATAGCTTTATTCATAATCAACTCACCAACTGGCAGCTCTTTAGAGAAGTCTTTAATCACTCAACTTCAGCCTTAACTTCACTAAAAACTAATGAAGATATCGAAGCAGACACGGAATGCTTAAACATGAGCATAATAAACGCTATCCACTCCTCCATACCTACTAAGGCTTCTATCAGCAAACGTGAATATCCCCATTACATATTAAAAAAATAGCAGAAAAACGTAGACTAAGAAGAGTATGGCAGACTCATAGAACACCGGATAACAAACGCAAACTAAACAACGCAACTAGAAAGCTAACCAAAATCATCAAAAATTACAAAAATGACTGTTTTCATAAATATCACGCCAATTTGTCCCCCACAGCTGACTCCAACTACTCACTATGCAAGGTCTCCAGGAAACTCATGCGCCCCCGCAAGTAATCCCTCCAATCTGCCGTCCGCAAGGTGGATGGAAGCGTAGCCCTATAGAAAAAACCAACCTGTTTTCTAAATACTTGTCTAAAGTATTTAAACCCTATTCCTCCCCATTTCTTCAAAGCTGCCGCGGACATCATTGAATACCTGCACTCTCCCTTCCAAATGTCTCCTCCTATTGAACCCTTCACTTCTGCAGAGATTATAGAATCAATCAGTCGCCTAAATCCAAAGAAAGCAGCAGGGCACGACTTAATAGGCAATAAACCAATCAAGCAACTTCCCATAAAAGGGATTGCACTTATCACGTCGATTTTTAACGCTATTCTTCACCTTGAATACTTTCCTAAAGTCTGGAAAATCTCACTGATTACCCTCATCCCTAAACCCGGAAAATCGATATATGAAACTAGCTCCTATCGCCCAATCAGTCTTTTACCTACCCTATATAAACTATTCGAAAAGATGCTAACGAATCGACTCCTTCCACTCCTAGAGGATTTTAAAACACTCCCAGATCACCAATTCGGCCTTCGGAAACAACATTCAACAGTAGAGCAAATCCATCGCATAACCCACATGATCAGCCAAACCCTTGAAAAGAAAAAATATTGCTCAGCGGTATTCCTAGACATTCAACAGGCATTCGACAAAGTATGGCATGAAGGGCTACTATACAAGCTTAAAAAGATCCTACCTCACCTCTACTACTTCATCCTAAAATCCTACCTAACCAATAGACAATTCATTGTTAAATATTCATGGTTAAATGCCTAGACACCACTTCCACAACATTCCCAATAGAATCTGGCATACCCCAAGGTAGTGTCCTCGGACCCCTACTGTACTCCATCTACACTGCCGACTTACCTATATCAAACGAGATAACAATAGCAACATTTGCTGACGACACAGCGCTATTAGCTACTCACGCAGACCCGATCACTCTCCAGCGATGTCTCGACTCCATGGAAAAGTGGTTTCATAAATGGGGCTTCAAAATCAGCGAAAAAAAATCCACACATGTAACCTTCACGCTCCGAAAACAAACCTGTCCCCAGGTCACCATTAACAACACAATAATTCCTAGCAAGGACACAGTCAAATACCTGGGCATGACCCTGGACAGGAGGCTAACTTGGAAGAATCACATCACAGACAAAAAAAGCAACTCAAGGACAAACTCAAGAAATTCTATTGGCTGACTGGCCGACGCTCCAACCTAAGCACACAGAACAAAATTAGCCTCTACAAGACCGTAATAAAACCTATCTGGACCTACGGAATCCAACTATGGGGAACAGCAAGTAACTCCAACATTGAAATACTTCA
>NT_176611.1:13423-36453 GCF_000188095.3 Bombus impatiens | reverse complement strand
CTTCCCCCCCCCCCCCCAATAAACCTAAGGAACCACCACAAACAGAATCTTTTTAACGGTATCTTTAATCCTGCAATTATTTTTGGTTTATGGCTGGTCCTTAGAACAATCCTTAGGTTTATTATACGCTCTTAAAAATCACGGAGAAAGCAGGTAGTTATCTAAAAGCGGGTATTTACCTAACGGGAAAAGCTGGTTTTTCCCATGAACAAGGTCACCCACGAGCCACATTGGTAGTTTCCTCTTCCTATCTTCATTCATTAACGTTGGCTATAACCAATGGGCATCGCGAAGCGTTACTCTCATTTTCCTAATGAAAGGTGTGAACAACGAATTCGCATGCTTAGTTCAAAAGGCACACCCACACCGAGCTGTCCTCCGTGATAACACGGGAACGAACTACACTTAATCTCTAGACTTGTTCTCAGGACTTGAGCTACACTACAGAGCAGTCACCACATCTCTAGACTTGTTCTACAAACAGTTCGAGTAACAGCAACAATCGAAGCTCAGAAGTAACAATCAGTCATCACAGTCGCCAAAATCGAAGACATTCAATCGACAAAAGTCACATCATCATAGTTGCCAACACGAAACGAATCTCAGGTTGTACTCACTCGTAGTTTGGCAGTCAACATACGCATAATTATATAAAATATTGAAGTTATTGGATTGTTGAAAATATATATTATAACCTGTTAATATCAGCGTTATACTCATTCTACCACCCTTATTGTCTTAATCGAGATAAGGGATCGATGGATTCGTGGCGTCGATTATTCGAATCGTAACAGGAATTTACGACACCCGTTGGCGCACTTCTTCGAGATCGCGTCTCCCCGCGAACGGTCGAAACAAGAAGTTTGATTGTTTGATTATGCTCTTTGGTATATGTATATCTATGGTAATATCATTATGCCCCGTATAATGTATTGCTTTTTATAAATTCGGTTAATTATTTTCCTCAATGCATCGGCTATTCCCCGAATTGCTTTGTGTACTTTACTTTATTATTGTTTGACAATTTTTAAGTTTTTAATAACAATACCTTTTTTCAACAATCAATTGTTAGCTTTTTATCGAATAAAAATGTGATCCTCCCTTGTTTTGCTTTAATTTTTTCGTAAAATTTATAACAGGAGTATTTACTCTGCTGTCGACGTGTACTCGTCATTGTTCGATTTTATCTGCGCACCCCGTAAGGGATTTTCGAAACTAAACTCCGCAGTTAAAGGTTAATATTGCTTGTTCTTGCTGTTTGCGGGTGATTTAAAGCTGTTTCGTGCCATTGATAATTATCGCAGTCAGCTACTTATATAATCGAAGCTTACCAGCCTAGAATTATAGTTGATTCGAAATAAATTAACTCTTAATCTATTTAAGAAACAGTATTATTCATTACACACATAGAAAAAGCACTACATACATTTTTTTATTGCATAAATAATTTTCTGTTGTCTGCTGTAAATAATATTTATGATATTGACGTTACCTTTTCGTCAAACCTCTCTTTTACCAGATACCTCTTCAATAAAACCAGCAGTGCATTTAAAACTTCCGGTTTCCCTAACATACGTAGTCATTAGATTATTTAAGAACGTTAACATGTACATAAAGAATTCTGTCTTATTATCCGTGTATTCCTCCTCACTTGCAATACTGATCAGCAGACCCGCCTTTCTATCAGTATTACCTTTGTAATATGTTTGAAAATACACATCGATTTTTCCGTTTAGTCATCTGCGGTTAACGTGTTATCACGTTTTCTCGGACATGCAAAATCAGTTAAATTTATGTTTGATTATGTTTAACTTAATAATATCACATAAAGTACGACAAAGTACCACAAGTAAAGTACCACAAACGACTCGTAACCGAATTTGTATGCTAAAGAGTTATATACACGCGAATAATAATAATAATGATACATGTATATTATTTATCATGCAAGCTCAACGTTGATATGAGAATACAATTTCTGAAGCATCCCGATATTTACGATATTTTAATTGTTATGCGTTTCAATCACAATAAAGTGTTGATGCATACTTCTTCATTGAAAATGTACAAGCAGTTTTCCAGTATCGATTATACAATTTGCTTACGCGAGATTCGTAAAGCTATTAGGTTGGCAAATAGAATATTTGATCTACGCATAACGAAACATTTTTGTGTTTCGCGTGATGTGTATTGGTAAATTCGGTTTGTAACAACGTATCTTTTAAAAAATTTTCTTTGAACAAAGTTTTCAACTGCATAAATTTTTAAGCACATACAACAAAGTATCGATATCAATGTAATATATTTTACAATAATATAAACATTTAATTCATTTGCGAGTTACAACAATACAGATAACAACATTTACGAGATATATTATAATACAGTAATTTTACTTTTTTGTCTAATTACAAGTGAACAAACTTATTTATATGGAATTAATTTATAGCTAAAAAATATGTAATTTCCTAAATACATACATGCTTCGTAAAAATTAACGTACCACCATTTATTTAAATTTTTCATTTATTGTTAGATAAATTGATTGTACTAATCGGTATGTCATTTTCAGCGAATAGAAACGATGTAAAATTTTGCAATTTTATTAATTTATTCTTTCGGAAATGACTTGTTTTCCAGGTGAGAAGTAAAGTCCTTTTTAAAGTCCTTCTACATACATACATGTAACTAACAAGTTTGCTAGAGACGCTTCGTGGTTTTGTAAGTTTCAAGAGCGTTGAATTCCGAACAAAGGATCGTACTTTTCGCTAGTCTATTGGATGCAATTTGGTTGTAGCTTGTAATTATTGTAACTGCTCGTTGTTACATCTGACATGCTAATCTAGAATCTAAAGTACGTTTTGCTTTGTCGCCATCCATTTTTCCGTTTCACTGGTCAATAATATAGTATCGTGGGCGAAAGGCCTAAGAGATATCGAGCGAACTACAAACAATGTCGCGAGAAAGCCGAAGTGCCGACAGGCCCAATAATGTACCGCCGGTCCTTCAATCGAATAGTTTCGCAGAAAAAGCCTGCGTGATCCTGACCACTAGCGGTTGCGGAATACGTGCGTGGTGGGGGTAAGACAAAAGACAAAGGGATGCTAAGGGACAAAGACGAATCAACAGTTAGTGTTAGTTGAGAAGCCACAGAGTGTTAGTTGAGAAGTCAGAGAGTGCGAATTGAGTTGTCGAGATAGTGTTGCTAGCGTTTTCCAGAGAGTGTGATCTGCGTAAGAGAAAACGTTGGAACCGTAGTGACGAGAGTTGCAAATCAACTATCTAGTTGTCTTAATTATAGTACGTCATTGTGACTAGTTCATGTTAAACAACCATCGTTTCCTGTTTAACCAATTATCCATTTATTGTAAATAAACTAATTGTAGTAAGATCCTACAATAATGCTAATTTTTTTTGGCAGTATCCAAAAAATAAATCAAAATATTTTATCCGAATCGTTCAACGGGACAACAAGAAATATTCGACAAAAAATCACAAGAATATGATTCCTTGCCCAATTACTTTTTATTAAACATCACTTTTCTTTTTGTGATAAATAAGCTCAGAGAAGTTTCCATGATGATTATCGTCGCTGTCTTACAAAATTTTTGCTCAAAAGCTGCTGTTGACAAGCAGAGTGCAAGACTAATTAGAAGCTGCCGGTTGCAGAGGGTATCACAAGGGCATGAAATTACAATAATTAGCTCGACGCTGTCCAAGCTCAAGACTTTTAAATCCCTTTTCTGCGTCATGTCAAAAGTACACAGGGAGGAAGAAAACAAATGTTAAGCGACAACAACTAACAGAAAAGAACAAGAAGGGCATGGATGAGGAAAGGGAAAGAGAGAATGGAAAGTTTAAGTAAAAGAGCCGAACTGAGAAGTCGCGAGATAATAAAATAAGAGGCACGACACATTTTCGTTCGACGGGGCAAGGTAGCGCTCGTCAGGTAAATTGCAGGACAAAAGGGGCGGAAAGATTCCGGAGCAAAGATAAGCCCAGAATCAAGCCGTGAGATCTTGAAAACAAGCTTGACCTATTTATCTTATAACAGCGATAATAAGATCAAAAAGTATTATAAGTAGAAATGACAATCGCCGTGGGACAAGCAGTCTGCCGAGTGGCAGGGAGCAAAGTAAATTGATGGTGGCTGTATTACGTAGAAATAAAAGCGAGGAATAAACACTCCCTCAGTACCGAACCGGGAAGGAATAAGATTTTTGTATTGAGTCTGAAACTGGAAGCTTTTGTATTATTTTAATTTGAGATTGGCATAAATTCTTGAATGGCCCTCGATGTGCTTATATTCTTTGTTCTGACCCGATTTTGAGAAGTTGCAGGAAAATGGACTGGCTTCTTGCATTTATTCGAGAATAGGAGTACTAGCTATTTTCATGAGTCATTCGTAAAGAGTGCTCTTTCCATTCGAACAGAAGAAAAGAAATAATGTGTATAAAATAACACAATTTTTCAAGGAGCGACGTGTATATATGTATCGCTGTTATATATATCTTTTAGTTTATTTTGAAAAAGAAATTAGATTGAAGTAGTTAGGATTCATATGTACTCTTTAGCGTGTAGGTACTTTCATACAATGCGTGTAAATAATTACAATTTTGCATCAAAAACATTTATACATATTTAGATAATTGCACAAACAGAATGACCGAATTCTCACTGATGACAAAATGCGTCATTTTGACGAATTTGACAACTTTAACAATGTAGTTTGAAAGCACTCTATTTCCTTAATGTAAAAGAACATGAATATAAAAAGTTGAATCTGATATTACATAGTACTCTTATTTTCGAAATGTCTTAATAGTACCTCGTTATAAAAATTTGCTGTTTTAAAATAAGAACGTTTGATCCTTGAAATGGTAAAGATAAATTTCGAGAAACTTGATTTTTGTTCCTAATCGAATAAGACATACACCAAATTTTTTTGCGCGGGATGGTACTCTTTCTACTTTGATATTATAATATCGCTACTAATTCTAAACGTAACCTTAACTGATCCATCCCAAATAGCAAACGACTTGGTATTTCACCAGTCGAACGACAGACAGAATTGTTTGGTCCAAATTTTACCTTATTTAAAATTTTAAATCACTTCTGAATATTTGGATAATTTTACCAATATGAGTGCGATAACGCGATTAAAACGTCAACATGTATGATGCGTTGGTATGAGGTGTTGCGGTTGCGATCAAAACATGTTCCTAACTAATTACTATTTAAGAAAAATTTTGAATGTGTCTGAAGAGGAACGGGTCCCGCAATCACTTATTATATGATGGGGTATATTTATAATAATATAATTACGAAAATAGGCCCTTAAGTGTTTGATTGTTTCGATTGCCGTTGTAGATTTATAAGGGTGAAAATTATGTGAAACCGTCAATCATTGACAATATGTATTTCATGACATTTTGACACACTCAAAAACCGACAAATTCTGGAAATATTTTCAATTACTCTGTTAATTCCTAAACCACTGTGGCATGTTCTAATTTATTGTACGTCATTCTTCATTGATAGTAAATTATAAAATAAAAGCCTACCGTTGCATCGGAAAATTTTTTATATACCAATACGTCGTACCTATACATCGTACATATATGTCGTATATACCAATTCGTAATATTTTTGGTTTATACTAATTGTCCTCTTATTTACTCATTCTGGTTCGTGTCACGTAAAATTCGTGATGAGGAAATAGAAGAAAAAGGAAAGAACTGAGCAACAGCTCAACTTGACTGTCATTTTATATTTTTATATGGTTTATTCCAAAGGTGGTTAAGTACAATATTACAATGTTATGAAGTAGCGAAGTTACAAAGTATTAAAGTGGTTGTTCAAACCGCGGCCAAGACCATGCCCAAGACTGGTCCCGTGGTCGAATATTCGCAGTTTTATATGTTTGAGTTTGTAGCAGTTGAGGGTCAAGGAGAGGATCCTGAGTGCCCTACGTGATGGGGGGAAGTTTGGTGCTGGGCTGTGTGCAAAGGTAAGGTCAAAGTCTAAAAGTTTATTATCAAGAAGTGTGGAATAACGACGACAGTTAGGCCTTGACCTAACCTTTGCACATGGTCCAACACTAAATTTTCCCCATTACGTAGGGCAGTCAGGATCCTCTCCTTGCCCCTCAACTCCTACAAACTCAACATATAAAAATTATTTTAACTTCGCTACTTCATTGTAATATTGTATTTAATCACTTTTGTGAATAAAAGCCTACAAAAATATAAAAGGACAGTCAAGTTAAGCTGTTGCTCAGTTACTTCTTTTTTTATCACGAATTTACGTGACAACGCCGACGTGCATTATGTAATATCGTAGAATAGCTTTGATTGGAGATCGGCTGAAATTAGAAAACACCGTGTACGTCGTCTTTTTGTGGTTTGTTTACGTCCAAGAGCGCCTAGTAACAGTGACGCGAGAAAAGATAAGCAGCGTCAGAACAAAAGTACGGTTTTATATTTCAAGGAGTGGCAATCGAGAGGCCAGAATATGTGAGCCGAAAAGTGTGTGTGTGTGTGTGTGAGAGAGGACGAGAGCAAGAGCGAGCACGACCGAGCAGGAATGCATTGGCGAGGGTCAGAGTTGATCGAGACGTCGAAGCATAGAGTGTTGTCAAGTGTCAGAGTTGCTAGTGAGAGAGAGAAAGAGAGAGAGAGAGTTACCAAATAGTTGTCAAGTTATTTGATGTAAATACGAGCGTTGCATTTAGTTTTCCTGTTAAACATCGTTTCTCTGTCTAACTAATATCTGTATTTTCAATCCATAATTAATAAATTATAATTAATCGGACAAAATTACACCTTTAATATATTCCGATATTACAATTACTGGTGGGTCACACGTGTCTGTTCCGTAAGGCGGAGCGCATCACGGTGGGTCGCACTTGTATTTCACAAAATAGATAGTACAAAATAGGTTCATGTTATTTCATCTCAACATTATAAACAGATATTCAATAATAAGAACATAACAATTCAATATTATAAACTTAACATAATTATTTACTTTTTTATGCAATTTTCTAAAAAATATTAGACAGAGTGCCGGCTGGTCCTTACAACGATTACAATATGTCGATACTTTTTTGGCATTATTCGTGGCATACTCTCTACCTTTTATTCTAGAAATACGTTTATAACGTTGTTTACACCACCGTCTCGTTTTTCGCGCGGGCCCTTGGTACGACTGCAGAAAATGTGAATGATTTTTAGGCTGTACTTTATTTTCACTTGGCATTTCGTCTCTGTGGCGATTCACTGTACTTAAAAGGAGATCAAAATTTTTTTCGCGAAATTTTAAAATTTTAATACTTTTAGTATCCCATTTTCTATATATTAGATTGTTCGAAAAGCTTCTTTTGTTTTATAAGGAAGTAATAGACGCACAATGTTTTTTGTTTTATATTAGTTTATTGAATTATGCACGAACATAATAATAGTAATAGAACGAAATGGAACATGCCTAATTCAATAAAATAATATAAAACAGAAATTGTTGTTCATCCATTATTACCTTATGAAACGATAGAAATTTTTCGGACAACCTAATACATACCATGCATTTACGAGGCAAATCCCGCATATTAATTCTATTACAATTTTTCTAACCATTTTACGGTTCTGCGCAAACAACTATAATAGGATGACATCTCATCGGATAGACCAACCCACTTTTTAGCATCATTATAAAAAACAAAATGTCTGGCTTTAATTTACTACTTCTCCCCTGAACAAAAATACACCTGTGATTTTTGGAAGTAGCTTGCATATATACTGGCCTTTTGTGTTTAGAATTTTTTTGATTTCATAAATTTCGTTGTTATTGGTTCTGGGTTCAAGTTCTATTAAGAATAATGGTAATGGTTGCTTTGTATCGTATCTTGTCATATTGTTTATTGTTCTTGTTTGATGGCCAATTTTTGTTAGTTCGTCACTTAATTTTTCTGTGTTAATTTTTGGATGTAATCCTCTTATAATTATTTTGTATATGTATTTGTGGTATATAGCATTTTTTCCTTTAATTCTTTGATCACTTTCCTATAATTTTCTGGGGTGTTTGTTTGAATTTTTAGCTGTTCTAATTTTGTTTGTTTTATTGTGTAATTATCCTTCCCAACTATATTGTTTAGTGGATCAATAAGCGGGTCTATTATTTGCGCCTCAACAAATATTGGTGGTGGTTTTGTAATGTGTGTTGGTTGAGTTGTTGTTTTGCTTGTTGGGTCATCGTCTATTTCTTCCGTTAGCGAGCTGAAGGAGTTTCTTAATGGTAATTCTTGCAGCCATCGCTGATTTTCTGTGTCTAGATTACCTATTATTTTTCGTTTTTTATTGTAGCTCGCCACCTTCTAGCTTTCATCCTGTTGAGTTGTTTCTTTATTGGTTTCCATATCAACTTCGATTGTAACTGAGCAGTTCTGTTCTTGGTTTATTTGTTGGCTTGTTTTTGATGTGTTTGTTGTTTTATTTATGTAGCATTGTTCGTCTTTGTTAATAATTTTTATCGGTGAGATTTGTTTTTTCATGTTAGGTTTGCTTGTAGTCTTCTTAGTAGAAGACACCAGGTTTTCCACCATTTAGTTATGGGTGTAGCCGTTCGTAACTTTCTCTTCCCCACTCGCCGCACTTTTCTGAAGCACTGTTTTTCACGTCCGCTTAGCTCGGCTGCTCGGGCAGAACTGTTATAATATTTGAAAGGAAGATTCGAATTATCTTCTATAAAACATCATATATAGGAAGTGGGATGCGAAACTACTCTTACGAGTGCACTATATAAATAAGTTATTCACATGTAGGTAGAAAAATGTTCGCAAAGTCGATTTGTAATGTTGAGAAATTATTTTCCTTACTTTAACAGCTTTGGTATTGTGTTTCCCTATATCTACTTAGTATTTATTGAATCAAGGAACATTTTTCGCTGTGTGATTGTTATTGCTACCCGCATTTTGTAGTCTTTTAAGTTTTAGTTGCTCCAATTCTTCGGCATTCTGTAATTTCTCGTTTGTTCTTCGTATATTTTTCTTTCCCAACTTTTCTATATCTTACAACTAGTTTCCTGAATATCCTAGTTATCCCATCTCGACTAAAAGTTCTGTCGTCCTTCTAATGAATCGGCTTTCCACTTTTTGTCTTGCTTATTCTAGTCTTTCATCTTTCTCCAATTCGCTTCGCTTGTTTATTCTTAATTGACATTTTTTCTAAAATACCGCATTTTTGTACGTTTATTTTGTGTCATGTTTTCTCTTTCATTCCTATCCAATTCTCTCCGTTCTTTTTGTTTCTTTTCTTTCATTCCTTTTCTTTTACTTTCCAAAGCAGATGAAATGAGAACGGACACGAGCGTGAACTCAATTTCAAGACGAACTTGTCACTATTACATGCATGCTACGTACATTTCATTGCACAAGTCATAAATATCGATGGTAAAATGCAATGCTGGAGAGGAAAACACTTAGGATTGCAATACTCTTACTGCAAATATTCATGAATAGATAGAAGAAAATTACGAAAACTATCGCTTTCCATTATCCTTATATTAGATTCTGTAACGTACAGAATCAACTTTTCTTTTTTGGTGAAACTATAGAAAACCTACGTCCCTTCCGATTTTGATGATTTTTAAGTGTGCTGCAAAGTTCAACATTTTGAGCAACTTTCTTTTTTACATATAACTACTGGTCGGGAATAATTGCCGAAATATTTGCAAAAAACTATGGATACCACTACAGTGAATTCTGCTTTATAATTGTGTGTCCATAGCGTATGCGTCTGTATTAGTTTCCAACAGCCGGATAGAGTGACCTGGTCGAAAACTACCACTAATCTTCTGTTTATTTATACAAAAGAGGATGGGGTGAGCTTGGGTAAAGCTCCATGTACAATTGCATGCCCGGGACTGTAAAAATGTCTCTTATAATTCAATTAAAAATGAATGTCATCGATGTATCAGGTTTGAGATAGTTTTTTCAATTCTGCCGCTATGAGGCAACCTGCAATGCTTGCGTGCAATAAGAAAAAATTTATTATAAAAATCGTAAATGAATTAATAATTGAATATTGAATATTGAAAATTATGAAAAAAATACTTTTATTATTTTACGCAAGCCAGATTAAGGAAACTAACTCAAATGAAAATCCAATACATTGATGATATTCGGTTTTTATTCAATTATAACAGACATCTCTTACAGTCTCACATATGCAGCTGTGCACTAGTTAGTTACACGAGCTCCTCCAATTCTCGTTTAAAGTGTGTATGCAATTAATAGAAGAGAAGAGTTAAGTTATTATATCCGTCCACCGCAAGGTTGCCGGCAACCGATGCTATCTCATATGCCTTTACGAACGCACAATTATAGGTAGAATTCAGTATGATGGTATCGATAGTTTTATGCGCGCATCTCGAAAGTTATGGCCGACCGATAGTTACATATACAAGAAAAGGTTGTTCAAAATATTGATTTCAGCAACATATCCAAAAATTATTTATTATTATTACAGTTTCACCTCTTTTTTTGAACTTGACCGCTAAATTCGAAAAGTTTTAAATAGCCAGAAGTAACTACCGCACTAACAGTCATTTACTTAATTTTTGACATAAGGGCTTTTCACTTTTGAAATGATGTTCCTTAAGGAAAGACAAAGAAAAATGTATTGACTATTTTAAAGGTCTATAGTAGAATACCGTCCTGTATATGTATAGCTATTGTTAATTTTGTAAGGTAATCGCAAGGTGAGTGCAAAAATGTGTTGGTCTAACCTTATGCTAATAAAAGCTGCATCTAAACAGTTACAGAATTAAAATGAGAATTAAACGACAGTATACCTGATTCAGTTGTACATTAACTTTTGAAAGTTCTAATAGTAAAATCACCATCTGTGAACGACAAAATGAAAAGTTATGTGGTTTGGGTATGTAATAAACGATCAAAGATTGTTGAAGAAACATAAATTATCATAATTTTATTCGTGAAAAATTAGAGCGTAGCAGGGGAGGAAGGAGCAAGTGAAATGTGCATCCGCAGTTAATTATTTGTTGTTGCTTCGATGAAAAAAGAAAAAAGGAACGAAAGAATGTACCGGTTTCCTAAAATCCTATTGATAACTTTTCATTTCTTCATTTTTCTTCTGTTTGTTTTCACTTCATCTTGATTGCTCTTTAAAACGTAAAAAATTTCATCGCGACCGTTAAAAGGACGCTCGAACAAGGCCATAAATAACAGCCAGAACTGATTCAATTCAATTGGTTTTTGAGTATAGCTGAGTTGAATAGCCCCTCCCTTTTCGCTTTGCTGCTAGTTAAGCAGGCGATAAGCACAAGTTCCCAATTAACTAAAAGCCTCCCTTCATGAATTCACACCTTCCTTCAGAATCTTATTTATCCCATTCACTGTTGGCCATTGTTGTTCAATATTCGATATAACGAACATGTTGAACTCTTCGCGCCCGTTGCCCTTTTTACAAGTTCACCATCCTTAGCTAGGTCAGAATTATTATTTCTCGTAAATCTGTTCCCATCGAAAATCGTTTTATAAGCATGATTTACTCGAGTCTGTCTTATATCTTCTTCTGAACGTCTGTTTGGATACCTTTGTCGAACTTACGAAAGCACTTTGAGCTTATAGAATTATTCAAGTAATTGATAATTCACAGCAGATCTTAATTTTATTGAAAAATTATTTCTTTTATATGCGTGCGCCTGTATATGTATGTGTATATGTACAGAGTCAGGTCGGACGGGTGGTATAAGATTAAGTAGGAAAAGAAGAATAACATTTTTTCGTTTGAGACTCCGTTTTCGAGAAAATCGAGTTTGAAATTTTTATCGAATGGACGCGCACTTAACTATTGCTTTGAATAACACTCTTCTAATTTTGTAACTTTCAATAGGCGATTCTTGTAGACTTTTGAGTGCTAAATACCAATTCACAAACGACAAATACCCATGTACAGTTTTGGAACAAATCAATTGTTTGTCACTATAAACTTTCTACTGTGGAGATTTTTAGCGCTTTTACAGTAGCAGTTATTGAGTTGCTCTCAATACGAAAAATTTTCTGGACTCTTCCAGATAAAATAATATGGATTGTTAGTACGTCATAGACATTTACATATGTTTAAATGACAATTGTTTAAATAATAAGTGAAAATACATCACTTTTTGCTTACATTTTTCAGACATTAAACATGTAGAAGAAAATCTTGCCGTAGTACGCAAAAGAACAGACATTTCGACCAAAGAAAAACTACAAAATTATATTTTTTTTTAGTATAAAACTGAACTCACCGAACTCCTCGGTTAATCGATAGGAATTGATGCTAGAAAGCGACGTCATTACGAATTGCTAAGCCACATGTTTTCATTTCAGCATGTCCCTCTTCTACTTCCTCTTCAAGAAAATGCTATCTGCACTTATTATGAGGCGGATGCTTCTGTGAAAATAGAAGTATGTACTTGAAATAACCGCGATTGCGGAATGGTAGTTCCGTCCTTACACTAAAAAGACCCGATGCTTGTTTCGAACGAGTTTCAACATCGCCAACTATTCGATGTATTTGTCACGACCGGCATACTTCAAATCCGACGAACTGACGATAGAGATAAAGATGTGGCGGCACTCGACGACAATGTATATCGCTAAAGTGCCTAATGAACCATCAACATCCCAACAGTCCTTCCATCGAAGGTTCTAGAAGAAAGAGCACGTGGCAACGATCGCGGACGCCTAGCAAATGCATGGAAGGTGGGGATGTTGAGGGATGAGAAAAGAAAATAATCGGATCCGATCGAAAGTAAAATCATAAGAGTCAGTCTTGGAAAGTCATGCCTAGAGTTCGGAAGTAGATTGTGAAGTGTATTGATGTTAGAAAAAAAAATAAAGTTTTCTTTTTTATTTTTACCTTAAATTCCTTTTTTTACTTTGTTATTTTACGTGACATATTTGCTGATCGAAATGCGACTTTGGAAGCGTTACGCATTTCTCAGAACATCTTAAATGCGATTACGATACCTGCTTGTGAATTATGCGTAACGCAGCGTGTGAAATCGTCAAAGAATAATTAAAATCTGTGTGTGTCACGAATTCGAGGAATATGATCTTCTCTGCTGTTATTCTCTTGTTTTGTTGTCCATAATAAATGACGATCTTTACGAATTTCATACTGTTTCTGAGAATTGATATTCTGTAATGCGTTTGATAAATATTATCAATCTATGGTATCGATAACAATAGAGAAATAAAATAGACCTGTTAATTATGTTACGACTGATCGCGGAGAGACGCGGTCACGAGGAAAACGCATCAGCGAGAGGCGTAAATTCTCGCTACGGTTCGGATAATAGACGCCGCGAATTAGTCGTTCCCTTGTTTCGATTAAGATAACAGAGGTGGTTAGAATGAGATTAACACTGAATTAACAGGGTTAACATAAACTTATATATTTGACAATATTTAAAAATAATGTAATGAATACACCACAAATTATTTAATGATAGGGACAATTAGTTTGTTAGTAATTCGACCCGACTTTATAATATTTCTTGATGTATTCGTTAGACTAAGCGATTTTATTCGTCAGTACCTCTCGTTGCGTTCCGTTTGAATCTTCAAATGATACTGATTGCCTTTCGATCCTTTTCTTTGTCTTCTCTCGGACATGACCCTCACTATGCTCGGGTCGCGCCACCGTTAGCGCCTATGATCATGTCACGTAATTTTTAGGGCTGGTTAGTGGAAATAAAATATAGTTGAGTCGTAACACAACAATTAACTTTGTTTTAATCAACCTTTATTGTGAATTCACCAATCACAATGTAACACGCACTGAATTAGCATAAATCACAATTCACTTCAACCACGTTATGTAAGACTTAGTTACAACAATACATTAAGTACGCGACTTATAAGGATAGAGACCGATATAGATATGTTGACTATTCTAAGGATACAGAATAAGTGAAGTTTTACTGACGATACTGTGTCTGAGGAAAGCTAGGGGTGGGTGTGTCTAAGGACACGGTACTATCGGATTTGTTGATGACAATTTTGGTTAAGGAAGTGAGGGCAGTAGACACCGTCTCCGATTGTATAATAGGACGGTTGGTGGACCAGGAAGGGTTTTAGCCGCCCTCGCGAGAAAGTTGCCAACGGAACATACCAGATGTGGAGAAAACCAACTTTCTAAGCTAACACGTGGTAGACAATAAACGTAAAGGGAAATTTAAGACAGGAAATACTCGCTTGGTCCGAAGGACCTTAACTATAAAAATGCCAAGGCCCCTGGTGGGCACTTAAGACTATTGAGGGTGCGCGCCAAGGATATGCAGACATCTGGGTGCCATCCTGTCCGTGGTGTGTGGCCTGGTCTCTGATATGAATTGACGTTACAATCACGTGTGCCACCTTCTTATTGTATATGAAATAACGGACCGAAGGCGAATCGACGTTTCTAGAACTCGCTGCTTGATGAGAACTACGCGCTTGTCGCTAGATTGTATATATTTCGCCGGTCATATAAGACGATCTGTCTGCGACATTGTAGTACCACGAGCGACACGACCTGCGCACTTCAAATTCGATGGACTGACGATGGAGATAAAGATGTGGCGGCACTCAGCGACAATGTATATCGCTGAAGTGCCTAATGAACCATCAACATCCGAACGGTGCTTCCACCGAAGGTTCTAGAAGAAGAGCACGTGGCAACGGTCGCGGACGCCTAGCAAATGCATTGACGGTGGGGATGTTGAGGGATGACAAAAGAAAGTAATCGGATCCGATTGAAAGTCAAATTGTAAGAGCTTCAGTCTTGGAAAGTCACACCTAGATTTCGGAAGTGGATTGTAAAGTGGATTGTTGTTAGAAAAAAATAAAGTTTCTTTTTTTTATTTTTCACCTCAAATTTCTTTTTTTATTTTGTTATTTTACGTGACACATGCTTCAAAGTATATCACACTCAATTGTATTATTAATTATTAAAGTAAATTATTAAAGTTAAAATGTATGCATCATATTTTTAAGAAAAATTATAATTTAGATATCAAAAACTTCATTCCGACGTGTTTGTGTAAAATGTCACACTCTGCAGTGGTGTATCGTTCACGCGTAATTCGCGTCAAACTCTGCCGTACAGAGAAACAGCCCCGCGCAAAATTCAGCCGTACCTAAGAGGTTAACGAGTGTAATCTATTCACTTCATCATTTGAACTATAAACAATTTCTTTTGTCAAGGAAAAAAGTGCAGTGCCGCAAAATCCCATGAACAGGGAGGTCACATATGAGGAACAGGTCTACGCCCTATCAATCTTATACCAAACAATTCGTTTAAAAATGTCTGTATCAGTCGATTATGGTGAGGTATATTACCATTGTGCATAAAATGAGTGAAGTAATGACTCTATTGTGATATAATTACACGTAATTCGCTTAGGAGATGTTAGCATGGAATTTGGAATTATGTTGCACTCTTCATCGATGCAAGTAAGAAAATAGGGCCCATAATATGATTTCCAATAATTCCTGTCCATACTTTTGTGGTGAATCATCCTTAGTTAAATCATTCAACCACTACATGTGGATATCTATATGCCTAAATTTTGACACTCTGTCGATCGAGGATACTACAACTTAAAAAACTTCCTTCATCCGTAAATAATATATGCTCCAAAAAGTGTAGGACGAATTGTAACTTATCTAGCATTCAACGACAAAAGCTTCATCAAGTAGTATAGTCATTCATTTGAAGTGCTTGAACTCGACGAATTTTGTAAGGTTGTAAGCCTTTTTCTCGAATTATTCATGTGATTGCCGAACCAGTTTATGTAAGTCTAATAGCAGATAAGCACGAGGAAAAGCGATAATTAACCGGTTCATTTTTACATCAATTAATGAAGGATCGATCATCAGATATCGTAATTTATTCTTGATTACTACATTATTAACATAGCCGCTAAAAATCGCAATATTACGGGATGTCCCCTACATATCTTCCATTATTTCTATATTCTGATACATTTCACGAGCTGGTCTGTAACTTCCCGTCGCTTCGAAAATAATATGCTACTTTTTCATTACATATAAATATATGTCGGGTTTACATTAGTCGGGTTTACATTAGAAGTAGGATTAGGGGCGTGAAACGAATCTTCATTAGGATTACACATTGTTGTTATGCAATAGAGAAGACATTGACTAGTGCAAATATGATTATTAGCACAAGTGTGGATATTCTAGAATCGACAAGTAACCGTGGTGATTAGACACTAATGACAATGGTCTTAGGTTCGATAACGAATCCGCGGTCAGCGGGATAACAGGATGTGCTTTCTTCCAAAGCCCAAATCGTACTCGACTTGCATGGCTACGATGGAAGTGTAACTAAACTAACTCTCTTCGTTAAAACGTGGAGTATTCACCGAGCGTACAGACGCTAAGTAACTCGCTAATACGACCTCACGAGAGAATGACTTTCCGTAGCGATGATGCTGCAGAGGAAAACTATGATGGGGTGTGTCTAAGAACACAAGATCATCGGATTCGTCGAGGATAGCCTTCGTTCAGGAAGTGAGGGAAATTGACGTTGCTGTTAATGGGTCAATTTCCATGTCGGCTAGAAGAGGATGCTAGCCGCCGTCGAGAGAAAGTTGCTAGTGGGAGATATCGTTCGTTGAAAAAAATAGATCTCCCCTATCTTTCCGTTGTTGGGGCAAAGACTGTTTGTCTGTTTGAAGGACTTTAGGTAACTAGATCTTAGTGCTTATAACGGTTCTCCGGCAAGCTGAACATGTACTACGGAGATGCGTCAGCATCTGGTAACCATCATACTCGAAGAATAGGGTCTGCATACGGCGAGCCACGGGACAGAAACCGCTGGAATGTTTACTGTCGCGTGCTGTTACAAATATTTCTTTTAAGGAGAGCTATAGAGTTACTCCATACCTTTGTTAGACAAAGCGTTCATCCCGTGACAGCGACTACGTTCGGCGACTGGTTGTCGCCTCGAGCACAAGCTCATTATCACAAATCTCGAACAAATACAATCGGATCGATTGACGATAATTGTTTAATTACGCTTATGATAGAATCTAGATTACGGTATTAAGGGATTTTCCCGAATTCCGAAGGGGAGGTTCCGATGTCCTTTCATCCCCGACATATAAATGTAAACATATTGCGAACAAAGCTAGTATAAGAACTATTAATACTTTAACATTTATTTTCGGGAGAAGGGATGATTTGCGACTCATGGTACCTTTGAGACTTTTGTTCCTCGTGACGAGTAGAATTCGTTGCAAATCATAAAAATTATTGACCTTGAAGATTAAGTTTGCATTAACTTTTTTTTACAAATCTCTTCCGAGCCAGGGGCGTAGAATCGTGTTAATATGATTTTTACACTTCCTTTTTATACACCCTGTACATAGAAATGTGAGTATTTTTCACTGAATAAGTTCATTTTTTTACGGAAATCGGCAGAAATTAAAGGATGCTTGTAATTAAATGCTATCTCGCATTACAGGTGAATATCTCCGTATTCTTTTGTTAAAAACGACCTATTGCAGCATTTGATATTTTTTTTTATTTAGTTGTTTACATTCATAATTTGTCCGATTTGGACATTTGGTAAAATACATTTGATATTTGACAATAAATTGTCGCATTTTAGTTGCATTATACCTCTTTTGACGAAATTAAAATTCGCAGACCAAGTGATCAAAAATTGTACGAATGAAAAATACGAATCTGCCTAAGTGTGGAGCAAATTGTAACATATTACTTATAAATATAATAGAATATCTTTTTGTATTTGTTCTAAAGATACAAAGAAAATGTTGCACATTTTTGTAATTACTTCCTTTTATAGTAGCCTACTATCGTTACTAAAAGTTATCTCATACACACGAAAATATCGAAAACTTCTCCTAAGAAAAATCGCAACAAGTGTGAAAAAAGAGGAGAGCAGTGGAAGGAAGGAAAAACGTGTACATTTGCAACTACGGTGAGTTTCATGTTCTTTTTATGTGGTTCATACAAGTATTTTTGGGAAGTTGCCGCTTTATTCGATTTGTCTGTGAAAAGAGAACAGCATAGCTGGCTCGGTTCGCAAAAAGTATTACTAATATTTTACTGGGAGGGAATGCCGTAAAGTCAATATCAACGCATATTGTCGGTGATAGCGCGCATTTCAAAGGCGGATTAGTTTCGGTATTGTATTTACAAGTGGTCGTGAAAAGAACAGCTTAGAAGTAAAATTGATCATGCAATCTGTGGATGCATTATAATAACTCGCGGCATTCGTTGTATTTTGTCCGTTTTTTCAAATTCATATGGAAATAATTTTCTACGGTAATTAACGATCTCAGAAACTGGTTGCTGAATATTGTTAGTTAAGATAATTTTGTTTTCCTTTCTCGAGGAATAGATGAGAAGTTGTTCCCACGTACATCGTATCGTATATAAATAACTATATATATAGTTCCTTACTTCAATTGTTTTCACTTAAACTTAATTACTTTCGTTAAAAACAAGATTGATCGTGTGCCAAAACATTCGTCATTTATGTCTTGTTTAAGATTAAACGCTATGCGATATTGTGCGCTAAAAATTGTGTCGTGAGCACTTTATTAAAGATATACTTTGATACGAAGCGCAAGTCCAGGTATAATAATCTATCGAAATAAATACGCGCGTGTCAAGAGACTTCGTATACACTATGATGCGTCGATATGCTTACGCTGAACTCTCGCTCGTCATTTCGTTTGTTTATTTATACTGGTCGGGGGACAGTCGGAAAGTTTGAACTCGACTGCGTTTGATGGTTGAAAGTAGCGGCGACATTGTTTTGCTCGGAGTTCATTACTCCTTGCAATACCCGTGACCTAACGGTCATGATACTCCGAAACAAAACAACAATAAGATTTGAATTTATCCTGCTCGCGTGCCGCTACACTTACTTAGAAACAAGATTAATTAATCAGTCTTGGCTCTTTTCTTACAAGCTGAATGGCTTCTTATCGAGAATACTTCAGAAAATGCAGGATTAAGAAAACAACTTCAAGGCATGTTAAAGTGGTATTGATTATTGTTTCTGTATTATTTGTTGAGTACTAGTCGAATTACTTATATTAATACTAATATAATTACTAATATTATTTGAAATATTTATGTTTCATATTTGCCGATATAAATGTAATATCGTGATATAATATGTGTTTACAAAGGAATGGATGATACAGATGTTAATTGGACAGAAAAGACGATTGTTGTTCAACCTGAACTATTCACGCCAAACGTACAGAAAGCAGCACAACTAGATGATTAGAATACGACTCGACTCTCACAAAACGCAATCAACACTCTCCCGGTAACGCCACTCGCAAGCTCTGCTTCTCTACTCGCACGCTGCTTCTCGACTCCCTGTTGCAGCATTCTGTTGTCTTCTCCTAGGCCCATCGCACACGTGTTCTGCAGACGCTCGTGGCCAGGGTCACGTAGGTCTTTTCTACGAAACTATGCACTTGAAAAGACCGATGACACATTGATGGGCCCGACGGCGCCTCGGCTCTCGCGACATTGTTCATGGTTCGCCCGATATCTCTTAGGCTTTTCGTCCACGATACTACATAAATGTGGCTCTTTCATATAAGACGATAATTATTGTGGCGTGTTGTTCGTTTATGTTCGTTGACGAAATTTCAAGTAATATTTCGACAGATGTCATACGTGTTATTTTTAACATTTGTCGAAAAATGTGCCAACTAAGTTACTTATTTGAAATATTTATAACATTGTGTGTGTTCAAGTGTATTGTGAAATGAAAATGCTTCATTAAAATTTTCTTTTGCGAGAGACTTACCAAAAATGTCGTTCGGACAAATTAAGAGAGCTATTAACGTCATCAGTAGTGCTTTTTGCCGATTCACCATTTTGTTACGGTTATCGATCTAGCTGGAACAATAGAAAAAGGTAATTAAACGCATGAAAAAGAAAGGATTAACACAATATTCGAAATAATTAAACGGCAGTAATTAACCATTTAGAACAAGTAGAACTCTTAACTTTACGTGTGAAATTTCCGTTTAATTTCATATCTCATTTTGGATAATAATCAATCAATATGAGTAGCGCAACACTAACTTTAACTTCTTCCTAATTTAGTCATCATAGAGACATTCCTGTTGAAACAAAGAATCGTTATAGGGTTAGGGATATAAAAATCTTCGATTGGCGGAAACCGACCTTGACAATCATTTTGCTAATAGTAAAGGGAGGTCAATGTGGGGAAAACTGGTCCTTTTTTATTTCAATGAACTTAAAATATACTGTCAAAATCATCATTCGGGACAAATTTCTCGTACACATGTAACTGCTGCGCAGTCCTACTTTCTGAAGTATTTGCAAAAAATTATCGGTATCACTACAATGCATTATGCCTACATGTGCGATTTGTGACACAGTCACATGACATCACAGTCAACTGACATGTTCATCGCTCCGTGCGCCGCGGAATGTCCCATTTGCATCCATCGAACTATCCAGTCGTTGAACCCCTTATCTTTTTATCATATTTTATAACTCTGAATATACAGCTTCATCAAAAACCTCGTTCGTAACTGCGTATCTGAGGCTATAAGAAGTATCTTCGAAAATTTTACTTCAATTCCGTTCGCTCGCTCTGCTCGCTTGTGAAAATCTAGTCCAACTCAATACCAATCTCACACAAAACAAAGGCGGCTTGATTTTCGGCCAAAAAATATTTTTGTTAACAATTTTTGCCTTGCTTATGTGATTGGTATTCGATTGAACTAGATTTTGTGCAAATAAAATTTTCGAAGAGCGTTTCTTATAGCCTCGCATAATTTAAATATGAACGAGGTTTTCAGTGAAACTGTATAGTTAGATTCGCGGAACGCATAATGTCGATAACTAAATAATTGTGTTTTTCAATATAATGACAGAAATATTTCCAATTATATAGCATTAGTAATAAACTTTACTTCATATTATTGCACTATCGTGGAAAACTCTTGGCAAATCCTGAAGAACTACAGGTAGAAGACAGTGATAGTGTTGACAGGCCGGGAAGGATGGAAAATCCCGATTGGCCATATGTCCGTGAAAGTTTAGGACATTGGGCAATTAAAAAAGGTGTCGGTGACCATCTTAGGTTATCCACAACTGTGGAACATATGTGCGTTGTACGAGTACTGAAGACTTTGGTATAAAAGGGGACATCTTGGTGGAGAGAATGCTTAGTGATTAATAATTACAATTGTAGATAAGATTGAGTTGCGACTAGTTGCTCTTACGAGTAAATTGCGAGTAGATGCGTGTTAATCGTTACTCGTGAGTTATCGAGGTTTGAGTTGTCGAGTTGTGGGGAGCACGGGGCGGGTATGGATTCTCATGGAGTAAGACCACGCCGCAGGGAACCCCAATGGATCTGATATCTTCTTATAGTTGGACAGTTATCGATCGGTGCCTTAGGACACTTGTCCTAACGCCAGTCCGGTGTGGAGAATTTCGTAGAAGCTGATGAGCCTATACCGGTCAAAACCGCTCACCGCACCCTCTTGTGGAGCTCCCTGTCACCGTACACCGGCCCTGACCGGGGTAGGTTGCGAAGGAATGAGTGAGACGTGAATTCCTCGTTACGACTGGACGACAGAAAATAAATCATGGATATGGACAAACAAAACAGCAACGTGTACGGTGCAGGGGAGTGATGCCCTAGTACCGTCGTAGGTGGTGGTAGTGAAGTGGACCCTACCATGTCGTCATCATACGACTACGGCCGCTCAGGGTGGACAGCTAGGCCTCCAGACGTGTTTCTGCGTCTGGTGAGGAAGCAAAGGCGTCGGGTTTGGGGGGAGCGACCCGGGATTCCTGCGATAAGCTTTCTTTGTGACGTGGAGGCGGGAAGTTCTACGATGATATATCGACGCGGGGTAGAAAGAGGGTACCAGTGTGAACGTGACCGCGACGGCTCCCGCAAAAAGGAGGAGGAGCGTTGTCACCGTCACCAGTATCATCGGTGGTGGAATATACAGAGGGAATGGTCGGTTGGAAAAACGAGAGAAGGTAGAGTCGGCCGAGCTGACTGTGTGAAAACGCTTGGAAGAAACCATGGAGATAACACTTTCACCAAACTAAATAAACTTCTACAGACTAACTTCAATCGCTGACACAGAGCATGGTGGAGCGGGTGATCGGTTTGACGGTGACTACTGAACCACACCGAGTATTCGAAGAGACCCAAGGCGTTGGGGACTCGGACAACTTAGTCGCCATTTTTTGGACTGGGATTAGGGGTAGCCCCACCTGCTCGAAGTTTGAGCGGGTGCGGGGCTTTGTAGCGGTATATTGGGGGACCTGGCCGTTGTGACCGTATATGAGTCACCCAGTATTAGAATCACGGAGTACGTCTTCTTACTGTGTAGACTTGCACATGGCGTCTACAAGCCCGTTCATCACGGGTCCTAGGAGTGTTTAACACTCATGCAATGGCGTGGGGTTTCAGTAGTTCCAATGAGAGCGGGCGTATGGTGTTAGAGTGGGCCGCTGCGCTGGACCTCCGACTTTTATATTGAGGGGTCATCTAACACGCGGATAGGCAAATCCATGGTGGACCTCATTTGGACGAACCACGCAGCCATCGACCTTGTTTCAGAATGGAAGCGGAATGGACCCGTCCAGGCTAAAGGGGCCCGGGCGTCTGCCGCGAAGGGCGGATGAAATTGCCGCGGTGGAGCTCGACGCACCGCGATGAGGATTTTATGGCGGCGGCTGCTATAGTCGTCGCTTGAGGGGATGGACGGAAGTGCTACTCATACGTGCCGCAGGTCGGAGGTCAGCGCCGTGCCGGTTCCGTGTGTTGGTGGTTCGAGGAGATTGCGTGTCTTCGAGAGGCGTGTATCTGCTCGTGACGCCGGTTTACCCGAGCCCGCCGCAGACGGAGAAGAGAAGAGGCCACCGCAGTACGTTTGTGGCCTACCGCGAAGCGCGAGGA
>NT_176611.1:11817-13104 GCF_000188095.3 Bombus impatiens | reverse complement strand
GAGGATCTAAGGAGCGAGCTATCGGGGAGGCGAAGAAGCGGACCTGGGACGAATTTCTGGCCACCCTTGATTCCGACCTGTGAGGACGTCCTTGCAAGGTGGTGTTGAAGAAACTCCGCCCTTGCACGCCTCACGCGACGGAAGCGATGGACCCTCAGTCCCTGAAATGGGTCGTCGATACTCTGTTTGCCAAGAGTAGGGGGAGAGAAGGCGCGACCATTACGTTCCCAGCACGTTACGGAGGACTGGAATCTGTACCTGCCGGTGTCAGCAGGAGAGTGGGCAGGGACCGTAGGGACGATCGGAACGCGCAAATCTCCGGGTCCCAACGGAGTCCCAGGCCGCCTGTGTAGGGGGGTTACCGAGGAATTGGCCTCGAGGCTGAGGCGAATTGGCTTGGGGTGAATTCTCCGGTGGGTGGGACGGATGGTCTTTCTTCCGAAGCCGGGGCGATCTCTGTATTCTCTCTCGGCCTCTCGCTGTGTCTGCTGAATAAGGCAGGCAAGTTGCTTGAGATAGTGATAGCTGTCCGCCTAGAGGAGCACTTATCCAGAGTCCGGGCTAATACGGCTGGCGAGGGAGCGTTCTACAACCGATGCTATCGTTCGCTCCCTAGTTCTTCAGGCTGAGCGACAAGGAGATGTGGCATTGGCGATGTCATTGGACATTATCATTGTCTCCAACAATTTGCCCTGGGAGAAAATAGAGGAAGCCCTGGAGTTCTATCGGGAGCCTCCCTATCTGCACGGCATAATTCGTGCGTATGTCCGGGACCGAAGTATCATCTACATCGGCGGGGGAGGAGAGATGATAAACAATATGCCGGGAATCGGCACTGACGTGTTACGCAGATGACACGTTAGTGCTGATCTGGGGACCATCTGTCCATGATGTCGGCTCCATCAAGGGATTGGGATTTGAGGTGTCCGTTGAAAAGACCGAAGCCCTGCGGTTTTGTAGTCGGGCAGATCGCGGGACGCCTCCAGCGGGGTATCGTCTGAGACTGGGAGGAATGGAGGTCGAGGTGGGAACGCGGATGAAATATATGGGTTACATTCTCGACAACCACTGGACCTTTGGTGTCCACTTGTAGCGCCTAATACCGTTGGTTGAGGACACGACGAATGCCTTATGACGTTTACTGCTTGGAATTTGCGGGCCAGGAGGTAGGGGGCACCGACTGCACGCCGGGGTGGTGCGGTTAATGCTCCGGTCTGAGCAGCAGACTTGAGGGCCAACCGTTACCGCCTCCTGTTGGTCGGGAAATCTGGTGGATGGGGTTGACCC
>NT_176611.1:11611-11779 GCF_000188095.3 Bombus impatiens | reverse complement strand
CCTGCGGGTGCCGACGTTAGAGACCAGGTGCGATAGAACCGAAGAGTTAGCGGACCAACTTTCATGAGAGAGTGGGCGTGTCGGCATTTAGGGTCGTCGATGCCGTTCTGCCAAAGTGGAACGTTCGGTTGGCTCCCTCCGGGACCGGTGGGGGGGGGGGGGAACCCC
>NT_176611.1:0-11597 GCF_000188095.3 Bombus impatiens | reverse complement strand
CCTCCGGGTTCCCAGGATGTACTGAGATACGCTTACCGAGCACGGGTGTTTCGGTGAGTACCTACATCGGATAGGGAAGGAGGCGACCGCAAGGTGCCACTATTACAATGAGAAGCTGAACTCGGCGCAGTCCACGCTGGAAAATTGCCCGGCGTTTGCTCTCACCGCGGAAATAGGTGTAAATCTCTCGCCACCGGTGGTGCTTATATCTCTGCTGGCGAGTGAGAATGGTAGAAGTGCGGTTACCTACTTCTGCGAGCAGATGATGCTCCGGAAGGAAGCAGCGGAAAGGAAAAGGTAGCAAAGATCCCATCCAATGTGGATCGATAGGCGAAGATAGGGTAGAAGTCGTGGACGCGTCTTAGTAAGGCAAGTTAGCTCCACTTCGCAGGTAAGATCATTAGACTCTGGCCGATATCAGTACCGCAGTCTGGTTACCAGAATGTCTGGTTAGGTAATCGGGCAATCTTGTACGCCGACACGGAGGATGAGCCGCGATATGGTATGATAGCATTTCGCGCATTCGAAGAGAGAGGACGGTCATCAGCGCAAGGAGGGGGAGGGACTCGTGAGTGTGTTTTTGCGGTTTCAGGGTCCCTCCTGATGCGCTTAAGAGGGTCATCGTGGGGATATGAATCTGGTGCTATTCTGTGCCCTCTCCGCAGAGGCCGCGGAGTGCCCATTAAGGTTCTCTCCACGTAAAAAGGAAAAGTTGTCGAGTTATTGTGAGTTGTTAGTTGTAAGTTGAGTAGTTAAAAAAAGTAATTGTATATCAGACGCGGCTATTCTGTTATTATCTGGTTATTGTTTCGATGGCTGTGATATGCAGGATGTTTTGTCTACCCTACTATACTGTTTTTGAGTGTGTAGCACTATCGAGGAGGAAAACTAGTGATGGGTGTATCTAGCACACTGGACAAGCAGATTCGTTGATGGCAATTTTCGTTAAGAAATTGAGGGCAACCGTCATCGTTGCTAATTAGATGATGACAAGAAAAAAAATGGATGAATGTTGGCCGCCCTGGACCAAAGGTCACTCATGGGTGGCATTGTACACAGGGAAAAAACCCGCTTTCCCGTGTTTTTCCGGAATGAACATTAACTCTAAGGAACGTTTTGACTTGAAAGATACTTGAGGGCCTTGATTGTAAATAGTACTAAAATTTATGTCGGTCCTTAGGATTATTGCGGGTCCGAATAAGGATGTTTAGACATCTGCTGAGCATTTTAACCGAGAGATGGAATATGGTTTGTGTCACAGGATGTAATAATTGACATTACTCGGGCAAAGTGGATGCCGCGCGTCCTGCAGACTTCGCCCGAAACATATACATATATCGAAGTTTCGCCTAACTGGGACATATTTCATACATTTTTTTCACCTTTGCCACAAACACACGAAAAGTGATTTCCTCGGTGGAATTTTAATTTGATTCGTGATTATAGCGTGATTAACGCGGAATTTGTATTCTTGTTAACTTGGAAGGACATGTCACTGGAATTTCCAATTTCATGGATATAACAATTTCTTTACTTATATTTACAGACCCCCTAGGTTTCAATGTATCCTATTATTTCTAACGAAAATAAATTATACCATATATCAGCTATCATAATTGCTATGATATCATTTAAATAGTACCTTTTATTATAAAAATTGAATTATAAAGACAATAAAAAATTTATTATTTTTGGACGATAATGAAAAAATGACTGGCAAAAATGAAATCTTTAAAAATGATACGAATTATTAATAAAAATGCTTGTTTTTATTCTGTGCGATAAATACAGATCTCTGCTGTAGTATTAGCTCGAAAATATAATAGGAGATGATACTTGCATTTCAAGACCTTTATTATTACTCACCTTTCGGCACTTTTCGGTACTATTTGGAGCCCATCCTTATTACTGTTTACCTTACTATATTAACATATTCGTTATATTAACATATATATATATATCTATGTATGTATATACTCTGTACATTCTACACAAATCTGACAAATATATTTACTCCGAAACACTGTTTTAGACGCTAAGATAAATTTCTCAATCGGAAACTCAACAGAGTTCTTTCGAAGCCTAACGTGATGTATTTCTTGATGTTTAATAGCAGAAAGTGCAAAGATTCCTGAAGCAATTTATTAGCTTCAATCGCTTAATAGTTATGGATTCTCCAAATTATTGGAGACTCAAAGATTCTTTCCCAGCAGTTTATTTTCACTATACTTCCTTCTGCCGATATTTTTCATGAAAGTGTTATAATGTGTTGAAATGGATGAAATGTGGTAAAGAGAAAGGGAAAAAGCATTCTGTCACTATGATTGGGCGGATATTAATTCATATTAAATAGTCTGCCTTATTAGGAAACTAATAATATGTCGGAGGCAGGTTGGCACTTGGGCGTTCGATGAACCTTTACTTACTTTACCGTCGCGAATGTAGCCAATCTCTATCAGTACGAATGTGGACGCTACCAGGGGCTAGGAGTAATGGTAATAGGATAGTCGAGATGATGGTGGCAGCGAATTCAGGTTCGACAACGAATCCACGGTCCACGGGAGGACTCGTATCAACGTGCTACTCGATTCTGGTAACTTCCCGATAACTCAATCGTCCAACGACTCACTAACTAACTCCGTCAATCCAAAAGAGGCTGCCCTTATATACTCCTGTCCCCGCTTCTCGGGTTAATCTTTGTTTTAAGGAGAGCCATATAATCATTTCATACCTCTGTCAGGTACATGTCCCTCCCATGACCGTGGCTACGACCGGTGACCTGTCATGTCACTTCGAGCCCAAACCCATCGTCATAAAGTCAGATTGGAACATTAAGACTATTTCTTATTTTTATTACTTAGGGCGGCTATAGTGAAAGTTTGGACTAGTGTATTGGGGTTTGTCCCAACATTCCGGACGGGAAATCCCGCTGCCTTTCCTTCTCCGACAAATATATTATGATCGAAACGGTTTTATTAAAAAAGAAAACTTAAACTGTTCAATAATTATTTACAAAGCGGCTGGACTCACTGATTTCAATATGAAATATGTTGTTTAAGTCGACACTCTAAACAATCTTTCCCCATATATGTTATCGTTGTTCGGTTTTAGTTTCCGAGATATTCGCACAAATATGTCCGATTCATATTTTACTGTTACAATATGTATACTGGTCCGTGATATTCTACATTACAAGCCACGCAGCTCTAGACTTTTTTGCATGTAAATGATGTATCGCAAGATTGTAGTACCTTCAGAAGTTTGCTTCAGTACCGATATAGTAATTTAATTCTTCACAGAAATATCGTATTAAGATTCACTACTAAATGAATGTAATATCGTGATATAATGTGTGTTTACAAAGGAATGGAAGATAGGAAAGACGATCGTTGTTCAACCTGAACTATTCACGCCAAATGTACAGAAAGCAGCACAACTAGATGGTTAGAATACGACTCGACTCTCGCAAAACGCAATCAACATTCTCTCGGTAACGCCACTCGCAAGCTCTGCTTCTCCGCTCGCACGCTGCTTCTCGACTCGCACGCTGCTTCTCGACTCCCACGCTGCTTCTCGACTCTCACGCTGCTTCTCGACTTGCACGCTGCTTCTCGACTCGCACGCTGCTTCCCGACTCGCACGCTGCTTCTCGACTCTCTCTGGCCGTTGTAGCATTCCATTGTCTTTTACCAGGCCCACCGCACACGTGTTCTGCAGACGCTCGTGGCCAGGGTCACGTAGGTCTTTTCTACGAACTATGCACTTGAAAAGACCGACGACACTTTGATGGGCCCGACGGTGCCTCGGCTCTCGCGACATTGTTTATGGTTCGCCCGATATCTCTTAGGCCTTTCGTCCACGATACTACATGAATATATTTAAATAAAATAAAATTATACGAATAGTATCAAATGAATATGACACATATTTATGTGTAGTAGCTGCAATGAATTAATTAATTTTTAATTGAGCAGAGTGTAATTCATGATAACATGAATTGCATTAAATGTACAAATGCAATGAAATTTCATCGTGACAGCTTGATGTATAGATGTCATAAAGTACCACCAGACCAAATGTAATACGAAAATAAGTGCATACTATCAGTCTTAATTCAGTAGCATACATGTTCCTGTACAAGATATTTACCGTTTGATGTTAGGAGCATGACAGCAGCAATTTCTAAAGAATGAATTGGGACTATTATTGAAAACAGTCGTTGATTGGGCAAGCTTTTGTCAAGAAGTATGCATCTTATGGATGGAAAAACATTCGACTTAAATTGGTGGTGAGAGTGAGATTGTAGAAGTTGATGAGACGAAAATTGTAAAGAGAAAATTCAACGACGGTCGACTCATTATTAGCCAGTGAGTTTCTAAAGGTTTTATTTATCGAAGTAATTCCTTATTAGACCTGGAACCATCATTATCTCAGATTGCTGGAAATTCTACTGGGATTTGGATAAAGAAGGATGTAAGCATTTAATTGTTCATAAACCAAATTTTGTTGATCCAGACAGTAAGACATAACATATGGAACGTGTCTAGCGCGGAATCATGTAAACATTATTCGCTTCTTTCAATATCGTATCGGAAGTGTTTCCAATTTCGAATAACGATGATATAATATTAGCCTTAATATGTATTGTATCTGTCTTATTATTTAATACCTTACCTTATTTCACACAATAGCGTTATCGGCGGCCTTAATGTAGTCGAATAGTTACCCAAAATACGCCATTACTTTTTCGTTTTTAAGTGAGTTGAAAATAATTATCAAAAATGAGTTGAGTTATGTTATACAAAAGCACGGATCGCAGAATGAAGTGTAATCGTAACGTAAATTGAACGGTTTTTTTGCAAATATTTCGAAAATTATTTGTATTATGTTTATTAAAATGTTTATTAAAATTAAGTATGAGAAAAAACTGTTCAGAATGTTGGTCTTGACAACATATTTCAAGGCCATTGAAATCAGTGAGGCCAACCGCTTTGTAAATAATTATTAAAAAATGTTGAAAGGCAAATGATTTTATAGAGCAAATTGGGTGTGGATGGAATCTTAATCTAGAGCGATATTTCTTCAATTAATTTAATTTAAAAAATATTTAAGGTAGTATAGTTTACAATACATAAGAAAAAATAATCTAAATAATGATTCGTCATTAATATTATAAAGAATATTAATTATCACGATATTAAATTCCATTTTATAATACGTTTATAATACGTTCACTGCGGCTTTATTTGTGGACTTCCTTATTTGCTAGTTTGCACTGAAGAGTAATTTTTATTATTGCGAGCAGTTTTAAGGATGAAACTAGAGGATAGAAGGAAACTAGAAGATAGAGGAATACAACTAGAATACTGAAATACATACAGCTTCAACACACTAAACATATCCTTGTTATCATTATTTACGAAGAAATGTTTATTATGCGCGGTAGAAACTGTATTTAATGTATTTCGGCAAAGAGACGACGGGACTGTCATATCATTCGCGATCACGTTAGAGAAACTAACTGTGAATTGTCACAATTGATGGCAACATGGCTCTAAGAAAATCGGTGAACGAGCAGGTATCAAATGTTCTTAGCTTAGAGTTAAAAGATAAATTGAGAGTAATAATAAGATCATGACAATTTGGTGCGCTTAAAGGAGCCGTGACTACAGTGATGAAGAAAGGGCAGGCATTAGGGTGAAATTTCACGCGTAGCTGTGAAAATTCAGGAAGGTCCAGAATTTTAGAGGAAGCAGAAGCCACAGATTTAATGTTCCAGAATGCAGGCAATGCCATAGATAAGGGGAACTTGCAAAGCATTTTTATGTACGTTTAAGCATTCTACGATTAGTTTCACCACCTGATCGCCCTCCGTCTAATCGCTAAAACTTTAGAATGCAACGGGAGATACATCGCGCTGCAATAGTTTATATCTACTGCAAGAGCTCCAGATATGTCCTGAGTGATTGCACATAGAACGTTGACCAGTCAACGACGGAGAAACGAAAAGTAGAAATAGCAGAGAAACGTTCAGAAACCGACATGACAGCAGTAAGCAGAAATAGAGTAATTAGATCGTATACAAGTGAAGCAAGTAATAGACCTCGAGGATCAGGTTCGAACGAGAGACGTATTAGTTCTTATCAGAAGTATTAGTTCTTATCAGGTAAATTGTATTTTTGAAAGATTTAGATAAAAGAATATAGTAGAAATAGAAGGAAAAGAAATAAAAGATGCGACAGAGCATGTGTTAATCGACACGGGAGCAGATATAACTTTACTCTGATAGTAGCAAATAGGGTTAGTAAATACTACACGCGAAATAATAACCATGAAGGGTATAAGACTCACAGAATTTCCTACGATTTGCAAAATTGACATTAACGTGAGAATAGGCAACAGGTTCGTTATATATTGTCGTGATGTAGTGAAGGACAAAAAAGAAGGAAATTTCCTGTTAGAAGTTGATAGAACATTAGAATTACATAAGTAAATGCAAGGCAATAATTAAACCGAGAACACGCGTAGAAACTTCGAGCAAATATTGGGAACAGGTTAGTATACAATCACGTATAGAGACCATAATACGAGCGCTTACAAACAATAATGGACAAGGATTAGTAGAGAAATGAATGATAGAAACAGGCGTATATGCAGGAAATTATTTGACTACGGCTAGGAATGCCACGTGCCCCATATCAATAATTAACATGACTATTTATACGATACGGTTAGAGCTTCCGATAATGTAACTGGAAACACTACCAACAGTACAGTACACTGATCTATCTGACGAAATCGCCGCTGAAGATCGCAACATTATGCGAGCACACGATATCCAAGCGTTGACTAGGAAAGACAGGGTGAAGAAATTACGTGATAATATAAAGATAGTTTTTAAAGGCAATTTGAATGACGAAGAGAAACCTTGATGGAATTGTATGAGCTGGAGATTTTCAGAGGTTAAAGACTCATTTTCTCTACCAAATATATCTGAAATATTCGATCATTTAGATATGTCGGAGAAGGGTCAGGAATAAGGTTGTGGGCGTTTGATGAATCTTCATTGGAATCGGTCATCGTCGTGTTATAACGAAGGTACTGTTATAACGAAGGTCTGTTAATACCAGTATGGATGATACCGACTCGACAATCAACCGCGGCGGTTGGACACTCGCGATACTAGTGATGTTGGTCTTAGGTTCAATAACGAATCCGCGGTCAACGGGATGATAAATGTACGTGCTTACAAAAATCTAAGTCGGACTCTTTGCGAAAACGGGGAATATCCACCGAGCGTACAGACTCTAAGTAACTCGCTAATACGACCTCACGAGAGAATGACTCTCCGTCGCGATGATGCTGCAGAGGAAAACTATGATGAGGTGTGTCTGAGGACATAAGATCATCGGAGTCGAGGATCCCCTTCGTTCAGAAGGTGAGGGAATTTGGCGTTGCTGCTAATTGGTCAATCTCCATATCGGTGGTTAGAAAAGGATGCTAGCCGCCCTCGAGAGAAAGTTGCTAGTGGGAGATGTCGTTCGTTGAAAAAAATAGATCTCCTCTATCTTTCCGTAGCTGGGACAAAGACTGTTTGTTTGGTTGAAGGACTTTAGGTAACTAGATCTTAGTGCTTCTAACAGCCCTCGGGCTAGCTGAACATGTACTGCGGAGACGCATCGACATCTGGCAATCATCTTACTCGCAGAATAGAGTCTGCCTGTGGCGAACTACGGGACAAAGACCGTTGGAATGGAATGTTTACTGTCGCGTGCCGCCACAAATATTTCTTTTAAGGAGAGCTATAGAATTACTCCATACCTTTATTAGACAAAGCGTTCATCCCGTGACCGCGGCTACGTTCGGCGACTGGCCGTCGCCATGAGGCCAAGCTCATTATCACAACTCGCGAACAATTACAATCTGATTGAATAACTACAATTGTTTAATTACAGCTATAGTAGACTCTAGATTACAATATTGCGGGATTGTCCAAAATTCCAAAGGCTCCGGTGTTCTTTTCATCTCCAACAGATATATTTCTCCACGTTAGATTTATCAACAGGTTTTTATCAGATTGACATGGACTCTGAGGATCATGAGAAAATGGCATTCTTAACACAGCATGGGTATTTTGAATTTAATCATATGCTGTCCGAGCTTAAGGGTGCTCTTCCAACTTTCCAACGAACAATGGAGCTGGCTAGAAAGGTTACGCGGAATAAAATGTTTCGTGTATACTGTATATGGATGATATAGTTGTTCATTGACGTTCATGTAAAGCACATTGAAGAAGATTATAGTAAATTTCTTAAAAAATAAGTGACAGACAGTAGATTAAAGTTGTAATCTAATGAATGCCAATTTCTGCATAAAAACACAATTTATCTAAGACATGTAATTACTGAAGCGGCATAAATTTTTTTAGATAGGTTTGGTAGGTTATAACCAAATATTTATAGTATATATTTCAAATATCACGGGTCCACTGCCGCAGTTACAAAAAAAAAAGATAAAGAATTCTTATGGACTGATCAGAAGCAAAAGGCTTTTGACATATTTAAAGAAAAGTTTACATCTGCATCATTTTTACAACATCCAGTGTTTTACCGGTTTGTTTTACCGACAAGATTTTGCAAGTACAGTGTTTAAAAAAGCCGAAATTAATTATAATACAATGGAAAAGAAGTTACTAGCAATCGTTTGCGTGACTCAGCGTTTCCGAACTTACCTATACGGAATTAAATACTAGTAACATACTAATACATAATAGTAACTGTTACGTAGCATGAGATGGTTCGTGCGACGTCCTTCATTGCCTGGCAGCCTACGGTCCACGTACCGTCACTGCGAACTTCAATAAACCTAAGGACCCACCATAAACCTTTTTAACTTAATTGTTAACACATTTTTTCAAGTTAATGTGCTTATCCGGAAGGATTTTCTATTCCTATAAGAGTTCTCGGTTTATAGCTGGTTCTTAGAAAAGTCCTTGGGTTTATTAGGCGCTCTTAAATATCACGGCTAAAGCGGGTAGTCACCTAATGGGAAAAATGAATGTTTGTCTAACGAAAAAGCTGATTTTTCCCATGAACAAGATCACCCACGAGCCACGTTGGTAGGAGGCTTCCCCCTCATATCTTCATGCATTAACGTGGGTCATAACCAATCGGCATCGCGGATCGTTGCCCTCACTTTCCTGACGAAAAGTGTGAACAACGAATCCGCGTTCTTCGTTCAAAGGTCACGCCCACACCAAACTTTCCTCCGTAGCAACATAAGAGTGACCAGTCAGTCTATTTCGAGCCTACGTCAACAGAACAGTCAAGTAACAGTCAAATCTCATCAGAGAGTCTAAATCAACTCGAGTCAGAGGCCAGTGCAAGGAACGGCAGGAGTCGGAAGTCCAGCAAGAACCAACAAGTCGAAAACAGTCATCATCATCGTCAACACGAAAGGAGTCTCAGGTCGCACTCGTCCGTAGTTGTCATATCAAATATTCAGCCTTGTATCATACTGAAGTTGTTGGATAAGTCAAAATATATAATAACCAGTTAATAAAAGAGTTATATTCCCACATTATTATCCCACAAGAAATAAGGGATCCAACGATCCGTTTTTTTTTATTTAGTTGCTAACATTCACAATTTGTCCGATTTGGACATTTGGTAGAATTTATTGGCTACTTGATTATCATGTAGGTAGCTACCCCCAGCGGGGTACCATCTTCGTATTTGTTAGGTTGTGGTTCTTTGTGAGGTCTGCTCGGTGTTTCCTTTTCAGTCTTCTATCCACGTTTGAGGTGTTGATCATCTCCGCATCTCACGTTCCCTATCTCTTTCTCTTTCTCTTTCCCTGTTACGGTCCCTATCTCTTTCACGTTCCCTATCTCTTTCGATTTTTCTTTCTCTTCTACTCATACCACTACATTCTTTTTTTTTTATTTATTTATTTACATTTTACAATTTGTCCAGTAGGACATTTGGTAAAATATTATAGCTTAGTGATATAGCAATATAGCATGTGGATAGCTACCCCCAGTGGGATACCATCTTCGAATTTGATTGATTTATTTCTTTAGTGTGGTGAGTGTTTGTATGTTAGGTTACGTCCTTTGTGAGATCTTTTGGGTGTTTCCTTTTTAATCTTCTTTTTATGTTTGATGCGACCGACCGTTTCCGCTGCCAGCCGGTTCGGGTGCGTTGCTATACTTTCTCTGTACCTCCTTGCACTTCTGTTAATCTCCTCCTTGACCGTTGGTATTCCCAGGTCTTTCCGAATGTCCTCGTTTTTAACGTACCATGGCGCGTTTGCTATTGTTCTGACTATTTTAGATTGCATTGCCTCTATTTTGGTTATAT
The DNA here is from genome assembly GCF_000188095.3 of Bombus impatiens. Taxonomy (NCBI): domain Eukaryota; kingdom Metazoa; phylum Arthropoda; class Insecta; order Hymenoptera; family Apidae; genus Bombus; species Bombus impatiens. The sequence continues at coordinate 1,236 of NT_176611.1, read as the reverse complement.
GGCTCATTGCTGCTGTTCCCCATAGTGCTATTCCGTATGTCCAGATTGGTTTTATGATCATTTTGTATATATTTAATTTATGTTCTATACTTAGTTTGGATTTTCGACTTGTTAGCCAGTACATTTGTCTCCTTGCCATCTGTATTTTGTCTATTGTTGTTTTAATATGCTGTTTCCATGTGTGTCGTGTATCTATGTGGAGTCCTAGGTATTTGACTCGCCTTGTTTGTGTTATGTGCGTGCCGTTACGAAAGATGTTTGGTGGTATCTGTTTTCGCAGTGTGAATGTAATATGGTTGAATTTACTGGGGTTTGCTTTAATTTGTTTAACTTCTAGCCACTTTTCTATTTTTTTCATATGTTCTTGTAGTAATGTGACTGCTGTTACAGGGTTAGTATGCCTGACTAGTACCGCTGTGTCACCCGCGAAGGTCAGTATTTTGCTGTTGGTAGTTGTTGGTATGTTCGCCGTGTATAGTGTGTATAATATTGGTCCTAAGACGCTTTCTTGCGAAACCCCTGCCTTGATGTTTTTGACATCGGAGTATGTGTCCTTGATTTTTATTACGAAGGTTCTGCTGCTTAAGTAGGATTTTATTATCTGCTATATTTGCTCCTGGAATTGTTTTCTGCTTGTAGAAGGCCTTCGTGATTTATTTTGTCGAATGCTTTCTCTATGTCCATAAAGAGGGTTGTACAGTATTGATTGTTTCCTAGTGTTATTTTGTTGACCAGTCTGTGCATTTGCTCTATAGTGGAGTGTTTGTTTCTGAACCCGAATTGGTGATCCGGTATTAATTTTTCCTTCTCTATTATTGCTTTTATGCGGTCGTAAATTACTTTTTCTAGTATTCTAGAGAACACAGAAAGTAATCATATTGGTCTGTATGATGTAGTTTGACGTGGGCCTTTGCCTGGTTTTGGTAACATTATGATCTGTGCCAGTTTCCAAATTTTAGGGAAGTATTGAATTCTTAGTGTTGCATTGAATATTATTGTAGTTAGTCTTATCGCTTTTGGAGGAAGGTTTTTCAAGATTTTGCCATTGATTAAGTCGATTTCTGGTGCTTTATTATTTTTTGACTTCTCGATTATGTTTCTAATTTCTTGTGCTGTTATTTTATGTATGGTGTAGTTTGCGCATCCTCTTCCATATGACTATTGTGGTTGCTGTTGTTGATATTATGTGGTGTGCAGATAGTGACTCAATGAACTTTGTGAACTCGTTGTTGTTGT
>NT_176610.1:678619-694693 GCF_000188095.3 Bombus impatiens | reverse complement strand
ATATATATATTATATATTATAATATAATATATTATATTATATTATATGCATATATAATTCTCATTTAATGTAATATATTATTGTATTATCATTGTATACAATACATTATTTATATATTAATTACATTTTGCATATATGTAATACGTAAACTTAGATTAACTTAAAGGAAAAAATTAGCTTAAGCGGTAGAAACAACATGCTATTCCATAGCATTAGAGAAGCAGTTCAATGTACAATACGTAGTAACTATAAAGTAGAAGTCGAGCAGCATGTACTATACAGGTGTCCATAGCATTCAGCGCACAGATTCCATATTACAACGGGACACCCTGAAATATTGTTAATACCCAAAGAAGAACAGGTGAAATCAGTATACTATTTTATCCAAACGATACTAAAAATAAAAATCTTCTTCTTAAATGAACTTAGACTTAAGGATGATTAGAGTACAGAACTAAAAGATGAGAAAAATCTCTGTACGCACTAAGACTATTTTCTATTAGTGAGAGCCGATAAGCAACAGTTATTGTTACTATCATTATTATTATGTTTCCTGACTCGTCTGTTTTCTCATTTCTCGTTATACTCTGTAATTTTATGTTGTCTAATACTAGAAGAAGGAGAGTGGAAGGGAGATGAGAAGCAATATGACCAAAGAGAGTATGTACTATGTACAATACAGATCAGAGGAGAATATGAGTATGGTGTGAACGGATGAGTGATCATAAACAATGTAAACCAAGTCCCACCGATGGTTAGAATTATAATAAATATCTATTTATATAAACGCATGAATAAAATATACGTTATATAAATATATTAAAGATATTTTTAAACAAGGAAATAATTCTTTAAACATTTTTAAATGATTCGTAATTTTAATGTAAAGAAAGAAAATATATGAATTCCTTTAAAAAAAGGTCCTAATGACTGTCACGATTTTAATAAATATTATTCAAAAATACTTTATTCATCGTCAACTTTTATTTTAGTACCTTTTTATATCTATATAAAATACAGAAGATAATTAAGTATTAAATATTTTATTTTCAATGGAATGCCCAAACGGCCATCGTTATAGGTTTATATCATTGACAATAGACGTAGTGCTTGGCAATGCGTCTGAAACTTCTTTTGATAGCAGTTAAGGGACAAAGCTACAAAGAAAGGAGTTCGTAACACAACGCAACTCGAACATTGCAAAAGGCCGTTAAAGTGTCTCGTTTCCTTCGAACTTAGAGCGATCCAAGGATTAGTACCTTCGCGAATCTTAAATTGGCTCGGGTATGTCGGCGGCTGTTTGTGACTTAGTTTTATTTCACTCATTGTACATTCTTCAATGTTTTGCGCCATCCAAAAGTCAGTCTTTTCATTAAATTAAACCATGTTTAAAGACATCATCAGCTTTAGTAAAAATTATTATAATTGAAATTTAATTTGATTACATGATTAATGTTGTTATAATTTTGAATTACATTTCTTATTTAAAATTTCATTTGCAATAATTACAAAACTAAGTACCAAGATTTTTTATATGGATATCGATAAATCAGGCATATTAATATTTCAAAATTTATGCGGTTATAATAAATTTTAACCGTGTTATTTCTTATGAAGTATTTCATTTGAATACAATACAAATTAACAAGGGTCTTGGGCTACCAATATTTTTCAATTTCTTGGATTTAACATAACAACTTGAATTAACCTAACATGATAGACAATGTTTTGCAAGTAACTGTTCACCTCTCATTGACAGTTATCATTATTAAAATTACTTTATTATTTACATTATAATGTAATAATATATATATAAGTTAATTCGTTCCGTGTTGTATCAAGTCGTATTTTCAGAGTACCGCATTATAAGAGAATTGAGTGTATCATATTTTATATTTATTATGCTAAATTTAACTTAACTACTATACTTAAACTACATTGTCTTTATTTAATTCATATGTATTATTTCATTTATTTGATTCATTAATAAATTAGAAAACAGAGAACTATATGAACTTTTTAATAACTTCAAACAATATAAAATCAACCCAGACAATTACGTACAAACTTAACTTCGATAGTCGCTTCTTGCACAGAAACTAATTCATCTATTGTCAATTTACAAAACTTTGTATCCAACATCGTAATACTATTTTATTTCTACAACCGTAGATTGTCAGAAACCTCTGTAGCAAGTAATTCTTTAAGTTAAGTTAAGTACTTTAAGTTACAGAAAACAGTGTTACGTTTTCAGCTGTAGCACAGTTGCAAAAAGGAAAGAATCAAACGAATGGTCGAATAGCATTTGGAGAATTTCCCTCGAAGGGTACGTAAAGAAAATTAGAAAGTTCTCAAAACGGAGAACAAAAAAGACGAAAGAAAAAGAAAATGAAAAGGGCAAGGCAACAACGACCCATGGCGCATGCCTTTATTTTGGCGAAATGCCAGAAGTGTATTTTCGGTGTCATGGGATGGATCTGAAAAGAATGAGACGGAACAAATAATTTTTCTTACCGTGTCGGCAGCAATTTGCATGAAAACAAGCATTCAGCTTACTCTTGACGTCACCTTCATGCGGGATATTTCGATGTACTTGGTCTTAAAATCGACAACTTGACCTCGGTACTTATTCGTACACAAAAACGATTGAATTCTCGATAATGGGCGATACCGTAATCGTTGATTCAGTGCATTTTGTGGAGCAATAAATTTTACGATCTGAGATTTATTGGGAAGTTTACAAGTTCGATTATGATCGGTATCGGAGCAGAAGCACTAAATATAAAATACCGACGGTTGTATCACTATACACAATGATTATCTTTTTATATAGATTTGTTTCGAATGTAAAAAAAGATGAATTCAGTTTTTAACTGTTTTCTATCTGGCAATGCATGTGAACTTTTATTGTTTCATACAAAATAAAAAGAGTGACAAATATGGTTGATATTATATGAACGCTATGACTTTGTTTGATTTATTTATAAAAAATAATTCTTGCGTGACATTATTTTTGCAAGAATGCATGGAGTGAATATGATATTTATTTAGAGTATTTTTTATGTGTATAATGTTCTTTTTTGTTTCTTCAAAGTGATAAGCATGTCTCTCGCTGAATTCTAAAGTGGTCATATTATTAGCAGTTCCGAAGGTTGATTTAAAGCAATTTATAACTATACATTGCAAATTTTACAAGAGGGGTTGTGTCATATGAGTGCACTGTTAAAATAAAGCTGCAATAAAGAAAGAATCATGAAATATAAAATTCATAACATTTTTCAAAGAAACGAGCAAAGTTCCCGCTCAATTCTACATTGATCATCTAATTTATAATTTAACAAACAGATCCAAAGATTTCATCCAAATCAATTGATGGATTAAATTTTATTGAAATAAAAGTGACTTTCTTGTTGAATGTAGACTTTGTGACTAATTTTGTATATTCCAAAATCTACTAAAGAGGTCGTGGCATACGAGTACACACCTAAAGTAAGACATCTGTAGTTCACTTAAAAAAAGGTTATGGAACACTATAATTGTCATCATTAAATTATTCATTTATTGCCCTTATTTTCTTCCTATCTTTCTTATTTCTTTAGTGAGACAAGCACAATTCCCGTTGCATTCTATAATGATCCTATAATTCCCAATTCTCAAAAGAATAATGGTAGTGGTAATTTCCAGTTCTCAAAGATTGGCCTGAATTGCCAAAAGTGACGGTTAAAACGAAGAAATAACAATTTCGAGTTCCACCGTCGAATTCTATTGATTATATTGATCATAACGTCTCTATTTCAATCGGAAATTCTATTCATAGTACGGATTGCGTGATAAATCCATAAATTGTTCGTTGCGGTTCGGCTGTTTCACACGCAACCAATTTGAATGAGTACAACTTCGTATCATTTCAAAGACACGAACACTCGTAAGTAGGTAATTTGATCGCGCAAAATACAAATAGCGACTTTTATAACCATAATCCACTTTATTTTTATTAACTTTAAATAGTGTAAATTGTAAAGTAGCAGATAGCTTCTTTCATAATAGTTGCCATTAACAGCATACTGTATTTTGCGTGTGTTTACAGACAGTTGTTAGCGCCAACTGATTCAGTTCCTATTCTCCATTTACTTATTATAAATGAACGTGCTTGCGTAGATTTTTTTACTGCGCCGATAAGAATGAATTACAATAGTACTTTAATTATTTAAATTATTCATCATATACTTTATTCGTATATCGAGTGACTTTACTTTCAGATCATAGAAGACCATTTATATTGAGTCATTAAAAAAGTATTCGTGAGTTTATACCATTAACATATATTAATATTAAACAGACATCAAATTAAGAGGACTAAAACGAACTCTTTAATTTTCAATATCTTTCACACATTACTAACACATACTCTATTATTGGTCTTTACAATAAAATGGAATACATTTTAACGAGTGGATTGAAATTGAATCCTTCAGCTTGTTGCCAATATTTTTTGATGACAAAGGAATAAAACATTTATTGAAACTATATATCAACGATTTCATATATATATGCAATTTAATACTCCGCAGACAAATTGAATCATTTAGTATAGAAGTCTAATTTTTTCACTGTTCTAAATCTTAAAAGAATGTGAATTACTACGTTATACAACGACACATCAACTGAAATGTTTGAAACTTTCGTCAATGAAAATAAAAACTGTTCTTGAAAAAATTCAAGCGCGAAATTTGGCTTGGATTGTTAATGAGTTTGTTTATGGAGAACTAATTTGATAAAATAATTTCTAGTTATTATCAGGTCTAATATAATTTTTTCGAATATTGTATAAGTTTTCAAAATTATTGTGCCTTTGATTCTACTAATGTAATAAATGACAAATAAATGATTTATTTGTTATAAAGCAACAATGTTTGTATTAACATCAGATAATTCTAATGCTCAAGACATAAAAAAGATTATAGTAAGAGTTATTTAAAGGAAGAGAAAATTGTGTGTTATAAATAACTATACAATGATAATTGCGGAGAAGCTTTCAAAATCAATTTAACTCTTTAAATAGAATATCAAAATACTGAACATCCTTACTTACACTATAATAGCGTTTTTCAAGACGAATTTAAAAATTTCATTATTACAAGTAAATGTCCCCATTACCATACTTTCACTCTGGCACGAATAATCTCTCCATAAAATAGATTTCGAATATGTATGTAATAGTCTAGCCATTTTTTCCTAAAAGGCGAACGTTTCAGTTTAAACAAGCAAGGCATCATGTCGCGAAGCGTTATATATTTCTTGGTTAAAAGCAATGCGAATCGCGTCATCATTTCAAAGAAGTTCGGTGGTAACGCAGGAATTTTCAGAACATAATACGCAAATTGGAGGAACGCGTTGACGACTCGTTCATAGGATCGGTATCTACATTAGAATCGGATTTCTAAAGTACACCCGCACAATTTCGTTCAATGGATGTGCGCGGTCATGGATATATACAACTAACTGCGCGCACAGTTTACGGCAGTATGTATCGGGGTCCTCGGCCGACACGACGTTTCAAAGCGGACTGGTTCGCCCACTTCTTTGAACCCTGAAAGAGTTCCCGCTGCAAGAATTCTCACAGCTCGAGGCTTCGCTTTCGAACAAATCGCTTCTTGAAATCGATAAGCTACCGGTAGCCGCTCTTTCATTCGAAAAATCTTTGCGGCTTATAAATTACCCGACAATCAGGATTGGGGTTAGAGAACCGGCATCCAAGACGATAAAAAATAAGAAAAGAAAGATTATAATCATTGCAAAATCACGTGCTGTCATAACCCGATGCGTTTCGAGATTGAAAATGTCGAAATATTTTTGATAAAGCGGTTGTTGATTTCTTTCACGATACGAGTTAAAATAAATGCAACGTAGAAATTTTATGGAAGCAACGTTTAACTCGATGATATTTACATACACATGTCTGATACATGTATATCGTGGCGAGCATATCGATAAGGAAGGTCCTTATATTTACTTCAAATTAATTTAGTTTGTAGTTATTACTTGAGAGACAAAATTTGAAGATTATGATGTATATATACTGTATAAGATTATACTATAGAAAGAAAAAAAGAAATCAAACTTTTCATAATACAATAATTGGTTGAAATCATGAGTAAATCACTTCGTATTTATATACCTGCAGCAGTACTTCACTAAAAATCATTCAAATCTCCAAAAAATGCACCAAATGCATTCAAATCTCTAAATAAAATTGTTATGCAGAATTATGAATTGATCATTTATCCATTTCGATAGTTCTAATGTTAAGAACCGCACATGTCAAATCTGGAAAAGATACTTTAGTAAAATATGATTTATGCACTTGTTATATGTTATACTTTTTTTTCAGTACGATTCAAAAAGTTTTAGTGGTAAAAGATGAATAATTTAAAAACTATTGCATTTTTAATGTGCATATAATGCTTATAATTATAAGTAATTATAAGTAAATTCTTTAATAATTTACTTCAGATATTCCATAAACTAATCATTTTACATTTTATATACATCAATCTTTTTACATACCATGATAAAAATATTTAATCTATGCAAAAAAGTACACGTTTCATTTTAAAAAATAGTAAAATTTTTAAATACACATGTATCGTTACACTTGCAAAAAATATATAATCCAACAAATAACATTCTTTGAACCAATTATTTTTTTCTTACATCTGTTTCTAATTGCATACAGAAAAGAGTTACGACTCATAGCAGCAGATGCGTTGACTATCCTGTGGTATTTATACTTTGGCAGAAATTGAAATTCAATAACGAGACAATTTCTCATTACTTTGAGGTCACGATTTAAAGGTATCTTTAAGCGAATACCCTGATTCCAGATAAATAATCATAAACTTTTAATAATGCGAGCAACATTTTTACCATAGTCTGCAATTTGTACTAGTAGAAATAGCTTACTTTCAACCAATGAATTTCTTTACTGTTATTTCATATTCCGGTTCCAAAATTACATTTTACAAGGAACTGATACATGTTTTTCTGATTTAAACACATAAAAGCTCTAAGCAAAAATTAAATCAAATTATGTATATGTATATGTATTTATACATATAGAATTCAGAGTCATCCAAAGAACGATAAATTTACATAGATTGCAGTACTTATTGTCTGTTAAGAATTACTTAACGCTCAATGGTTTTATGGTAAACTTCTTCTAAGACGTTACAAACGTTTATTCAGTTCAAGTCGTTAATTACTGTATTTAACAGACATAACAGCTATTGATCTTTATAGCCTTATTTATATGAATGAAAACGATACTGTGAATGCCCTCTTGTTTCATTTTAACGATTCGACGGAAGAAACGCTTTAGCCACCTCGTTTAATTCACGATATAAGAACGTGATATTTCTTCGAGTATATTATAGCAAAATCTCAACCTTAATAAAACTTTTTAAGCTTTACCTTTATGCCATTTAATGCCGCATATGGCAATCGTAATAACATTTAACGAGCCCGTAAAAGTAAGTAAAAACAAAGGAACGAGAATGGAAAAACACGCGTTTTCCTCGTACGCGTGTTTTCCTAGAACGTTGGAAGAAAAGTATTCTAACCAATAGCGTACATTCCTGTGAGTATTTCTAAATTGTATTGGCTGCAAAATAGATTTTTAAAAAATTTGAGAAGTTTTCAAACGTGGATTTTATATTGAAATTATTAAATGAGCACGTTTATATTTGTACGATATGAGTCTTATTATGATTATTAATGTGTAATTTTTTCCGATTTTTTGAAAGGTATATCATAATTTAAATAATTGTGAACCGATTTACCCTAACTTTCTCTACGCAAAGGAGTAACATAATCTTACAACCAAGATACAGTATATGATACAGTATATAATAAACGGTCATTGTGTACAGTTCTAAATGCTTTCATATTTATATTAGATAATGTAAAACTTAAAACATTTCTATAATATTGAAAAAGGTGAGCATTGCATTTTTACATAGTTCCCAGATGATAGTCGCTGTTATGAATAATTTAGACACGTCAGATATATCATATGGCTGTGTTTCCTCTATTATTTTTGAGACAAAGATTTTCAATACATATGTTATGTTATTTCATTTATGTTCATTTACAACTAGAAAAAACTCCACATCTTAAGCATTAACGGAGAATTATAACTTTATTGAACTTGTAGAAAACCTGCTTCCTCTCCGATTTTGACGAGTTTGAAATATGTTATGAAGTTCAACATTTTGGACAACATTTTTCTGTACATACAGCCGACGGTTGATCTTAGTTTCCGAAATATTCGCAAAAAGCTACCGTTATCACTATCGTGAATTCAGTCTATAATTATGCGTCCATAACAGCGCACGAACTAGTATTGGTTGCCGGCAGCCCTGCAGCGACCGGATATAATGACCTAATCGAAACCTAACTCCTATCTTTTGTTTGTAGTATATATAAACGGGAGTTGGGCGAGCTTGAATAAAGTTTCCGGAGCTTAAAGGCTCCGTGCACTACTGCATATGCGAGATTGTACAGAATGTCTATGACAATTTAACTAAAAATGAATATCATCGAAGTATTAGGTTTAGATTTGGATAGTCTTCTCTTTCGGCCGACAATCGTTACACGTGAAAAATTAAAAATTCTTCTTTTTTGTGAAGTAATAAGAATTATTCATGCGCACATTATTTTTATAGTTACATAGTTCGTTATTATTGTAGTATTGAAAGTGCCATTATGTAAACCATTTGCACGACAACCGAATACATTATTGAAATGTTCGGGCAAAAAGATGTTCGTGGAAGTTCCAAATGATCTGCAATCTATAGTGAAAAAAGGGGACATATGCGTTGTTGATCGATGCTTCCGAGAAGAAAGTTCGTCGCATGCTCGATACACTGCATAAATCATAAGACCTGCAGAAATATTGAGTAAAATTTTTAATGTTGAACAGGTTAATTTTGTAAATAATCATAATAGCGATGAAAATTAAAATAAACGCATCATATCATTCATGCTGCAGATTAAAATTATTACTATTAATAGTGGCTTCGTATTTTATGCACTCAGATGAAATTGATTTAAGAGCACTTGTACCATGCTTGTTGCTTTTAAAATGATAGTCTTTACTCTTTAGAAGAGTTTGCTGAGAATTTGAATTTACTCGTGAAATGATTCACGAAATGCATGAAACGAAAAAATGACAAACGCACTGAAAAATCTAATAACATAAATACCAAAATGTATTATTAATGCAGAAAAAGAAATATGTATATTTATCGTAGCTATATCTCTTTATGATATAACCCTAAAATTAGGTAGTGTCCAAAATATTGCAAGGTGTCGCAAATTGCAGAGGTCCAAAACGTGGTTAAATTGAATCTCGTTGTAGTACATGATACGTAATACATGAATACTATGTTAGAAAAACGAAAATTCATTAAATGAGCTGCATTAAATGAGCATTGACAGACCGCCACCGTGAAAAATTGTGCAAACAAACGGGTCATACTAATGTATGTACCAATCACCGTTAGATCATTAGTTAATCAGAAAACAAGGACCTGGTATTGGTTGCCACGAGCAATTAGCAATGGTTCCAAGATTTCCTTGACCAGGAGCAGGTCGTTGAACCCAGATTCATCGGTCATTCCCGTGTCGCGCACTTGTCTCTCGTGGCGATTCCCTTATTCGGAGTATCTTTGTAACTTTTGCTGTTAGCTGGCACTAACTGCTCCCGCGAGAAAGCAAAGTGGTTGTCGTCACAGCGAGAAGCTGATCGAGCCAGAGGAGAAGAAAATAGCTCATGTCATACAAAAAACAAAAAAGTGAGAGGAAAGAAGTATTTTAAAAGAGGAAAAAGATTCAAGGAAAATGAAATAACGAAACAGAAAAGAGAGGAAGAAGATAGCAGAAGAATTGAAAATATAGGTGTAATACGTATAACTGAAATTTTAAATAAAAATGTAAATGTTAAATCATACTGGAAAGTTCTTCAGTTTTTGCTGTATTTAACTTTAGTGCCATATAAATATTTCAACATTTTTATTATGTACGCAGTAAATGGCGGTGCTTTTAAAACAACGTATAATTGATTTTTTTCTTGTGAAACATAGTTCGGGAAATAAACGTAAAAAAGCAAAGGATTACTGACCCTTACAAGAATTATATCAGTTGTGAAGCTTTCTAAAAAAAGAAGCTATAAGACCGATATATATATATATTTGATTAGAAAATAAATTTATATAATATAATATATATTATAATTATATAATTTATAATTTATTTATATAATATAATATATATAATTGTAAAATAAGTAATTGCACATTTAATAACTAAACAAATTTTATAACATATTAACTATTCGATTACATAAATGCATTTGGGACCTATATATATAGATACTAAATGTAAATATATATATTGTATATATATTAGATACTATTGTTATATGATATATAATATTATATGATTTTTCTAATGATATACTTAGGATGTTATAAATTTTGTTTAGTCATTAAATGTGTAATTACTTATTTTACAATAATTAACATACTATCTTTTGATATTTTTGAAAAATTATTCAACCCGAATGGGCCATATCTTTTAAACTGAATAAATAAATTTTAAACTAGCAATTCTTGTTTTATGCAACAAATTGAATATTCTATTAAACATTATTGACTTATTAAATAAACTCAATATATAGAAATAGATATACCAAATTAATTTATAGGTTCCGGTAAGATGGAGTTTAACATTTTGGGTAAAAAATACGAGAAAGATCGATGTTAACTTTCATATTTTTTTTATAGGCAAAAGTATGCTCTTTGCAAGGAGAGATTGATATTTCATTCAAGCCGCGCGAGTTATCGGTGCATTTACAATTAACGCGATAAATTAACTCTTGCTATGAAAATAACAACTTCGAAACGCAAAACAAAAACGAAGCAAAATATCGCTGCGGTGTGCGTACAGTGCATAACTTAAAATGTGTCTTTTACGAGAAGTTATTTTCGCACGTTAGTCCCATTCTACCATATCACGTCACATATATAATATCTGAATACCGAAATCAACGTGTAAAAAACACAAGTCCATTAGGTCCAACACGTATTGTCGACCAATCGGCGGCAATCACTGAATTCATTGAAGTATATGAAGTATAGGAACCCATACGCGCTTGGTCGTTGCAACCAGCGAGTTCTCAGCAATCACGGGAACATGAGCGACGTAGAGACAGTTCATTTAGGTCGCGGAGACTAGTATCTTTAAAAAATGTTTAAACATTTCTTTCGTCTCGCGTTCTTATAAGAAAGGATACATAGAATTTCTTTTTACTTTTTCATTTTTTCAAAAGTATCTTTATAATTTAACAATTCCTTCGACATCCATTCTATAATTCTCCTACAATACTAATAACTTCCAAGTTTTCGAATCGACGAGCTTAGTCGCAGAGTGCCATCAGTGTGATTCCTTGATCGCCCAGAGACTAGTCGATAATTCGTAATAGACTTTAATGTTTGGTATGAAAACGAACATGGAAAGAAATAAAATGAAGAATCACAAATATTGTGTTGTAACAAACATAAGCAGCAAAGTAAACGTTAGATGCTCTAAGCAAGTAAAACTTGCATAAAAAAACAAACTGTTATTAATATTTTCTTGATCTTAATTTGCATAGAAAAAAAATTAAATTTTCATTTAAAATATCACCGGACGAAAATCCTCATTTTCCTTGTCTTAATGAATATACCTAATAACATATAAGTATTCAGCGGAACTCTTACTACCTAATTATTCGAGTGTCAGAAATAATCTAACTGTTAGTTACAAAATTTGAACCTAAGTAATTAAGTAATCAAATTCAAATTTTTTCGCTTGGTGACAAAAATTTAAAGTTTTTGTTATCCGCATTCTGATTGAAGAGAAAATAAAAAATTGGGAAAAATAATATGTATATTTTATTTAGAATTATGTATACTAAGACAATAATCTTATATTTAGGGGTAGAAATATCTACATATTCATAAATGCGTGCATGCTTCAGGTGGTGAATCTGCACACTAAAATAAATAAAAGCTGTCATATCAACGTATGTCCTACATATATTAGTTTTCGAGTTATATATACATAGATGATTAAAAAAAATATTCCAAGTGCCCGCCTTGTACCTCGTTTCTTTCATAATTCTTTTATAAATCTTTTATAATTAATTCTTTTATAATTTAAAATCCATTGCGTAGATTCTAAATATAAAATATGCGACATAAGTAAACAATATGCACAATCTGCGAGAGAAGATACAAAGTAGATCTGAGATAATTCCAAGAATATGTACCTGGTATTTTGGAACGAGTGCGTAACTCAACGTTACGGTGTACAAAAACGTATTGAGACATAAGGCGGACATATTAAACATTTTTTCTAAATCATCTATACTTCGACAACTAAGGTATGTAAGTTATATATTCATAAAACATTTTTTACTTATTTTAGTAGATTTTGCTGAACTATAAAATCTAATTACATACCATAATTTTTAGGATATTATTGATGAGTACAAAAAGACTCCACGAATTAATGAATTACAAAGCACACTTATGTGGAGACACTCGACTAAATTTCGATTGATTATTGTGTACAAAATTTTATTCGATCCATGATAGAATACAACTGTATATTTTCTTATGCATAAGGACGTGATATAGAAAAAATACAGTATACTGAATAAGAATTACTTCAAGATATCGACTTAGTATATCAATCAATACTAATTATTAAATGATTAGAAATCACCACCTATTTAAGGACAAACAAAATTTTTATGCAACTTGCTTAAATAAAATATTGTCTGATAGAACCCATAAATGAGTTACATAGAAGTCAAATTCATCAATTGATCCAAGTTGATCCATTCAACATTCAAGTTAATCGTTTATATTTTGAAAAATTAAGCATTTTATGCTTAATTATGCGAGACTAAAATTTGCTACTAAAGTTAAAGAAATTAAACAACTTTGAAAAAATGAAGTTGGTCAATTTGACATCTGTGTGACTCAAATAAAAACATTACCATTTAAGATAGAAACAACCTACAACCTACGCCTAAATTGCGTATACTCGAGTCAGCAAATGGAAATTAGAAAGTTAAATCGAAACTCAATGGAAAAGTTGTATGTAAGTAAGCAGAAAGAGAAGACTATATACGGAACATGTTCGAGGCTACGCTCACACAGTACGAATCTCGCGATTGCCGTTCCAGAGAATTTATTGCGAACCGCGACCCTATAGCGTAGCAAGGCTACGTTCCACCTCTTGTAACGCGAATTCCGCCGGTGCATCATAATTTAAGAGGAATTTTCGAGGTGGTATTCGAGTGTGGAAAACCATGCCGCAAGAGAGATCCAATCGTGATAACATCGTTTTCAGCGACCAAACAATAAATTCTGACTATAATCGATGTTTGCTTTGTCGGTATCGGCGAGGGATAGAGTAATTTTGGGTTAAACAAACGCGCGTGGAGTCATTTATCGTAGTCTACGTGCAATCTATACGTTGAAAAACTTGTTTTATGGATATCTAGATATGTTGTGTAAGTATTTAATCATTTTTACAATAGCTATCATAGAAACTATATTATTGAATAAAACATTAAAGAGTTTCAATTTTACGATATTCAATATTTAATATGTAATACTTGCAATTTTATATTTTTATATAATATATTTTTCTGACAAAGATTTCTGAAAAAATAAAATTTGAAGACGGGGTAAAACTTATTGTACTAATTGAATATTATTATAGTAAAGTTGCGTCTATTTTGTTAAAATATATGAAAGATTTGTGTTAAATTGTTCGGAAAATCTGTTATATTTTTTAGCAATCGATATATTCTCTTGTGTGTTTGGTTCGTTTGTTTAAGATTGTTCATTACATAGTTTTGCGCAAAAATGAAATACTACTCCCAGCTGAGCTTAAAATGCAACAAATAAAGTAATTGAAAAGAAGAAATGCGTCATTTTTTAACAAAACAACATTAAATCTTACAGATCGATGAAGAACAGATAGGAAAATTCAATATTAGTTAGCATATTTAATTTATCCGATTCTGGTAATTTGTCTTAAATTTCGTCATGAAGTCTCCAATAAAGAAAATTTTGTATGCCAACAACGATTTTAGCCGTTGATAATCAAGAAGATCCGATTGTTAACGATAGACTTAAAAGCTTAACAATAGACTGAAATACAGCAAAGACTTCGAAAGACGCGAAAAGAAATACAGCAAATTAAAGGTTAACAATCGAATATTATATCAATTCAAAACTATTTACACAAAAGATTGGACCATCAAACTGTTGTATTGTTATATCTTCACAAAATAGCAATTTTGCCATTCTAAATTTTCCCAAAAGATTGAAACATTTTCAAACATCTCCATCCGAAGAGGAAAACGAAAACTAATGAATTCAACTTGTTCCACCTGGCCAACCGAGGCCAATACAAACAATCAATCATTCGATAAACGAAGTAGCTACGGTTTATTCGAAACAAAGTATTCACGAAATGGCATAGGTGAATAGACGAAAAATACTGAGCGAAATGTAATTAACACGAACGAGGGAGGTCGGAAAACCCCTGGATCCAAGTTCAACCCTTCCTCGAGAGGACTATAACGCGAGCAACGATTTTGTATAGGATAGACAGAAGGCAGCTGACCATTCGGTGGTCCGCAATCAGGGGGTTGGCCATGTCTGCCGCCTGCTACCCTCCCTGTCGGGGGATCGGATTAAAAAAAGTGTAGAAAGATAAAACCGGATGGCAGATGCGATGTTTATGGCCATGCAGACCTACTACATACTTTGTTCAGCTGCATTGTTATCGTTCCGCAAAACGGATCTACGGGGCTTTTCATCCTACTATGTACTCTCGATCGAACGTTAGCAAAATTCTTGGCTGATGCCAACGTTCTTGTCTGGCTGCAACGTACACATCGTATTGATCGCGTATATCTTAATATAATCTTGCGTATTTTATGTTGCGCGTTGTACATCCGCATAGTGTTTACTATTTCATTAATGATACATACGATGATATTGATACTTATAATTTGTAGTGAGATAGAAATGGATTGGAAGTTGAATCTGAGGGTGTAATCTCTGCTTAATGCTAACAATTTGTTAGAGTTTTATTGGAATATTTAATGATAAGCTTAGTGTATAGTTATTACCTGAATTTAGATTTCGGTATAAAGAACGAGTTTAATTGTGAATAAGGCTTAGAATACTTATCAAAATGTAGTGTTGCCAATTGTGAAAATTTAATAGTTAACGGTTTATAGAATATTATATACGGTATTTATTCTATTTTAATTGAGTCATATTAACATTCAATATTCAGGGAGGACGGTAAATTAAAGAGAAATTGATCTTTAATTATTCAGAAATAACATTAATCAGTTTTTATTTTACATATACAAAACCGTTCTATAACAGAACTATTTTAAATGACATTATGTTATTTGATATTATTTTGCATATATTATGTATACCGTTATAATCATTTATCGTTACAATCGATATCGATTGCAATAATGTTTGAAACTTTTCACAATATAATTGAAATCCATCAATTATTCATATTAAGATACTGTAATATAATACAATATAATATAAAAACAAGATAAGAAAGTTCATTACAAATCATGACTCCCACTGAAATTTAAGTTTTTCACTATATTAATTGTGTAAATGCGATATTATTGAAACATTTACATAAGATGACTAACATAATTTTTCAAAATTCGTCAGATTTAAAAATCAAGATACGAGAAAAGGTAACGACAAAGACAGAATTCAATGAAATACATTGACTTAAACAAATTTTCTAAATAAAATATTGTAGATATTAATGTAAGATTGATCTTCAATTCTATTAGTTGTATTTATATACAGGGTGGTTGGTAACTGGTGGTACAAGCGGAAAGGGGGTGATTCTACGCGAAAAAAGAAGTCGACTACGCGAAAAAAGAAGTCGAAAATGTAG